>NC_086081.1:9146868-9466411 GCF_948474715.1 Cydia amplana | reverse complement strand
TCTTAGCGTTCGAAGGAGTTACTAAGTAGTATAACGGGTCTACCATACTCGTATGTTTGTGTCCAAACACGAAAGATTTTTTTACCATGTTCTATGAACGTGCCCCGTATATGGGTCTCTACAAAGCTATAAGATTAACAATTCAGATTGGAACAGTTAACGTGTTAAGCCAAAAGGTTATTTGAGACTTGCCTGCGGAGGTAGCACGGTCGCATTTTTATCGCTTGTCACCATACCTGTCACGGTCTAACAAGTATAAAATGGATAAAAATGGAACCATGCCGCGCCCGCTGGTAAGGTAAATTATGCTGGTTGACGTTCGTAAATGTGGTTTAAAACAAAACAGGGCTCTGCTGAGCGCCTACCTTTTCTCGAAACTAGGGTTTGCAATCTGGATCCTGAATGTATGAAATTATCCGGATCCGCGGATCTTCCCATACATTTCAAACCCAGTGCAAACCCTACTCGAAACGTATCCTTCGACTCCTCAGTTTCAGTTTGAATATCACTAGAGAAGTCAAATGTTCATTAATAGGGATGATGACACATGTTGAATTTTATAACAAAATCTAGTAAAATAGATAGCAAACGAGCAATTTATCACAATAATGTGGATATTAAAATAAAATATTGAAAAATTACAAAATTACAGGACCTGAAAGTTTCAAAATTTAAGTTTTTTTTAACTTCCAAAAACGATAAAAGTAAGGGTACCATTCGATTCCTTACATTTCATCCAAAAAAATATTGTATAGCAACTATATACATAAACGCAATATTTCACCGACAAAAACGCAATTTTCTTGTTTTGTCCATACTACAAGATGGGCGATGACGTCACGGCCTCTGGCCGTTTTGTATAGGGCGTTTCGCGAGTGAAGTGCGACTGTCGGACTTTGACTACAATTTCTGACTTTCGTGTTACTTTAATGCAATGGGTCCCATATAGACATTTGATCCTAAAAACAAACCCGATCGATTGATACCATAAAAAAAATTAGTCATGTAGCCTATTGTTGTGTTTCAGCATCGACAAGGGCGGTGCTAGGGCGGCGGTGCCGCGGTACTACGGGCGCCGCAAGGAGGACAAGTCCTCCAGCGAACTCTCGCTAGACTCCGACTCCAGCGACACGCCCGACGACGGGAAACGCACGTGAGTACTCTACTATACCATAGAGAAAAAACCGGCCAAGTGCGAGTCGCACTCGCGCACGGAGGGTCCCGCACCATCAACAACAAATAGAGCAAAACAAGCAAAAAAAAGCGGCCAAGTGCGAGTCGGACTCGCGCACGGAGGGTCCCGCACCATCAACAACAAATAGAGCAAAACAAGCAAAAAAAAAGCGGCCAAGTGCGAGTCGGACTCGCCCATGAAGGGTTCCGTATTTAGGCGTTTTGTGACGTATAAAAAAAAACTACTTACTAGATCTCGTTCAAACCAATTTTCGGTGGAAGTTTACATGGTAATGTACATCATATATTTTTTTTAGTTTTATCATTCTCTTATTTTAGAAGTTACAGGGGGGGGGGGCACACATTTTACCACTTTGGAAGTGTCTCTCGCGCAAACTATTCAGTTTAGAAAAAAATGATATTAGAAACCTCAATATCATTTTTGAAGACCTATCCATAGATACCCCACACGTATGGGTTTGATGAAAAAAAAATTTTTGAGTTTCAGTTCGAAGTATGGGGAACCCTAAAAATTTATTGTTTTTTTTCTATTTTTGTGTGAAAATCTTAATGCGGTTTACAGAATACATCTACTTACCAAGTTTCAACAGTATAGTTCTTATAGTTTCGGAGAAAAGTGGCTGTGACATACGGACGGACAGACAGACAGACAGACATGACGAATCTATAAGGGTTCCGTTTTTTGCCATTTGGCTACGGAACCCTAAAAATACATAGTGCTCACTCCATACATCAGTTTTAGTACCAAAAAGACTATTAGCATCTAGCATCGAGTAGTGGAACTATCAGTACTGCTACTTGACAATAGATGTAGCACCGACCGGAAAGTCTTATGCTGTTGAGATAAGACTTTCCGGTCGGTGCTACATCTATTGTCAAGTAGCAGTACTGGTAGTTCCGCTACTCGATGCTAGATGTAGACACTGAAATTAATAATCTGAACTGATGTATGGAGTGAGCACCCTTGTCTTACTATATTTCTCTATGACTGTACTCATACACACTGTTCACTGAAAGTAAACCTTATTGCCAAGTCATAAGATCCATCGATGATCAGGTAAATGTGACAACGTACTGGCACCGATGGCAGTCTGGCTCTGTGATGGAGTTTACAAACAGCTTCAGCGTCTACAGGCGAAAAGCGCACGCACTTTGGAGTAATTAGTAAATACATCGTATCGGATTTCTGAAATTTCAACTATACAGATGTCGTGAACAATCTTGTGCTATCGTATTTCCTCATGCTACTTCAGTCAACCTAAGTATTTTCTGTACTGAGACTGACTGAAATAGCAATTAACACGTTCTTGCGCTTCCGTGAACATACGATTCAATACATCTCTAACAAGTATAACTATATCCCAAAGTAGACGATATTTTCTCTTTTTTTTTAGCTAAGACGTCAATCCTGACATCGGTAATCTGCTTAATTTGTATACAATTTCTAAAATAACGTAAATATGACTTGTAAGGGTATTTTGTTAAGTAACCGATGTCGAAATTCGTTAATTGGTTTTTGAGAACTTAGTATCGTGGAAAACCTAGCATTTTTTAGAACATGACTGTGTGGAAGTTTAACTGAAGAAGTTTATATTGTTGAAATTTCTATTATTGTACTTAAGAACGAATAAACTAAGAGCTAAATCTAATTCGAATGTAAACAATACATAATTTTATTCCCATTTCAATCCATATTTGTTTTTATTTTAGCCTTATTATTATTATAAGTTAAGGGCTATATAAGGCTCCACAGCCTATGTATCACTGCGATCTATTGTGATCGCCACCTACTAGAACTCTCGATCCAAACCTGCAACTTCAAACAGCTGCAGGATCTTTTTGATCTCGAGAGACTAACTCCTCCGGGCACAATATGTGTCTGCCCAGTCGCTCGATTTTTGAATTTCGACCGCTCGATTTCGTGTATTTCGTTCAGTAATATCTCCATTACTAGGCATATAAATTCTACGAATAGAATTGAAAACGAGTGGTCAGTACCACTCGATTCCAAATTTCTATCACTCGTTTTTCAAAAATTAGCATTTCGCCGTTTTCCACCGATTTTCGAGTGACGAAATCGAGTGATCGAAATTCAAAAATCGGCCCCCAGGATTGATATAGCCTTACCCATAGACTAGGAATCCTCTAGACGGAGTTTAGAGCAATTATTTCATGAAACCGATGCTGCCAAAAATACTGGGGTGCGGGGGACGAGGTGAGCGAGTCCCGTGCCGTGATTGGTCCGGTCAAAGACACGGACGTCACACAAAGACACTTTGGCTCGAAAATGGAGTAAAACTACCGTATATTTGTGGCAGAGGGGGTAGCGCTACTATGCTCAGTCTGGAGGATGTCTTGTCTGTGAGCCTTACCGTTTTTTTTTTTCTTTCAGGTCGGCGGTTAAATCCAACACAAACCAGAATCAGTTACGATTAACTGGATCCAGCTCCAAAGTCAGTAAGAATCATTTTGCTTTTGAATTTGTACGCTTTCACATTAGATCAGTTGACTTACAGACCAGTAGTGATCCGACAATCTTTTGTTGCTTAGTTTCTTAGAACTTGATAATGAAAAGTCTAATAGTTACAATTTGACTGAGCCTTAAGCCGAACTCACATTTAGGGCTCATTTAGACGGCGCGCGAACTCGTATACGATTTTAGATACATTGCGGACCATTGAGGTTACATCAATTCAGCCGACCGATCAAATGACGCAATGTAATGAAACTCGCATGCGAGTTCTCGCACCGTCTAAATGAGCCCTTATACGCGTAATCGCTATCGAGATGGGTCGAACATGTCGCTTCGCATCATGCAGTCTGGCTTAATTTACAGGCTCAAGCCGTTAAGGCATAAGTCAACATTCTTACAAGTAATTGTAGCTGTGGTTTTATTAAGTCCTGACGGCTAAAGCAACAAGGCTTGGCCAAACTCTAACTCGGACATATGAAATTTAATAATGCACAAACTAGAACTACTTTGACCAGAATATTTTACCATTAACCACTGAAATCTGACTCAAACCTTTTTAATACAAGTTATTTTCATAATTTGGATAAGCACCAATTAACTTTGGTTGATGTCATTTGAAATGACATCAACCAGAGTTCTAATTTGCCTCCAATTCCTCTAAAAGTCTGCACAGTAAGAAGAAAGGTATCTTTGTTGCTTTCTCTTGTTTTCCAATGCAAAGTCATAGTTTCCGTCCTGCTCGGTGAAATCCATAATAACACCTGTACTATGTGACTTGGCACGTAACAAATTGTGCCTCCTGGCTCCTAGATGGGATAATTGTTTGGTCACAGATCTACAACTAATACCTAAATTTCAAGTTCTAACTTGAAGTATATTATATGTCTTATGCTATGGATTCAATTACAGACATTCCTAATTATTTTTGACTCTACTTGTTTAAAATAACCTTACCTTTCAGTTGAAACCCCCAAAAACATGCAATTATATCATATTACAAAACCATTTTGACAACTGTGCTGTACTATGACTTATTAAAAAAAAACCAGGCTCAGTAAAGGGTTTGGTTACCTGTCCCTTACCACCTATTAACATGAGTTATTTTACAGGGCTCATCGCGGCAAACTAATTCCCTCAAGGAAAAGCTCAAAAAGAAGATGCAGGCTCAGCTATCAAGGCAACGTGAGTTTTATAATTGAATATTGAAAGCATTTTGCTGAAGTTATTTATTAGATAAATATTAGATTGCACATCGAGTACAACCCATTTTATTCTAGCGAGTTATTTGTATTTGATTTTGTAAAGTTTACTTTCGCTCGTGTTTTACTATATAGGTACTTGAGTTGTTTACTTTTCACACTTGTGTTACAAATAAAATAACTATTGTTTACTTCAGTACTAAAATCAGCATTAAATGACTGACAACAATATTAAACCAACCATTATGTAATCTGGTGGCAACAACACTTATACACTATTGTTTTGTGAAATAGTTAAAAGTTGTCTTTAAATAGTTGTTAGTCGTTCACAACACTATATTGTGTAATTATTTCATTGTTAAGAGGCATGTATCAACACCAATAATCTGCTAGCATTTTTTTTATATTGCGTAGGTAAATCAACATATTTTGCAGATGTAGAAAAAACATATCATACATTGTTGTTGAGTAATTTGGTTGGTAGTTGTGTACAGGCAGTGGCGGATTTGCAGTCTTTGCCGCCCTAGGCTCTGACCCTGTAGCCGCCCCTTCAGCATCAGCACCCATCATATTGACTACATTTACGTCAGGCAACGAAAAGGTATAGAGGGAAATGCTTGGGACACATTTTTAACTTAGTAACTTTGTTTGGACTCGTTAGGAGGTGAAAATATCAAAAGTCCCCGACCGTAGCCCTTGAGCGGGGGTAGGGGGGTTTGATTTGAAGGTTCCATTTTTCGGTTTTGGAAATTTAATGCAAAATTATAGACATTCAAGAGCGGCTATCTCAAAAACTAAACAAGATACCTACCGAAAAACTCGACTGTATAAAACTTGTAGCAAATTTAATCAGCTTTCATTTTGTACAATGATCAGTCGTTAGAATGCATAGTTTCCGAGATATAAGCGAAAAACCGAAAAATAGGACCTTCAAACCTCCCTCTTCCCCCGGCTCAAGGGCTACGGCCGGGGACTTTTGATATGTTCACATCCTAACTAGTTCAAACAAAGTTACGAAGTCAAAAATTGTGTTCCAAGCATTTCCCTCTATACCTTTTTTTGAGAATTCGTTGCCTGGCCTCTAATTTTAAGTTATTTCTTGTTATCATCAGCGATTTTTTGTCACAATTTGCCGCCCCTAATATCTCGCCGCCCTAGGCACGTGCCTACTGTGCCTTATGGGAAATCCGCCACTGTGTACAGGTGTATGATATCCACAATATCCACAGTATCCACATCCACACCGTAGTTAACTTTTCTGGAGCAACACGTATACCTACTACTTACTTTAAGTTACCTAATTACACAGTGTTGCTTCACAAAAGCTAACTACGGTGTAGATGCACCTTACGGTACATAACTATATTTAACATTTCTCGAATCTTATTACAAAGTTAGACGTAGCCTTTTTTGATTTCGAGTCCCGAATAAGGCTTAGAACGCTCTGCGATTAGTTACTTGCGGTTTCAGAACCGCAAAAATTGTAATGTCCTAACGGTGTTTCATTAAGCGCACGCACTTGCAAGTCTTTCTTGCTATTTCAGTCTTGCAGGTACGTGCGCTTATGAGGCATGCCGTACGTTACACTTTTTGAAACCGCAAGAAACTAATCGCAGTGCGTTTTAAGCCTAACTAGCGACCCGCCCCGGCTTCGCACGGGTTAACAAATTATACATAAACCTTCCTCTTGAATCTATTAAAAAAATCCGTTGCGTAGTTTTAAAGATCTAAGCATACATACAGACAGACAGACAGCAGGACACGACTTTGTTTTATACTATGTACTTAATGATAAAGAATGCTTATTATGAAATCATTACGACTGGTCTGGCGTAGTGGGTAGTGACCCTGCCTGTGAAGCCGCGGTCCTGGGTTCGAATCCCAGTAAGGGCATTTATTTGTGTGATGAGCACAGATATTTGTTCCTGAGTCTTGGTTGTTTTCTATGTATTTATGTATTTGTATATTATATATATCGTTGTCTGAGTACCCTCAACACAAGCCTTCTTGAGCTTACTGTGGGACTTAGTCAATCTGTGTAAGAATGTCCTATAATATTTATTATTTATTATTATTTATTATTTAAAAAGCGCTGGTGGCCTAGCGGTAAGAGCGTGCGACTTGCAATCCGGAGGTCGCGGGTTCGAACCCCGGCTCGTACCAATGAGTTTTTCGGAACTTATGTACGAAATATCATTTGATATTTACCAGTCGCTTTTCGGTGAAGGAAAACATCGTGAGGAAACCGGACTAATCCCAATACGGGCCTAGTTTACCCTCTGGGTTGGAAGGTCAGATGGCAGTCGCTTTCGTAAAAACTAGTGCCCACGCCAATTACTGGGATTAGTTGCCAAGCGGATCCCAGGCTCCCATGAGCCGTGGCAAAATGCCGGGATAACGCGAGGAAGATGATGATTATTTATTATTTGCATATTTAATGTAATATTTTGATTGTGCAGTGCGGGCAGACAAGCGGGCTGAGGCGGAGCGTCTGGAGCGCGAGTCGCGGCGGCAGGCGCGGCGCGACGAGGAAATGCGCGAACTCGCCATCAAGCTGCGACGCAAGTCTGTCTCCATCTTTCACGCGATCTCATCCATTCATACATATAATCTGCCAAGACGAGCAAAGCGAAGCGCAAGGCCACTACCTACCTTTTCACGAAGCGTTTCGTCATTAGGGTTCCGTACCCAAAGGGTAAAAACGGGACCCTATTACTAAGACTCCGCTGTCCGTCCGTCTGTCACCAGGCTGTATCTCACGAACCGTGATAGATGGACAGTTGAAATTTTCACAGATGATGTATCTCTGTTGCCGCTATAACAACAAATACTAAAAACAGAAAATAAAGATTTAAGTGGGGCTCCCATACAACAAACGTGATTTTGACCGAAGTTAAGCAACGTCGGGCGGGGTCAGTACTTGGATGGGTGACCGTTTTTTTTGCTTGTTTTGCTCTATTTTTTGTTGATGGTGCGGAACCCTCCGTGCGCGAGTCCGACTCGCACTTGGCCGGTTTTTTTTTTGAACCCTCAAACGGCCAAGCTACATATTTTGACTAAGGCGGGAAACGACTTTGTTTTAATTTTATTTTTCTTTATTGATAACAAATATGTAGGTACATAGATACAAAGTAAATGACGCTGTACGGCCTCAGAAATTTTGCTATTATTATTACAAAAATATGATAGCTAGGTACAACCAGTACAACATCTTATTCTATTTAGAGGTTTGTGCATAATTCTAATTTATGATGATAATTTGTACAAAATCTATATATTTATACTCGTAACGCTGAAGAATCTAATACTTAGAAAATAGTACTTTACGTCAGCTACGTTCTTACGTCAATAATGTATTTTTATTTGGTTTCTGTTTTCAGGCAACGTGAAATGCGGCATCAGCAGAACAGAAGGTCTAGCGACGATGATTCGGACGCAAGTCACAGTGGATCGTCAAGGTATAGATTTTTCTCAAAAATTTAACATCACGACGGGCGTAACACATTGTATCTAATTAAAGTGTGGTCTAAAACGCTGTATTTAATATCTACCTCGCAAAGTATGAATTTAAACTGTATCGTGTTAGCGCTAGCGGGTCGCCAAAAAACGCTGCAAATGGTGTTAAAGGTATGAAAATTGTTAATGCCATTTGAATCAATTTGACCCGAAGCATCACAAAGGAATTATGAGTTTTAAATTTATTTTAAGTTTAATAGCATCGATCGCAGACGTTTCTGCTTGTTATAAATTAAAATAGAAATTATGACGTCACCTTATTTTGTCTTGGAATTTAAAAAAAATGTTTTAGGAACCTATTATATTTTACAGAATTTTGTCGTGTACCGCTATCAGTATGTGTAACAACGGTAAACGTTTCACAGGGACTCGCCCCCGCCGGAAAAGAAGGACGAGGGGACTCGCTCGAAAAGCCCCTCCCCGACGCCAAAAAAGATACCGGTGTGGGAAACTAACCGGGACGCCCCGCGAGGCCCCCCGGACGCTTATAGAAACAGGCCCGACGCCGGCGAGGGCTCGCACGAGCCCCCGGCCCGGAGGTACGAGCCCCCGGCCCGGAGGTACGAGCCCCCGGCCCGGAGGTACGAACCCGACCGCTTCGACCGGCCGCCCCCGCCCTACCCGCCCCCGAGGTACCTCGACTACGAGAGTCGCACCTCCGACAGGCAGGATCACGGCACACACGAGCAACAGCAGAGTAGATGGGATCAGAGCAGCTCCTCGGCGGCGTGGAGAAGGCCGTACGGGCCCCGCGGCGGGGGCGGCGGGTACCGCGCCCCGCCCCCCGCCTGGCGCGCGCGGCCCCCACCGCCCCGCGCCCCGCCGCCGCCCCCGCTCCCGCCCGACCACGACCGAGCCGCTTCCAGCAGGAGCAGAGTCAAGCTCGTCGACTATTAAGCTTTGGATTCCTCCGAAAACGGTGCCGTCATATGACGGCCGTCATATAGCGGCAGCAAAAGACGGCCGTCTTTACGGTGGCGACATGTGGAAAGTACCACGGCGTCATAACACACCGTCATCCACCAAGGTCAAAGCGGCAAATTTGAAAAATGTAGGCGCGATGGGATAACGTCCGTCATCTTACGTTACGTTGACAACCAACGTAACGTAACGCCGTCTAGGAAACCGCGCCATCTTGTTTACATAGACAACGTTCTAGTGACGTCAGTCAACGCTATATAGCGGCCGTAATATGACGGCACCGTTTTCGGAGGAATCCAAAGCTTTAGGGTTCATTAGACGGCGCGCGAACTCGTATACATAAAGTCTATTTTTTTATTCGGTAGACTAAAATAACATTTCATAGTATGAACATGATCTGTCATTTCGTACTATGAAATGTCATTTTAGTCTACCGAATAAAAAAATAGTCTTTAGGTACATCAATTCGGCCGACCGATCAAATGACGCAATGTAATGAAAGTCGCATGCGAGTTCTCGCACCGTCTAAATGAGCCCTTAGGCTCGCCCGAGGTTGGAAATATGATGCCAAATTAGATGATTATGATGTCGTTCGAATTCATATCGCTAGGGATATTATGTGTATTTTTACACGTTTCCGTTAAATTTCAATGAGGCTTTTGGAGATATTGTCAAATTTAAAAAAAATAGGACCCATCTCTTTCGGGGGCGCGTTTCTAACGGGTCTGGTAAATTTTTTGGAACTTTTTGAATATTTTGTTGAATTATCGTGTTTTCCCCGACTACGTTTAAAAAAATGATCGACATCTATTGCACGTTCTACAAAAAAGAGTCCGCGAAAGTAATTCCGAACCAAATTAATGTACAAATCCAATTGAACAATAAAATTATCGTGGTTCGGTCACCTGGCTAGAAGTCAAATAAAATCCGTGTGACGATCGGTTCACCCGTGTCCGATAGAAATTGCACCTTAAATTTAATTAAGTAAACCATGGGCGTATTTCCATTTCGGACGCTGTATGTGTTACTTTACAAAATGGTATGTATTAAATTTTTTTAAAGTTGGCACTTGTCAAAGTCTAACACATATGTTCATGAGTAAAAAGAGTATACAATTATTATTAGTTAAGAAAGTACTATGTCTTGTTATAAAACTTACGTGATTCATATTTTCATCTTCAGACTTGTGTAAATATTTCAAACACCATTTTTATTTTAGTAATATTATAAGCAGCTTTTATTATCTATTGTCAGTCTTAAATAAATACACTTGTTCATATATAAAACTTGTTTTTTTTTATAATAGTAGAATGTGTATACATAATTAAATAATTATTTTTAAATAAATCTACCCATCTCTATTCACAATAAATTAAAGTTGATTGAAGGTCAATCTTATTATTGATTAAATTATATCTTTTCGGACACATTTTTTTTGCTTTTCGAGCGTCAATATTCATCACATTCTCAAAAATAATTTTACCGCTGTTCTGTGATGTACATAAATCGAATTAAGAAATAATATCCATACCTAAAACGAATGAATATGTATAAGTAGTTTTTTTATTCACTGACCCAGCCACACTATACAGGGTGTCCCAAGAAGTAGTGATATACTGAAGCTGGGAGGTAGAGGACCTAGAGGGCTATCTGAATCACCCCCATGTATGTTCCGCGATTTTTCGTATTTTAGGAGTTATGATTTTTTTTAATTTTTGACCTATCGCCGAGTACGATGAGATTTTTATTTATGGTGACGTGAATTATTGCGGTAGATGCTTGATTTATTTTGTGTGCTACGCTGATAGATAGGCCAATTCAGTATGGTAACATTTACTATCGTTAGATCTTTGAATGGAATTAAAAAAAAATTAATCCCAAGAAAGATAAAATTACCCAGTATGTTCACAACTTCAAGGGCGCTTAGAAAAATAAAACATACTGGGTAATTTTATCTTTCTTGGCATTAAATTATTTTTTAATTCCATTCAGAGATCTAACGATACTAAATGTTACCATACTGAATTGGCCTATCTATCAGCTTAGCACACAAAAAAAGTCAAGCATCTACCGCAATAATTCACGTCCCCATAAATAAAAATCTCATCGTACTCGGCGATAGGTGAAAAATTAAAAAAAAATCATAACTCCGAAAATACGAAAAATCGCGGAACATACATGGGGGTGATTCAGATAGCCCTCTAGGTCCTTTACCTCCCAGCTTCAGTATATCACTACTTCTTGGGACACCCTGTATAATACCTTGGAGGATATAACCAAACGGAGACGCCTTGTTTGTAATTTTCTATACAAAACAGTATAACCATAGAGTACAACCGATTTTTGCGGGGGAGGGGCACGTCAAATGTATAGTAACGTAAAAATAGCCATGTCAGATAAACGTCAGTCCATGCAGTGTGTATGGCCATTGGCCTTATAGAAGGTAGGATCCTATAGAAGTGGTATACGCGTGCCTCCGTGAGGGACAAAACATACGCAATGCGACACTATGATTGGTCGAATTTATTTGTTGCCCACCATAATCCATACTGATTTACGGTGGGGAATAAAAAAAAATTGAGACTGACAAGGACACGATAATAGCGCTTTCGCTGCTACTCCTACTGAAAGATACATAGGACTATCCCGTTCGGTCATTTCCCCCCACCCCTCATGCCAGATCCAGTTATATACTAGCATATACTAGATTCATGATTGGCCTCCTATTTTCGACAGAGGGGAACGACTGTTAATGGCTACTCCGCTTGGTTATATCATCTAAGATAAATACCCATGATTCACATAGTGTGCGCCCCAGTGAGTTTTCAAATAACCTAATCGCTAAGCGTGTCGACATCCACTTCCTCGTTGTCGTCGGGTGCTTCTGGGTCCCGGCCCGGAGCGCCCGCGCGGCCCTCCTTGGTGTGCCGCCACTTCATGCGCCGGTTTTGAAACCATACTTTCACCTGTTGGTAAAGAAAAGTTTTATTAAAGATAAAATGCAGTCATGATGGGAATATGTACGTAAAGTATTAAATAGTTTAGCAAATTTAACGAATGATGAATAAAATTGAAATATTCACTCAGGTGCAAGAATAATGGATTTAGGTAAGAATTCAAAAGTATGCTGACTAAAAATGTGTGTAGACAGATTTGTTTCAGGAGCCCGATTTTTGAATTTCGATCGCTCGATTTCGTCACTCGAAAATCGGTGGAAAACGGCGAAAAGCCGATTTTTGAAATACGTGCGATAGAAATTGGGAATCTATTGGTATTGACCACTCGTTTTCCACTCGGTCCCCAGGTCCTAAACGTAAGTAACTTTTTGGCAGAATATCTCCCAAAAGAAGTCCACCCGTCATTCAATAATTTCGGTACGAGCCAAAACTACGCTATCGCATTTAGAAAAACTAGTGGCTATTGCCATAAAAATGTAATCAGATTATTATCTGATTCCAACCGACTGTTACTTTTTTTCGAAAACCTAGGCACCTACTGGGTATCTATGGGACATACACATTTTATACTATAAAATTTATAGTATGGTGTGGTATGGTTAACTCGTTCACGTCTTTCCTGTAGACATAGCAAAGTTAAGAAAATTGAAAGCTAATTTTTACGCTACACCCGTAGGTAAGTGCCTCCTGACTTTTAGATGACCTAGCGGTAAGATAAGGAGTTCGGCTCCTAAACCGGAGGAGGTAGGTTTAAACTTCTACCAACTTTGGTAAAAGAAAATATTGTAAGGAAACCAGAGTAGGTATGTAGGTACCTAATCCGTAGTTCCTCAAGGTTGGAAGGTCAGACCTCAGTCGTTTTCGGTAACAGCAATGCCTGATCCAATTCTCGGGATTAGGTTGCCAAAAGCGGAGTCTTTGCTTTGTAAGGACCAAACTTGGGAAGTGCTAAAATGTAGGGCAGTATAGGTAATGTATTAGGCACCTGCGCATCAGTAAGGCCCAGCGTTGCCGCCAACTGCCGCCGATCCGGCTTGGTAATGTATTTCTGTATCTGGAACCGCCTCTCGAGCCCTTTCCTTTGCAGGTTACTGAAGACCGCGCGCGACCACGAGCGCTTCCTCTTGCCAGTTGACGTGACGTCACAGCGCGGCGCTGACTGCTGCGGGGGTGATGACGTCAGTGGGAGCCGGTATACTGTTCAACATAATGGTATATGTTAGACGAACCACTTTTAAATTGCATTAAGTTGTTTTACAAGGGGGCAAAGTTGTTGTTTAACCCCTATGTTTCGTGTTAATATTGACACCCGGCCAAGCAAAATTGAACCACGAGCATAACGAGTGGTTCGAAATGTGGAGTCTTGGGGGTTGCGAGGGTTTTAAGGCACAAGGGTTAAACAAACTTTGCTCCCGAGTGAAACAAAAAATTTCACTGCACCAAACGTGACGAAAATAGTATTTGTAAAACATTATTACAAAACGAATTCCAATGAATAGGTAGGTATTATTAAATATATTTATAATTCAAAATCATCACTTAAAAGTCAATTCTACCAGCCAATACAAGCAAACAACTCAAACTTTTCATTAGATTACTTTGCCACACATGTGGATAAAATGCAACTATCTCGTCTTAACTTTGCTATCAGTTTTTAAACAATCAAGAGAGCCTTTTGGACCCTTTGAACAAGAGACCCAGTTGGTGTGGTAAAAAATATAGATTTAGATATTTATTCTCACAAGAGTGACTGGAATTTATTTAACAATTTTATTCATATGCGGCGGCATCCTCAGCCGAAAGCCTCAAACGTCGCAAATATGCGACACTAGGTAGTAGCTACATATTTGCGGCGTTTGGGGTGGAAACCCTGGGGCCGTGGGGACCTAGCGCACGTAGCCTCTATAAGGAGCTCTCAAAGCGCCTTATAGAGGCTTCTGGCGACCAGAGGGCTGGCCAATATTTTGCCCAGCGGATCAGCATTGCCATGCATCCAGCGGGGCAATGCGGCCAGCCTTCTACCTAGGCCTACGACCTAGGCCAAATTTTTTATTTATAAGTTTTTATTTTTTAAGTGTTATTAAGTTTTTCATTAATAAAAGCTAAACATGTGATACTAAATTAATTTAATTTTATCCATTCATGTCAAAACAAAATACGGGAATAACTAAGTACGAGTATATATCTCTTAATGATCGTCATGTTCTAAATACAATAAATACTAGGTATACATTACGTTGAATATCAATAAATGAGAACATGTCAAATTTACACGATTGAATTTACAATTTCAAATGTCAAAGTCTATTATACTCATTTACTGAATAAAGTGGATTAGAGTCTGTGCGGAAAGAGAAGAGTCGTGGAATGTATGGGGCCCAATACAATCCACGACTCTTCTCTTTCCGCACAGACTATCCAATAAAAGGACCCTCAGTTGACGTTCAAATATTTCGTCAGATGTTTCCATTCGTAATTCAGCGGGTAGACGCTCGTAGTAGTATGCCCGTGACCTCAACACGTTTAAACTGTGGCAAGTTTTTTCTTACGAACATCAATACTTCGAATATGTATAGTGAGTAATGCGTCATTATTCGATTTTTCTTAAATAGTTCCTTACAAGGGTACCTGGGTTTAACTCCTGCCAGTAACCGTATCGCACGTTTCTGGAGTAGGTATACGCGATTTGCATCCGTGGAATTGCCCCAAATAACCGTACCCTAAGACATCAACGAGTGAAAATGCGAGAAATACTTATACGGCCTTCAGTGACTTCCTAGATATTAGTGGTTGTAGTTTTTTTTATGGCAAAAATAGCACTACTCAACCTATTAACATAGCCCGTCAACATGGCACTTCCAATGCAGATTTGAGTCAAGTGTAAAACCCAGAAATTTGGTCTCATTACATATAGGCATAGGCCCGTCAGCAATATATTGATTGTTATCCGCTATCTTATAACAAACTCATTCATTTAATCAAGACAACCGCAGTTTATGGGGAGGTAAATTGAGCATGTAACCTACGCTTTATATTGCACTATTATCTTACAATTAACGACGGTGAAGACGATGAAGTCATTGCTGTGGGTATATTCTTGGCATTTTACGTAGGTACTACTAAGTACTACATGTTTCTGAGCAGTCTTTATGAGTCTGTCAGTGGAAAAGTTTAGGTAGATCAGCATTTTAAGCTCTTAAAATTTATTTTGATAAAAATAAACTTTATCAGGTTATAGGTAGTTATTTAAACTACCTATAGCCTTTGTCTGCGATTTATGATTAGGAAAAGTTTTTTTTTTCGACTGTCCGTTAAAGTGTTCGTCTGGGTCGTAGAGTTGAACCAAGAAAAGTATGCAGCGATTTTGATAGCAGTGCAAGTGCGAGTGTTATTTTAAACGTCAAACTTCTATGAAATACATATGAAATACTATGAAATACACTTGCACTGCGTGTGCTATCAAAATCGTTGCCGACTTCTCTTGGTCTATAACTATAGTTACTTAACCCAGGAAATAGTAGGTAAGTAGATTGTTAAGTAAAGTAAATAGTAGGTAAGTCTAAGAGATGAAACCAAAGGGCTTCACCCGAGTTAAGCACTCTACTTTTTATTTTGAATAGGTACGAGTACGATGAAAGTAATAGGTAGGTACCTACATGTTTTTTTAAAACATGTCGAAGTACAATTTTTATAGCATTTCTTTAGGGTACCTAGGTACTTTTAATTAATCACTTAGGTAAAAGTATCGACAGTATATACATATACCTATCGACAGATATATTGTTATATTTTCATATGGAATTAATGGGGAGTTAAATATCAGGATAAAAATTTGTAATTTAAACCAAATTTCAATTGCTTATCGTAAAACAATGAAAAAAATCGTACTTGGAAAGTAAAATGCTCTAGTGCATCACTTTCTGCACACTTTTTAGAACCGCAAAAATTACACTCTAAGGCTATCCATGCAGATCGAAACACAACTCGGTTTTATCTCAACACAAACGCTCCATTTGATAATAAAATATAAAAAAAAAAAATTTAGTAAACATTCTTAATTCAGTGCAATTTTGTTTGTAAAATTTACACTAATTTCTGCCCCCCTCTAGACACAAATTTCTTGTTATTGCCCATATCTTATTGATTTATTATGGATGTCATACCCGTGGTAGGCCTCAAAGCGGGATGCAAATGCGTGTACGCCAACGACAGAGGCAGCTGCAGGATTGGAGGTTCATCCCTACAACACCGATATAGCGCTGCCACGCACCCTGCACACGGAGGCTCCGTCGGCGCGCGAGCCTCCGGCCTGCTCACTTCCTTATCTTTACTCAAAATACTCTCCACACTAAACTTCAACTTATTCGAACTCGAAACATCACCGAGCGACGTCATCGCGCACTCCTAACCGCCACTAAAGCATCTGAAAAACTGACGAACGAACCGAGAATCGACTCAAGCGCAGGCTGTGGGCGTGGCTTATTTTTCATGCGCTCTGATTGGCTAATATGAACTGGGCGTTGCGTGAACGCACCGTTATCGAGTGAGCTTTTGAGTGATGTTTTAAACACACTGCAGTTGTTTACAATAAAGTTGCGTTTAATGATTTTTATATTAGTTTGCAAGATGAATTCAATTTTATTACCCACATACTTGCGCCAGGCATCTGTTTCCAAGTATATAAGAGAGTACTAAATGGGAAATAGAATTGCCTAATTAAATATACAAGATGATTAAAATAAGTTGTTTTATTTTTAAGTAATATAATTCATCTCTTTTTTAAAAGTAAGTACCTCATTTTAATTCTGGTAATAAACAGGTCGGTAAGTATTAGTACCTACTCGTAAGGATACCCTAACAGTTACTACCTATTGGCAAGGTGCGAAGTCGGTGGAGGGGGAAGTGGCGCTGATCGTCACAAACACAGGTAATCTTATGGAATGTCGGCCATTAGTACTAGCGGCAGCCGCTTGAACTAATTTTACTCCATAAGATTTAACGTAGAAAGTCTGCCAAAATGAGGGCAGCACCAGTCGTGCACCTAGCGAATACCAACCTAATTACTGCGCGGAAATTATTTTGTTGTAGGTAGAAACAACTTTATGTTTGAGCACGATGTTAGGTATAGGGAGTAGGTATTAGACCAGGTATACTAATTAAGTACAACAATTTTTTTACCGTCAAGGTGTAACGATTATGTATTTAGTTAGGTAATTAATTCGAATACGAATGTCATATCAATAATCATATTCGCCGAATATCAGCGTTTTACGAAAAAGTAAGGTAGGTAGGTACCTAACTTATTCGTATTCCTCGAATATTAAAAATATGTATATTCGTAGGTTTTTTTCCGCGTACCTATCGAGTTGTACGCTAAGGAATTAAAATAAATAATAAGGACCTTGACCACCTAATACAAATTAAAGTTTTTAAAAAGTGAAAAGTCGAGTCTACGCTGCAGGTAGGTAGCATGGAAATAATAACCCAATATAAAATAAAATTAATTCAAAGAATAAATAAAGACAATTTTTTCCGTCGGGTGTGGTAAACGTTTTCTCCAACGCATAAAGGTCAAGTTATATAAGTCAAGTTGTAGGAATTAATATCAAAATCTCAGGTTCAACTGGTAAGACTAATTGGTAAAATTATACCTACTGGGAATGGCGGTGCGAGCTGAATATTCATACTGATCAAATTTTATTATGAGCCAACCCAAAAATAGGTAAAAAACATCACATTGGCTGTTTTACCTATACATTTTTGGCTGATCAGTTCTTTTTTCGCGTTTTTGGGGTTAGTCCCATACCTAGCAAAAGTTCTCTTCTTCTCCAACCTAGCGTTTTCCCGGCCTAGCGCCAGGGTCTGCTTTTCTGCTGTCTTCTCCACTTTGCCCGGTCTTCGGCATCCTCAGGTGTGAGATTGTTCTCTTCCATGTCCGTTATCACGACGTCCAGCCAGCGCTTCTTAGGCCTACCGCCTTCTTCTTCTTACTTAGGTCTTAGGCGCTTGCTTCCCATAGCAAAAGCTATTCACAAAATTTGGCCAGATACCTAAATGTAAAAAACCCCCGCATACATTTGATGACAAAGTTATATTTGCAGGGTGTACTCATGTCGGAGTATGGGGACTCCGTTATCGATGTAACTTAGGCTCCGTGTAGTGTAGCCTACTCTTCTGTAGGAATGATCTATTCTATTAGTAGGTACACCTATCTAGGTACCTGAATTTTAATGTAATCAATCATCACAAGCCCATCTTCTCATAGACAAACTAAACTGACCGAAATAACATCGCTTTTAAGCTCTAAAATCGATTACGGATGAGTTTATTTTGACTGTCAGCAAGCACCTGCGGTGTATCGGCCTCACCCGATATAGATCGAATCATTACGATACTGTTTACTTAATACCGACCACCTACTTGTAGGTATAAGATACTTACCAAATACCAACATACATTATGACGTTTTCAGAACTGGGAGGTGCTGGAATTTTCGCCGTCCTCGGGTCTCGGGTACGTCTTACATATCCCGTTTTTTTCAGGTTAGAAATTTTATAACCTCAAAAGTAGTGGCAACTTTTTACCTCCGAAATAAAATCTGAGTAACTATATACAGAATTATTGTGTTTTTTACATATAATTGTAACGAAATATTAGATATCATAGGAACCCTGGCATTTCGGAAAAAAAAATCATTACCACTACTTTTGAGGTTAGAAAAATTTAAATCTTAAAAATCGGTAAAAAGCAGGTTAAAGACAGTCTAGTCAGAGTTCTATAGCTCTAGTCAATAAACAGGAAAAATCAGTAACTGCTCACAATTTCCTCTAAGTATTATACCTTATTTGGGCTTTTTCTAAAATAAAATCGAAAACCCGATTCTTTCAAATCTGCCAGCCTATTATGGACAGCTTTATCCATCTTTATCCACGTGATAAAATAACTGTCACTGTTTAACACCGTGGGAAAGAAAGTGACGGACACCGTTTTATCACGCTGTCACGTAGACAAGAACGACCATCATATCCGTACTGGACATTCTTGGGCGCATTCTACTCAGAATCGACAGCACTCTCCATCCTACCATTAAAAAAAGATGTCCCAAAATGTCCATTCCATTACGTCACGTTTTTAGTATGAGAAAATTTTTCACTTGTATGTAACGTGACGTAGTGGAATGTACAATTTTCATACAAAATTTTGGGAGAATTTTTTTTATCATCAGGATTGAATATGCTAGTGATTATGAGTTGAAAGAACCCAAAAACACCAGGATCTGGGAGAATCGGGTTTTCAATATTTATTTTAGAAAACGCCCATTTACGTTGATTACATAACGGTATTACCTTATAGGTATCTATAGGTACCATCAATGTACAATTTTTCTCTCGATATTTACAAATAAGCTGCAAAAGCTGCTTAAACTCGAATTTGTAAGTAGAAATATCATACGCAGCAAATTATCAAATAGGTTTTACGTAAAGTAAGCATTAATGGCTACTTACGTGAATTATCACAACATTCTTATTCGTGTTTACACTAATAATGATTTAGAGGCAGCTGTGCCTTCATCCAATGCACGTGTGCGCACATTATAGTCAAACACTAAAAGAACTGAACTCATGATCAAATTATATTCATTTTATAGTCTATTACAATTGGATAAGACTCAAATTACACCAGTATTATGGCTACGTTTAATGCATATTATTATAACGAGATTATAGCTACTACAGCCTTTGATCCTTTTGGGCTTAGCACGGTAGCAGTTATCACGCAATATGGTATAAAATATGTGAATAAAACGTTAGTTACCGACGATTTTATCATGCATACTATGGTAGCAGACGATATATGGAGTTATCCACATTTGACAGCGGTAGATGACAGAAGACAATTTGCATAACATGGGGGTTGGATAATTTGACATATTATCCCATTTTGACAGTTCAACTTAGTTAATTTTATCTAAGTGCTTCTTAGGTGACGATAAGCCTTGTCGTGAAAGCAAAACTAGTGAATAAACCTATTACAAATACAAATTACAGGTAAATATCCGTTTTTCTATGATTATATTGAGAGTTATTAGTTGCAATGTTCCGCTATATATAATATAGTCAATATTTAATTTGCAGGGAAGTCAAATTTTATTATTCCTACTCGCGGCTGCTGTTGAAGAAACAAAGCGTCGAAAAATCTCGTGCATAGCTTTAAGAAACGCTTGCAACCCGTTTGATATGCCAGACGAAGAGTTTCGGCATATTTACAGAGTGTAAGGAGTGTGCAGTGCATTTATGTGCCGAACTTAACGCAGAGTCTCAAAACGGTGATGGATTACCAAAACACCTTAAAGGTAAAGCTTAATAAAATTGTAGTGTTTCTTTAAAGTTAATATGTATTCCATGTAAGACAGGCGTCTCAATGACAATGCTACTAAACTCTTAAATACTATCTCATATTATAATTGTAAAAATTAGTATGTTAAGATATTCTGTTGCACAATCTTATACTTATGCTACTAACTTACTAACAGAGGTTACTTATTTAAGCCACTTTTTACCTCAACATTCATATCCTAACCTAAAGGGGAAAGTCTACTTACCTAGGTACTTGAAAATATTACATCTATGTTCTTATTTGTTTTAGGTTTTTACAGTATTAGCTGTAATACTGGTAGCTGATGGCAACTACCAACGCGGGACTAGTCAAGATGATGGCTTGTCCATAGGCCAGACTACTGTAAGTCAATACCTTTCTCGAGCAACTTGCACACAGAAGGTAAGTTCTTTTGAGCACTGAATTAAGTACTTACTAGACATAAAAAACTGTGACGTTCCACTAGGCGTGTCTTAGTAACTTTTTTGAATAAGTATGAGTGTGGCTGTATTGTGCAATGAGATAGGTAACTATTGTTTGATAGTTATGTTAAGTAGTTACTGGGTCTAGGATACATACTGTTATTCTTCATATTCAATTATTCATTATGTGAAAAAAACTGACAATCACAATATAAATTCCTGAAAATCTACCATGTGTAATTTTAAGTGAAATTGTATATTGTGAGATAAATAAATCATATCATATCATAATCTGGGAATGCATTTAAGGTTTAACTAAGGCATCCAGTTCTAGTTCTAATGTGCTGCATTGTTGACAAACATACTTAGTCATATTTTTATTCAAAAAAAAAAATACAGGCCTATTGCTTGATGACTAGCGGAATGCGCAGCAAGCAGCAACCTCGAGTCTAGGACAAATCTTAACTTTCATATTTTTGGTGTGCATCAGTAAGCGTTCATATTGCTCTTCACGAGACTCCAATGGATAATACATATATATAAAAACTAGCGGATAATATATATAAAAACCAATGGATATTATTCCCCGAAATGGTCGTTCCCGTCGATTAGTTACTAGTAGCTATATTTTGGGTGCAAATAGCCTGCACTCATGTGAAAATATTTCATTCATAGCTGCCACATGAACCTGCTGTTACTTATTTCCTTATTTTTCTTCCAGAAAACTTCTCGTGGATACAGGGGGAAATTAAGGAAGGCGCTCCCCGAGGACTTCCTAAGCATCATGCACAAAACCGGCTGTTGTTAAGAGCCCATCAACCTGCACACTAGCGCCACTGCTAAGTAATCGTGATTATTTCAATTTAACGAAATATATTTAAAAAAGGGGGCCGCTACGCATTGTATCTTGTATTAAAGTACCTTGTGAATATATCAAACTAGTTTCTATGTTGCTGAATTCGTCAATCTATAAACTCAAAACAAAAACGGCCGTTTTAACTTGGACGCATAGATTGACGATTGCATACTCGTACATCAAACTAGTTTCTATGTTGCTGGATTCGTCAATCTATGCGTCCAAGTTAAAACGGCCGTTTTTGTTTTGAGTTTATAGATTGACGAATTCAGCAACATAGAAACTAGTTTGATATATTCACAAGGTACTTTAATACAAGATACAGTACGTAGCGGCCCCCTTTTTTTAAATATCTTTCGTTAAATTGAAATAATCATGATTATTTAGCAGTGGCGCTAGTGTGCACGTTGATGGGCTCTTGAGAATGTGCGCGTGCGAGCCAGCTTAATAAATACTTATTTCGCCTATAACCAACTATGTTTTACTATCACACAAATACCTACCTAATCTATTTACCTATTTTTCTATGGTCAATCTTCATACAAAACAGCATTCCCCGCATGTAGGTGTCGCTTATTCTTATTTTTCATTTTAGCGTACAAAATCTGTCACTGTTACTACTTATAGCTTCTAAACGTATTTAATCCGACTTTCATATATATACACTATAGTATAATTAAAGCATTTTAAGCACGTTCTTATTTAAAGACGCATCTAGTTAGTCTGTGGCGGTCAAAAGGTTAAATAAGAATATTCCTAAATGCTCTATTATGCTATAAGTCTACCTACTTTAGTAACTATAACTACGGTCAGACAGAGTTTAATACTCTAATAATTAATGTTAAATTTTAAAAAACTATGTTAAATTCATTAACAACAATGTCAATATTCTCGCGGCGTTGGCACTGTTGTCAGTCTTCTATGTTTACTAGGTAAGTTAAGAGCCCGTCAACGTGCACACTAGCGCCACTGCTAAATAATCGTGATAATTTAAATTTAACGAAAGATTTTTTTAAAGGGGGCCGCTACGTATTGTATCTACATAGTATTAAAGTAACTTTTGAATACATCAAACTAGTTTTATGTTGCTGGATTCGCCGATCTATGAACTTAAAACAAAAACGGCCGTTTTAACTTTGGACGCATAGATTGAAGAATCCAGCAACATAAAAACTAGTTTGATGTATTCAAGAGGTACTTAAATGTGACGGAATCTATGAAAAGGGACCTTATTGTCGATGGCGCTTACGTCATTATTAAAGATGCTCCGATATAAATATAATGCCGCGCGATGTAAGCGCCATCGACAATAAGGTCCCTTTTCATAGATAATGCCCCAAATACAAAATACAGTACGTAGCGGCCCCCTTTTTTAAATACCTGACGTTAAATTTAAATAATCACGATTATTTAGCAGTGGCGCTAGTGTGCACGTTGATGGGCTCTTAACAATATCGGCTCTGTGCTGCTGGAGAGAATATTATAAATGGGTAAATAACACAACTATTGCCAAAAAGATAAACCAAGTTTATTTTCACATTAAATTATGGTATACAAACAAATCATTAATTGTCGTCCCCGGTGCGAAAGTGCCCATGATGCTAGCAACTTTTCAACGCTGGATTACTATGGGCAGCTTTTGCACCAGGAACGGCTCGGAGCGAGGGCCGTAATGTATAGGTATACATACGAGGGGTATTCAAAATATTCTCGGTATGAGAATGAAAACAAACAAGTACGAAAAGTTTGATATTTTTATTTTTCAATATACTCCCCCCCTATGTTCATACACTTAAAAGATCGATCAATTATTTTTTTTAATCCCTCGTAAAAATATTTTTTATCTTTCGTGTAAAAATGCTCCTCCACTGCCGCCTTCAATGCTTCATCGTCAGAAAATTTATTTCCACGCAGATCCTTTTTAAGATTGGGGAGCAAAAAGAAGTCGCTGGGGGCTAAGTCCGGACTATACGGTGGGTGAGTAACAGTTTTAAACCCACGTTCAACAATAGCTGCCTTGGCAATATGAGCAGTATGGACGGGGGCGTTGTCATGCAGAAGCAGAATACCTTTGGTTAACTTTCCTCGCCTCTTTTCTTTAATTACATCCTTTAATTGACGTAGAATGTTAGCGTAGTACTGTCCTGTGATATTTACACCTTTTTCTTTATAATCGATTAGTAATACTCCTTCACAATCCCAAAATATCGTGGCCATGACCTTGCCAGCTGAAGGGATGACCTTCAACTTCTTGGGATGAGCTGAACCCTTAATGTGCCACTGCATGGACTCTTGTTTACTCTCTGGGTCATAATGATGAACCCAGGTTTCATCTCCAGTAACTATTCTTTGCAGCACCTCATCAGGATTTTCACCGCACAGGTCAATAAAATCGGAACAACAAGCTACACGCATGTCTTTTTGAAGCCGAGTCAGCATTCGCGGAACCCATCTTGCACTTACTTTTGACATATTAAGATGGTCATGTATAATATCATGTACGGTACCAATAGAGAGATTGGTTACTTGTGCTATAGATTTTACCTTCACTCGACCATCTTCCAATATAAGTTTTTCCACTTTATCAATATTTTCTTGTGAAGTAGCTACTACAGGCCGGCCAGGTCTAGGGTCATCTTCAATACTCTCCCTTCCGCGTTTAAACTCGCTTGACCACTTTTGAATGGTAGATAAAGAAGGAGCGGACTCACGGTAAACACAATCCATTTCCTCTTTTATGGTTTTTTGATTTTTACCCTGTTTTGTCAAGAATTTTATCACGCATCGATGTTCTAATTTAGTTAACATTGTCAATTCGCACAGGATGTTCATGTTTGTTCAGCAATTGCAGAAAAACAAAAGACTATCTCGGTTCGAATTATACTTTTTTTTAATGTCAATGAATAAACCTTAGCGGCCAGTAACGAAAGAAATTTTAGAAGAGGTCGTAAGATATCAATACCGAGAATATTTTGAACGCCCCTCGTAGTAATGACCTGAAAAGGGAAAAAGTGTTTTGGTCTCAGACACACTCAGAGTACTCAGACAACGATATAACCGGAGAGTTAGCCACGGAAATAGGTACTTATGCAATTTATAGAGCAACGTAATCCCTCTAGTTAGTGTGCCATACTATCATTATTAATTAATCCGGTCGCCTGGCAGCAGTTCAGCGGTGGGTGTGAGAGTGGTTGGGCAACAACGGAGTTGTAAAATCAATTGAAGGTGTGCAATTTATAGAGCTCTGTGTTTGGTGTGATATTATAGCTAATTATGTATTTAATTCAAATATAACAATGCCAGGCGTTTTTGCTTTACGTATATAATCCACTCGTACTTTTCGCAATCGTACTTTTTGTACTCTGTCACAGAATAAATAATAGTACTACTCTGTTCGATTACGCCTAGGTATGTGTTAAGAAAAAGTAGAAGACATATACAACTATGCGTGAAGCAATTGTGAGTCAGGTGCAATTTGCTCATGGTCTTCCTGCAGGCGCTCAAGTGGTTTGTGTACTTTCATCACCTGACACTACTATTCCCCCAAATAAAACGCCTGGCATTGTTATATTTGAATTAAATATATAATTAGCTATGATATCATTTTACAACCCCTTTGTTGCCCATCCACTCACACACCCACCGCTGAACTGCTGCCATGCTGGATTAATTAATAATGATAGTATGGCCCACTAACTAGAGGGATTTCGTTGCTCTATAAATTGCATAAGTACCTATTTCCGTGGCTAGCTCTTAGACTAATATATATAATATACAAATACTTAAATACATAGAAAACATCCATGACTCGGGAACAAATATCTGTGCTCATCACACAAATTAATGCCCTTACCGGGATTCGAACCAGGACCGCGGCTTCACAGGCAGGGTGACTACCCATTAGACCAGACCGGTCGTCAAAACATATATATGTACTTACATAAGAGAATTTGGGACGTTAGCCGCGTACCCTGCCTCGTTTCCAGCCTTGGCCACCGGTGGACTTGATCACTTTATCTTTAGTGTATGACATCTATTTCAATTTATAAGAACTGAAACAAACTACTAATGATGTCGCGGGGTAAACTATAAAAATACTAACGCGTTGGCCACATTGCGCGACTGGCTCCGGCTAAGGCAGGGAAGGCTAGATGGGAACGAAAGGTCCGATCGCTGTGTCTCGCTACAACCTATGTTTGTCGCCTTAGCCGAAGCCAGTCGAGCAATGTCATGGCCAAGCCGTAAGGCTAAAGGCTTCGTCACACAGGCGCGTTTTCCGGGCGGGGCGTTAGCGGGGCGCGCCGCTTTTACATATAAAACGCTCACTCCCCGCCCGGGAAACGCGCCTGTGTGACGGAAACTTAAGCGTATGCTGAGACGCAGGCGACGTAGGTCACGCAGCGCAGCACAGAGCGATTTTTGTAAAGTATAGAACGTCCTTTAGGTACGCACACTCCAGAGTAAGGACGTTCCATACTTTACAAAATCTGCTCTGTGCTGCGCTGCATGAACTGCGTCGCCTGCGTCTCATAATACGCTTAGCCTAGTGGCATTATTCATAAAAGAGTTACTGCCCTGAATTAGCTATGAATCGTTTGTCTTTATCTGTCATTTTGACTTAGATAAAGATAAGATAAAAGATAGTTTATTCAAGTAGGCATAATTACAATGCGCTTATGAACGTCAAATAAAGCTAGGTAGACCGGCTCCCTTATGTATTTGAAAGAAAGGGATACAAAATTATTTAACTAAATCAGGTCCGTAAAGTTTTATGAATAAGGTGGTAAGTACATATCTTGTCAAATAAAAATGATATTTTTGATAAAAGTTTTTATTGCCGACTATAAAGGCCCCTGTACACAATGGGCCATCGCCGGCCAAACCAAGGGACGCAGCCATGCGGTAGAATGAGATAGCAATATCACTTGCTCCCTCTAACGCATAAATGCGTCCCCCAGAATGGCGCATTGTGTACTGGGGCCTTAACAGGCAATTAATACCTACTCATAAAAACAATTTCTAATAAACCCAAACACAAATTAGGTTGCTTTATATATATCAAAGAGTTTCTTTGACCACATCCTGCGTCCATCATCAGATATTCGGTGGTACCATAATATTGCGTTATCAGTTATCACCCAACTTAAATAATGTATATTAAGTTTTAGCTCAATCGAATAAAGAGACGTGGGGTCTAATTTATCTTGTAATATGTACTTGATACATTGCAACTTAAAGGTTTGTTAGAAAAAACCTTTTAAATACCACTGTAATAGTTTCACCTACATATGCTTAACAAATAAACACTTTTACTATTGACTTCGAAATGCATGGACGTGCCTGCTGAGAAGTGTGTTCCAGGCAGAAAGTCAGAACTTTTTTTGCCGCACTCTCTCGTTCTATAGCTAAATATTATGACTATCCCTTTTCTAAATAAGTCATTAAATAATTGAGGCTGCAGATTTTAGTTAATTTCTATCGTGTCCTCGATAACTTGAGTGTCCTCCAATATGTTATGACTGAAACAGAAACAAATAGATTAGATGAGGTCATGATTCTATAGTGGCGCAGGCTAGTACAGAGGTTCATTTGCAAATTATAAGAAATTAAAGTCATTTTTAGAAAGCTGTCGTTTTTAAGTCAGGGGGATTTTATAGTTTCATTGGTCCGATTTCGTTTCGACTGAAAATAAATTAAATTTTGTTCCAGTAACTATTAATCCGTTATTTAAAGCATTTTTGTTATTATTATTTTATTAAAGAGTACCTATTATGTATTAAAGTGTAGTCTATGCCACCTGCGGCATAAAAACATACCAATGAACATCTTATTCAACAATATTTGTCTCAGTAGTTAAGCTTTTATGCTAGGGTAATACACGACACAAACATACCCACACACATACATACATACCTACATACATAGGCTGCTAAAATCATAATTCTTCCCATTGTCACGTATACAATCAAACCACTTAGGGTATTGCAAATGAAAACATTTAAAATAAGAGTACCTACTTAAATCTTTCAATTAAACTGCTGGCAATACACACTAGGCTATGCCTGCGCAGTTTAGCATGTACACTGTACAGTTCAACTGCACAGGTAAAGCCGGTTTGGAAACTGCAGTCGAATGCCTTTTTACCTGTGCAGTTAGACTGTACATAAAAATTAAATATTAATAATATTTTATCCTTATGTCTTAGATTCATGGCACAAAGTGTGGTGGTGTTTTTCTTTTGTCAATACACTTGAATTCTTACATACAAAACCAGCTTCTACAATATTCAGACAGGGTAAAAAAAAACAATTTTGAAAGTGAGGTCTACGGGTTCCAAAGTTTTTAATTGTTGTTACAATCATTATGACCTTTTTCTGCAGTGTGAAAAAAATGTCAATTGGTAGTTTAGTAGTGTATCTTTCAATGTTGTTAACTCTAGTTTACCAAAAACAAGTATAACAAACTAGAACTTTCTAGTTAGGTAATTAATCTACAGTTGGATCAACTTTTACAACATCCATTGTTGCCATGACAACTTCATGCAATTATAGTAGTCATAGAACAGTTTTTAACAAACTTTTGTCACTTAGTAGAACATAGTCATAGTAGAAGATCAGTGTCAATAGTTTTAAATGGCACAATAAACTCTTCATGATTTTAGTTTAAGAAAGGTGTACTTACATCTCCAATCCTTGATTCTTCTGGATCCATTTTAGACAAGCCAGTTCTCCCGGTAATTGGTTGAGTTACCGCTCACTGCTAGCGGAGCCTGGGTTGCTGCCACATTGATTTTTCTAACTTTGCAGCTCAATTAATGACAAGTCTGACAATAAAAATAGAATTTATAGATAATTGACACATTTAACAGCTAAATTGTATTCAGTGATGACTTGATGACCCTACCTGCAACGGTAGTTAGAAACTGGATTTGGGCTAATATCAACAAGATAAACAACAAACATTAACACATTAACTGCCAGCGACTCACTAGGGGAGTTCACTGTTCGTAGGCGCTTTTTGCTACATACGGTTTTTCCCGTGTTATCGGCTACACTCGTAGCGCGTAGCTCGCGCTGGCACTGAATGTTTTAAGTAATGCTAAGTTATGGATGTTTCTTGTGTCCATACTACAAACTTTGCTTAGTTTGAGATGAGGTTGATCTGTATTAATTATTAGCATAGTACTTACCGACTTCCATGCCTGCTGCCACTGATCTGTACGGATCGTGCTCTCATAGAACTTGTATGCAGCACTGCACTTATCTCTGGCTTCCGAGAGGCTCATGGTCCTCCCTGTACTCCCTGTAGGCGAACAGGGGATGCTGAGTTATATATTTTGCTAGCATTTTCTTCTGCGTTAATGCATCGACTGAAAAACATATTCATGACAAAATCAGTTATGATCAAACGAATTATAACTTTTTCTGTAAATAAATTATTGGTTTTTAGAGAAACTTACATTATGCGTGGCATTTTCTTTAGATTTCACAGCAAATCAGTATTTTTCTTCAACTTGGTTTGTATTCTGATATTTTCACTGATCACGCGCGTACGCGATGCTTGTCAATGTCAAATTATTGTCAATTGACTCAATTGTCAAACACGATTATCCGTGCATGTTATAATGTAGGTCAATTTGTATAAAGCTGTCACTCATTTAAACACTTTTCAATTTGGAAGTGTAGTAATAAAATTGACTATTCATGTTCAAACTATGTCCGACACACGTCCGACATATGAATAAGGGCAGCCATTGAATAGATTTTTCATAAGCTCTACGCATAGACAGTCGTGGTCACTATCGTATGATAGTCGATAACTTTATTCAATATCGACGTGGTAGGCTTATCGTAGCTCGGGGCCATGCTCAGCGATATGACAAATTTACCAATAACGTTAGAAGACAACGTATCATACCACGTGCAATATGATACGCCCGTGCTAAGCCCGCAGGAGGACTTAAATATATTATACATTGATACCTATTCGTAGCTAATAGGTATTTATAACAATCATATACCTAAATATATTTATTTATAGTTAGTCAGCTGCAGAGAGAGGTGACCCCTTCTGCATATTATGTGATAATTTGACTTCTATCGCCAGTGGAACCTACTTCGTATGTTCGTGATTTTTTTTTATCGAGCAAAAGTCAAAACATCAGGTTTCAAATCGATGAAGTTACTTGAGAAATAAAAAAAATATATTTTTGGCAACTGTATTGTGATTGAAACAAGCCCTATGATTTTTCAAAAACTCTGCTGACTGTACCGTAACATCCGGACTTGACACACGCCGGCGCCGCGACGCATTCCTACCGTCCTAAGCACGTTAACATGAATCATCCTTTTAATTTTAATTTAATATTTAAGTTTTTCCAATCAACGCTTTTCATTGCCCACGTAGAGTTTATTAACGTCGCAAATTTTCTATTAAACCTTACGACTCTTAGCGCTATAAATGCCAGACACACCTAATAGAGAATTAGAATCACTATGCAATTAGTATCATTGCAGCAGTGGCTATTAAATTAGAATAAATGATTGGTCGTAGCAGGTCTTATATTGCAGCTACCCGCTGTTCTGACTGTTTAAGCGTTGAAAGCAGCTGGCAATTAACTTTACTTCAGAGAAACTATATATTTAGGTATGTAATATGTATTTGTATGTACGGTAGGTATATGTAACGGTCCTCACGATAATATCATACATAGCCGTATTTGTCCAGATATTCGTGATATATGTATATGTATTAATTTGTCAAAAATATTGTTTGAATTTCGCTGTTTTTATTATAGAATTTACAGAATTATTGGACATAGGTAACTACAAGACTGGTGTTTAAAAGCTAACTGAAAATACGAAAATAAGTATATTTTTTTGGCATTCGTGGTAAAATAATAGATTAAGTACCTACCTATTTTGTTTCGTTATCTTTGTAAATTTCATTATTATGTTTCATATTTTTCAGTTTTATAAACTAAAGGTACATAGGTATTAGGTACCAATAAACAACAATCAATCAAATCACCAAATGCACACGATAAGACCCACCAACAAATCTCCACTTAACTACCCAATAAACTGTGATAGACATTTAAAACTTAAAGATCTATAAATCACAACAGTTTATCACAATCCTGAAATCCTTGGCTTCCTCATTCGCGTAAGAATAGCTTTGATTCGATAGCTTTCCGGAAATCAAATGTTAGTATAGTTGGGTTTGATTAGATCGCTTTTAACGCTCTTATGTTTATGGTTTTAGAGTCTAATTTAGTCAGTTGTTAAAAGGAATCAAGTATTGGAAGATTTATTAAGTCTGTCATTGTTTGTGCTGTCGTAAATGTCTTGGGACGTCCACCGAGTTACGCGCCACAATTAGGCTATCGTGGGATTGAAATAAGTGCGTCAACAAACAGAGAATCCGGTCGGACAATGCCCTAAGCTCGCTAGTATCTGACCACGCTAACTTTTCACAAACTTGGCATTAAGAACGCATGCATATCCCTAAAAGCTCCATACTTGACGTAACACATGATTGTAACTTAATATGGTCCGACTCCATCGTAGAATTCACTTAAGTGTATCCATGTAAATACCGACTTGATTGAAAATGAAATACATATTTTAATAAATAGTAGGTACCTATGTATTTTTATTTTGTTGGTGACTGAACTGTACCGGAACATTTAAAAGGCTACATGTATGTTCAAGGAATTTAATTTCAGTAGCATCTCGTACCTTATCACAGTGAGGTCCCTAGCGACTTTCATATTGATTGTTACTGTGACAAGGTACAGTACGGCATGGTAGGTACGGAAATAAATATGTTTGACTGCACAAACGTCCCTAATTTATTTATAAGAGGGAGTTATAAAATTTTAAGCCAGGTAAAGATTTTTCTTAAAAAAAATTTTTAAGTCTAAATTTTCCCATACAAATAAGTAAGTCCCCAAGAAAACACACGCAGAACAGAAGAAACCTAGTCGGATAACCTGGCGCATATCGAAGATAACTTCATTAACACGATTCATTCCCAAACAATTAAATCTGCATTCAGTAATCGGAAGTCATTATCGAAGAAAAATCTTGATAGCGCGGTTGAGAATTATTGCTACACGATACAACGCTAGCGTCCCATTCGTAAATGAAATGTATAACTATTCCGAGAATTGTTTTTTTCTATTTCGAACAACGCCATCTTACGTTCAATTGGTGTAAAAAATAAAATCCATCAGTCTGCGGACATTATCAGAAAACAGCGAAACTAAAGCTATCGTGAGACTAATAAAATAAATTATCAAATCAAAACTGCAAATGGACAGATGTGCCCCTAGCTGAATCTGGTTTCCTAGAAACGTATATCTCTTTTAAACTGTCTACCTGAAAAAAAAAACAGGAAATCGCGTTGTCAGACAAAGTTTACTAAAGCTATAAATCAATTACATAGTAATAATTAAAGTGCATAAACACCTTAGATCGTGAGCAATGAAGCTTACACGAGAAGTGATATTAACACTAAAGCATGACTAAAATACAAATCAAGATCATAATATTGGGTGTCGGTGTCACAATAAATATTGAATAAAATAATAAATATTAAATATCGACGCTGTTAAAATATCCGCTTACAGTTTATGAGATCGCGCGGACATATTTACGTACGCGAGGAGGCAATCAATTGACTTTTTTCGTTCAAACTCACACACCTACTTTTTTGATACGCGCTTTCTCTGAATGCGTAATGCTTGAGATTCCGATATGATACAGGTCGTTTAGTGATTTAAGTGGTTTTTAAAGAGGCATGATGGAGAGCTGGGTTGGAAGTTAGCGAATTCTGAATAGGTAATATATTTTTCACTCTCAGCAGCTCGAACAAGGGTACTTTGCTACTTAAAAACAGTGAGCAAAATCGCATTTTGCTCACTGAGTGAGACAAAATGAGCAAAATGCGATTTTGCTCACTCGCGATTTTGCTCACTGTTTTTAAGTAGCAAAGTACCCTTGTTCGAGCTGCTGAGGTGAAAACTTAATTGTTGGTACAGTGAAACCTGGATAAGTGAGATCTCAAGGGACGAGCAGATTTGTCTCACTTAAAGAGGTATTCCACTTACCCAGGCTCTCAGTTAGCCAGGTACAAATAAATTTCTGTCTCATTTACAGAGGGTCCCACTAATAGAGGTGAGAATAGAGGATATATTTCAGTTATAGAGGTGGTTAATAAGGTATTTTGTAATTATCTTTAAAAATAAATAAGATAAAATAATCCTTGTCCCTAAATATTTTTTAAACCTGTTTAAATATTTCTTTGAATTTATTTTGGATGATTCTCCAAAGGTTATATTTTTTCAATTAAATTTGATACGGACTTCATTGCGTCTTAGAAATCTATTAAATGAAAATTTGTTTATTCGTGTTACTATCAAGATTTCAGCTTTCGTTTCGATAGTTTTAACTACATAAAGTACCTAAATGAAACTTGAAGTCGTTTAGACACAATTAAGCAAATGCGGAATTTGTGGATAGACTAAGATTTAGTAAGAATACGGAAATTGATCAATAAAGTCCAAGTTAGAGAGGTCAATTCCTATTAAATTCTAAAAAAAAACAATTAGGAAAATGTGATCTTATAACTATAGTCTCAGTAAAAGAGGTAAAATACACTCTCTGTCTCAATTATAGAGGTAAATGTGACTTTAAAATCACAACAACTAATCCCAGTTATAGAGGTTCGTTTTTTCTCACTAACAGAGGTAATTCAGTGCTAAAGTGTCGGGACCGCACCATGAGTCCCAGCTATAGAGGTTTCTCACTTATCCAGGTCCCACTTAACCAGGTTTCACTGTATATCTTAAGAAAACATGAGTGAATAGAGGTAAGTGATGAAGAAGGAATACATTTTTCGGGTTCTCTAATATGTTCTCACTGCTGAGGTGAAAAGTTTTGTGAACTACACGAGATCAAAGTTATTTACATCTCGTGCGCTTTTGAGTCCCGTGCAAGCGAAAGATTCTATACTAACTTTAGAATCTTTCGCTTGCACGGGACTCAAAATAAGCACTCGAAGAAATATCAAACTTTGATCTCTTGTTGTACAAATAACTATTACTTTGTGGTAACATGTAGGCAAGTACGTGCTAAAATACGTAAATATCATAATACATTTTACACGCAATTATCTACCATTTAACGTCACGTAACGTTTAATAGTTAAGTAGGTGCATTTACCATTTATTTAAGTAGGTATTTAGGTACCCCTACTGCATTCATTTTCATGAAATGTCTAGGTTAGGTTTCAGGAGACAATAAAATAATTTAAAATCGGTTAAAAGCGGTGGTTGCACCTGAGTCTGGGGCCTGGCTACACGCCTTGCCGTCTTCGCACTTGGGGACGTTGTTAGATAACGATTCCCTAAGGATTGGTGCTGCTTTAAGGCTCGGGTGTACTGTGTGCGAGCCTCATGTGTGCGTCTGTGGGTGGGGTGATGGTGGAGGCAAACGGGCACCATGGATTGAGTTGTGCGCGGTGTGCTGGTAGGTTTCCTCGACATCATGCGATTAATGATATTGTGCGCAGAGCGATGGTGTTGGCTAACCTGCCGTGCGTGTTAGAACCCCAGGGTCTTAGTCGGACGGACGGGAAGAGGCCAGACGGTCTCACTCTTGTTCCTTGGGCTAAAGGTCGGAGTCTGTTGTGGGATGCTACATGTGTGAGCACCTTTGCCGCATCGCATCTTGCACAGACAATACGTGCGGCTGGGGGGGCTGCGGAGAACGCCGCGAGACAGAAACATGCCAAGTACTCAAACTTGAAGCCGGTTTACGATTTTGTCCCTCTCGCTGTTGAGTCGGCTGGTCCTTGGTGTTCCGAGGCGAAGGTTTTTGTGAGGGACCTGGGAAAACGCTTGCGGGATAGGGGTTGCGATCCTAGGTCTGGTTCGTACCTGGTCCAGCGTATATCGTTGGCTATTCAGCGCGGGAACGCCGCTGGTATTTTGGGGACATTTGTGCCGGGTACTTACCGGATTAGGATATAGGTTTATGGCTTATTATTATGTATTTTGTAATGACCAATTTCCTTTATAATTTGACGATGCGTGTTGCGGATGACATATGTGACAAAATGCATTTTAATTTGACGAAGCCTGAGGTGGATGAGCTTTCTGTATGATTTGCTTTGTTATGAATTTCATTTCGCTTCGCAATAAATTCTTTTACTGTGATTACTTACATAGTTAAAACTTTTTCTAGCAAAAACGATGGATTGACAAAATAAAGCATCGAGAAACCTGTTATCTATAAGAAAAACAAGTAAAAGTAAAATATAGTTATTTAAAATAGGTAGTAGACTTTTTTTCATACTACTTAACGGAAGTACAGTACATACCTAATATAAATTATCAGCAAGAGACAGTTTAACCCTGTTTTAGTCGTTGAACTTTCGATGCCCCAAAGCGCAAATGGAAATTAATCACATCTCACCTTTAGCTTACACAATTGTTACTAAACACCCATTAAAATGAGATAAATCGTGCGCCTACGACCTTTAGAACACGTATTAATATTTAATTGTAGTCGATATCATCACGAAGCGCATAACTAACTCTTAATAAAGTGTACCGTTGACGTGAATTATCCACATAAGTCTGCCCGGTGTGTTCCACTTATACTTTTTAGTTGGATTATTTTAAAAGATGCACTGGACTTGCATTTTAATAAAGTGTTTGCTTCCTACTTTTCCTAGACTATTCTCTCAGCATGTCAGCAAGAATTTTATTCATAAAGATGTTATTTCTTAGACCATAAAAATTATCTGAATACTGATAGTACTGCGTAACAATTAGGCGGAAACGAAATGTATGTATATAGACATTTTAGACATACATATATGTATATTATATATTATAGTAGAGTCAGTAGACGTACGTAGTTAAACCTATATACCTACCTAAAACCTTTTTACTAGTGCCTCCAAAAAATATTTACGTATAAAAAGGAGTTCAAGAAACTGAGCCTCAATATAATATTTTAAACGCGATCAGTCGAGCCTTTTAAGATTTCTCTCAAATAACTTCATTCCTTAATGAAAAGCTCTTTCCTTTCTTTTTAATAAGAAATCGGTGCAGCGAATATACTTACGCCCTTTTTCTGTACGTACAGCTGACAGCAACATTGTTGCATAAGTCTCTTGAATATTCAATCAGGGCCCCTATTCGACATGTGCAACTGTCAAATTTCGCGTCATTTGAAATTCAACTGTTGAAGTTCATTTGAAGTTCATCAAGTGCTGAAGTTCATTTGGTACAAACAATAATTTAACAAAAAACAACTTTGTTTTATTATTACTTTAAGGTTTATAATGGTTTGGTTTGGTTGTCACCTAACTGTGGATTGCTAATGTCAAATTTTGACAAGTAATGATTCCAAATGTAGACTTTTTTCTCTATGACCTTCGGCTCCATCTTGGAGTTTTTGACGTGCGAAAGGGTAATTTATAGCAAAGAGTAAAACTTTTTTTTTTTCAGTACGTAAGTTTACATGAATTAATGACATCTTGTGAGCGATAGACTAACGAATGCGCTGTAGGCGATGCGGCGGCGAGTAGTGGAACTTACGTGACAATTTCCATCAATCAAAAAGGGACTACATTGCTGATGGTCGATAAAGGCTATTAATAATTGAATTTTAACAGCAAGAATGCCTTATTGACAAGCGATCTTTTTGTTGAACCCACACCTACACGTCAAATAATGCTTGCTCCACACATTCTCCTATAAACGCTCAAAATTGTAAAAAAATGAAACAATTTACTCATCACCTCTCTCAACTCAAGCTGCCTATTTCTAAACCACGTTAATAAACCACAAGTTGTACCTTAACACATTTCGTAAACCACATATTCAGAAAAGTCCGTATTTTATTACTAAGTGGAACATGAATAGCTTGTATTACTTTTTTGGCATAAAAATAATCTAAATTAGTCAAAATATTTTGACTAAATATTGCGCTACTGCTACCTACTATATAGGTACCTACTACCTTAGTAACTTGGTAACTTTGTCAGTCACCAACTATTTTGATGCTACCTACAAAGAGCATCAAAATAGTTGGTGACTGACAGGTCAGGCTCCGGTCTTGGTAAGTAATATAGTCAAATACAGTAGGTCATAAGACCTAACATTACTACCAAGACCTAAAAGTACCTATTGTTTAATATGTATCTACTCGGAGATGATTTTTAATTAAAGGAGATTAAATACATATATGTTATTCAACTACAAAGTAAAAATTTGATCTATTTCAGTTTACACATTTTTTTTTCGTTTAATTTTAATAAAACATTAAAGTTTTTAAGCATTCAACTTTATTTAATTTTCTTCACTTTATTATTTTCTGATATTTAGGTAGGTATGGTGTTTCAGGTTGGTAACAGGAAATAAGAAAACCACACCTCTCCAAAAACTCTGCTGGTGATTCACATCTGTAAGTTTAAATATGAAACATGATAAAAACACTTAAATTAAAAACTTAATGTCTGGGAGACCGAGTTTTGCTCTGGAAACATATAATAACCCAAAAATGCGCGTTTTCCCAGAGATAAAACCTAGCTAGATCGATTTTGCGCCCCCGTAAACCTCCATATAGCAAATTTCATCTAAATCCGTTTAGAGCCGTTCCCGAGATCCCCGAAATATATTATACATATAAATAAATAAATAAATATACAAGAATTGCTCGTTTAAAGGTATTAAAAACTTATAAATAAATTATTAGCCCTAAATCCTGGTAGTGAGTGTAGTGACCTACCAAGTGCGGTAGGGTGCCCTTCTGCAGGCTGGCCGCTTGCCCCGCTGGATAAGAATGCTGATCCGCATCATCAAAAGCATACAGATATAAAGCGCTTTGACAGCTCCTCATAGAGGCAACGCGCGCTAGGCCGCACGCCATAAATCTAAGCTAAAGTCTTAAATTCGAGATCATGAACATGAAATATTGTTCGCTATAATATTAAAATCATAGGTATTAGACCTATGATTTTACTATTATAGCGAAAAGTTAGCAGGAGACGGCCGTGCCGTGGTCGTGATAGGTACAGCATGCGTGGACCAGACAAGCAAACCCAGAATTATGTCCCTACCTATTTTACTATACCTTTGTTCACCATTATGTTCACCTATGTATATTTACTCTTCTTTCCAAGATAATCATCTTTTTCAAAATGTAACCCGTATAATCGGGCTGTATAATTGCCTCAATTTTTTTTACACAAAGTTGTATGTAATCTTAATTCGATAATTAATGATGTTTTACATATTTATCATATACTATTTTGCAAATTTTTCTTGGATATTACGTTGTTTATTTCGATTGACGTGTTTATTATTTTCGTTACTATGACAGCGTTTTTTTTTCTTTTTTGGCATTTACTACAGTAGCCAGTGTCATGTCGATATAAAAACACTTTAAAAATGGAAAGGTTGAGTCCTCAATACAGTGACATTATAACTCAAACAAGAACCATCCAAAGGGGGGTGGGGGGAAATTTCGTTATCTGCCTCTCTATCACTCTTGCATATACGAGCGAAATTTAATGGTGGCAGATAACGAAATTGGTTTCGCGGCAGGCCCTCTTTAAACAAACCGCCTTGATTCATCAATGTTATATTTATTAGGAACAAACGTTGACTGCCGACTGTCCTATATATTATACTACTCTTTGCTGCCCACTTCTAGCGCTGACGGTACACCGCGAAAATCAGTAAAATGCTGCAAATGGTGTTAAAGGTCTGAAAATCGGTACGATTGATCTTTAGGACATAAACAATTTGACCCGAAGCGCCAACAAATAAAAAAAAACGAGCGGAGTTATGACGTCATGTTTTTTTGTATGAAATAAAAAAAAAATGTTTAGAAACCTATCGTGTATGCTATTAAACGAAAGGGCTTTCTGAGACAATGCTAAAAATATATCACATAGTTACATTTCAGTCATTTTGTTTAAATTATAATAAAAATTGTTTTCAAAACATACCAAGTTTGGGCTTCTCCAGATACAATACCATAATTTTTTTTTTGTAAAATATACCTCAAATTATCCCTAATATCCTCATATCTAACCCTAATAAAGCAATTTTGAAATTATTTACATTTAGGTTTTTTTTTAATTTTTCAATTTTACAAAGTGTAATAATAGCCCTGCCGAATTACTCAATACGAGTAATAATGTCATTCGGGTAAAATAAGAGTATTGAAACTTGCTTTTTCTACTCCCGTACTTTTATTTGTCATTTAAAGGGTCGTGCACACACCTTTAAACCCCTAACTTATAGTTATCAACACAAGTCTTTAGTCTATTCCCCAAAAAAATATTTGTGCATACACGCAGTATCTTTTTGGCACTTTTACGATACTTCGTGTAATCACCATTTAAAAAATATTGTATGGAATACATTGTTTCCAACCTAATTTTAATTGTCATTTCTGACAGATGAGTAAACCATAGATATGTTTTGGTTAATGGTACGATTATTTTCATCTTTATAGGGCTGTATCTCCTAAACCGTGCGTCGTAGCACAAAAATAATCAAATTTTCGTTCCCCTTTGAAACTCCTAAGTAATATTTAGAAAACACGAAAAACAAAAAAAAATAAAGATTTTTTTTTATAGGGTTGTATCTCCTAAACCGTGCGTTGTAGCGCAAAAATATTAAAATTTTCATTCCTCTGTAAGAAACCCTAATTAATATTTAAAAAAAAAACACAAAAAAGAGATTAAAAAAAACTTTATAATGCTGTATCTCCTAAACCGTGCGTCGTAGCGCAAAAATAATCAAATTTTCGTTCCCCTTTAAGAAACCCTTAAGTAAGATTTAAAAAACACAAAAAAAGAAAAATAAAAGAAAAAAAAAAGAAAAAGAGGAAGAAAAATATTTATAGGGCTGTATCTCCTAAACCGTGCGTCGTAGCGCAAAAATAATAAAATTTTCGTTCCCCTTAAGAAACCTACGCACTGAACAACCTATCACATTAGGACATGAAACAATCATCATCATCCATTTTTATTATTATTTCATTGCATTTCAAAGTAAGTACTTGGTCGTAGAAAAAGTATTGTATGCAACGTTGTTTAACCGAGTCAAAAAATACTAGTGGCGTCTTTATTAACAATTTTCGGTTGTTGTTTGTTGTTATTGTTACTCACGCCACTCGCCTTTTTTGACCTCTCTTAAACAACAGTTGCGTAAAATACTATTACATGTTCCTTTGGTAATATCTAAGCTTTAAGTAAGAAAAAGTTCTGATGAGTGGGGGGTGGAGAACTCGGGAAAGGGGGGACGTTAAAGGTGAGTTTTTTCGGTTAATTCTTTCTTAATTATTACATAGACAATTTTTACTACGACTTATAGATTCCGAGATATAAGCGACTTTCTGAAAAAAACCGTTATATATTAATTTTATGCTTTCTTTTTAAATATTTAATTGAGAGATTCATAGATCACACTATGTAAAATTGAAAAATAAAAAAAAACCTAAATGTATATAATTTCAAAATTGCTTTATTAGGGTTAGATATGAGGATATTAGGTATAACATTAGAGGTATATTTTACAAAAAAAATTTTACCGTATTGTATCTGAAGAATCCCAAACTTAATTGGTATGTTTTGAAAATTATTTATATTATAATAAAAAAAAATACTGAAATGTAATGATGTGATATATGTTTGGAATCGGCTCAGAAAGCCCTTTCGTTTAATACCAAACACGATAGGTTTTTAAACAATATTTTTTTATTCCTTACAAAAAAAGATGACGTCATAACTCCTCTCGTTTTTTTTTTATTTGTTGGTGCTTCGGGTCAAATTGTTTCAAATGTTCTAAAGATCAATCGTACCGATTTTCATACCTTTAACATCATTTGCAGCATTTTACTGAATTTCTCGGTGTACCGCCAGCGCTATATAGGTATACTTGGTCAACCAGATCTTGACAGTAGAAAAAGTCGGCAATTTTGAAAAATGTAGGCGCGAAGGGATATCGTCCCATGGAAGATTTGAATTTCGTGCCTTTTTTTACTGACAAGATTTGGTTGACCAGCTATATACATATTATTACATATTATACTACTCTTTGCCTACGCCTTTGCTTTAAACTTTTTTTAACAAGTTTTCACAGACAATTAATAATTTGACATAGACACATCAAGGCGGTTTGTTTACAAAGGGGCCTATCGGGAAGTGCGAAAATCGAAACTCAGCTATTTGCCTCTTTATCGTTCGAATATGCAAGAGTGATAGAGAGGTTAGATAACAATATTTCTAATTTCTGACTGTATTTTTCTTTAAATATTTTCAAATATAATTAAGTTGCGTTGTTTTATCACAAAGTTAAAAAGACTTAAAAGACCACTGTCTGTATCATCACCATCAGATCAACTCGATGGTAACCATAAAAATATTGTATTGTCACCCATATTACATATTATGTACTTATGTAAATTTTCAGCTTCATTGAACACCCGAGAAGATAGGTCAAATCTAGACACGCGGTAGCGTGTCCAGCCAAGTTCAAAGAAAAAGGAACTGGCGACGCAGCAACCGTGTGTAATATTACACGAACCATTTCGAGCTACTTTTGACCCCTTCACAACTTGAAACCTACTTAACCTACACACATGAAATTTGGCACATGTATTCAAGTCCCTTAGCTTGTTAAAAATACACTATTTCATAAACATAGCTCAAATAGTTATTGATAAATTAACGTTTAAAAACCGGCATTTTTGTGACTGACTGACATATAGATCAAAAACCTAACCCACTTCCAGGTGACCTAGAAACTTGAAATTTGGCATCAAGGTGTATATAGAAGAAAAAATGTGAAAATTGGAAATGATTGATATTTTGATGGAAAAAAAATAATTAATACTTATAGACCAAAAACCTAACCCACTTCTAGATTACTTAGAAACTTGATATTTGGCAAGGTAGACTATTAGGTGCATATAGAAGGAAAAATGTGAAAACTGGAAATTATTGATATTTCGATGGAAAAAAAATAATTAATACTTATAGACCAAAAACCTAACCCACTTCTAGATGACTTAGAAACTTGATAGTTGGCATCAAGGTAGAATATTAGGTGCATATAGAGGGAAAAATCTGAAAACTGGAAATTATTGATATATCGATGGAAAAAAAAACTTATAGACCAAAAACCTAACCCACTTCTAGATTACTTAGAAACTTGATATTTGGAATGAAAGTAGACTATAAAGCGTATACAAAAGAAAAAATGTGAAACTGAAACTTTTTGGCAATTAACCGCGCGTTAGCAAGGGTCTCCTTTTCAGCTTAGGCAAACTGCTTTCATGATGAATACTATAGTAATTTCTGTACAAAAAGTAATGATATCCCAACAAAAACATAAATGTGAAATGAGAGCCAAGTTCAATATTGAGAATATGTGTCGTTGTTGACTCGCCGACAAAAGAATTGAGATCTATATGGGTGCCAAGTTCTGGGCTGTGTAGAAAATCCTGAAATTATAAAGGATTTGTCTTGGCTAGTTTTTACGTATAGGCATATAGGTAATATATATTTTTCTGTTAGTTTTTCAAAAACTTGGTTTGTTGTTAAAAACTAGCCAAGACAAATCCTTTATAATTTCAGGATTTTCTACACAGCACAGAACTTGGCACCCATATAGATCTCAATTCTTTTGTCGGCGAGTCAACAACGACACGTATTCTCAATATTGAACTTGGCTCTCATTTCACATTTATGTTTTTGTTGGGATTTAATTTGCATGATTTGATTGGAACCACATTGGAACAGACAGACAACCAACGGGACAGATAAAACTAAGTAAAAGCTTGAAAAAATGTGGCTTTTTCATTTTCTATTGCAACTTCAGATGAAAACGGGGTCTCTATTGTTTCCCAAATAGTTTTAAGCCATAATGTATTGTTTGCTCGAATTTTCGTTAGTCATAATTCATTTAGTTCAGAAACGCGTCAATTTTCAGGATTGCCATAAAACAAATCTAACCTAACCTAACCTATCTATAGGATAACCTAACTAAAATCTTGAAATGTTAACGGTTTCAGTTTTATGAGTAATGATAATATGACAAACAATACATTATGACTTAAAACTTTATGGGAAACAACGGGACCCCATGAAAACGTCCTTATTGAAGCATAAGGACCCTTAATTTATGGAAAGCCACATATAACAACCAATTCGAGGCTACGGGCCCTTACGCACTAGCGGTTAACCGCGGGGGCGGCTGGCCGCGCGGTCAGCCGCTTTTCCAATTTAATATGCAACCGCTTGTGATCGTACGCACTTAACCGCCACAAAATTTCAACCGCGGCGGTTGAATGAAGAGCTGCGGCCCGCTTCGCGGCTGGCCGCCAACTTGTCTATACGCACTGGCGGTTCAGGGTGCGGCGAGCCGCCGATGAGTTTGTAGCCGACGTATCCGTCCACGCGTGTATGTATGTATAATATTATTTAGCATGTAGATATAGCGCCGGCTGAGAATAGGGAGAATACGTTTGTGCCATATCCATTTTTGAGCAAAATCGTTTTTTAATTATTTCTAAAATAACAAAAAATATGCTATAATTGACACTAATCGGTTTTTGGTAAAACATATTTTTCAAAAATGTTGTGCCATATCCACATTTTACTATAGGATAATTACACTCTGTTAACAGAAAATTATGACAAAAGTGTGACATATCCAAAACTTTTGTGTTATATCATACATTGTACGTTTAATATTTACTCACCAAAAACGGATATGGCAATAATAAAATTGCTTTTATTTCATGATTACCACTATATATTACTTGTATAGAACTATATATAGTAAACATATGTGCCTAAATGATAAATAAGTTCAATATTTCCTAAATGTAAAACTTTTCGAGACATATTGTTTTTGCTTCTTTTCGCTCTCCTGTAAACTTTGTAATAAAAACATTCATATAAAACTTGCTTCTTCAATTCTTGAAAACAGCTTGCGAACTGGATTTCGTTAATGGACCCAAAATGCCGAGCGGTCCAACCGCTTAAAGCGGTTGCATCGCGGTTTCATCGCGGCTGGCCCCTATAGCGGCCAGCCGCTATATCAACCGCGTCAGGCGGCTGGCCGCTCAATCGAACCGCCTAAGCGGCCAGCCGCTAGTGCGTATGGGGCCTACTAGGTGGCAAAATACGACTCAATACGAGTAGGTAGGTCAAATACACGAGAGTATTAAAATAAGGATTTATATTTGGCCAAATATTCTTGTGACAAAGTTATTCTTCCTCGCGTTATCTCGATTTTGCCACGGATCATGAGAACCTATTGTTCTCTTGACAATTAATCCCAAGGATTGACGTAGGCACTAGTTTTTCCGAAAGCAACTGCCATCTGACCTTCCAACCCAGAGGGTAAACTAGGCCTTATTGGGATCTGTTAGGCTGTTAAAGTTTAAAGTTACCTACTCGTAAGTCTCGTAACACAACATATAAGTTTCACATAACAAAATTACTTACATATATATATTATGTACCTAAACATATTACTTTTCTAAAAAAAGGACTGAAATCTAGTGCTGCGAAGAAACGGTATTTTTGTTCGGCTTTTTTGTTGCTATTTTGGCATATGGATACATGGTAGAAGAAGTAAGTATGGAATCCTCCTCCGTTTTGCGTGGTCCGACGCACCTGGCCGGGTTTTCGCGATTTTCCGTCAATGTCTGTCAATACCTTATTTCTTACGAACACCTAAAATAATAAGTTTAAAATTAATCTCAATGTCTCCAGTTTGCTGTTCATTCAAACTGACAAAATCCAAATTTCTAAGGCAATATACGACCGCTGTCTTATATAAGCCATTAAAATTCATCATGAATAACCCCACGTTGCGTTGTTATAAATTTAATTAAATAAATAATTATTTAATTTAATTTATAACAACTAATTAGGCATAGCGTCCAATTTAGAATATGACACAGGCACTAGTTCTTACGAGTTTACCTTAATTTATTAATCAAAGGACCTGAGGTAAAAGTGAGAAGAGGTTAATAAGCAGATGCACCAGCTAGTCGCCGACGCTCCGCTTCCCCCGGGATTAGCCCTTAAGCCTGCACCTAATAGACTGGCTCATAGGGGGCTATGAGCTTACTGTTGCGTCAATTTTCATTTTTAGAAAAAAAACTAGTCTACTAACTACTAACAACACAATAAATGCTTATTTTGCCGCCTTCTTCACTATCTCTCCCTATTTCACTGCCATCTAACCCAGAGGACAAAAATATAGCTTATTGTGGCTACTGGCTACTCCGTCTTCCTCATGACTCATGATATTTTACTTCACCATAAAGTAATTGGTGTAATATCAAATGATATTTTTCACACAAGTTACAAGAAGTTCATTGCTAAGAGCCGGGGTTAGGACCCACGACGATTGGTTTAAAATTTAAACTTTATATACAATTTGTTACCTAGTTATTATACTAAATCTGTTTTCTTTTTGACATTTAGTGGTATATGTATTGCTGTATGTTTATTGTCAAGTTTTTTTTAATTCTGGACAATTGTCATATATTCGTTTTCATGATAGATCTACACCAACGCAACTGCATGTCATGTTCTTGCGGTTTATTTTTATAACGCCAAGATCGAAATTTGACTGTTAACTCCATCTTGCGTCGAGTAGAGGAATCAAAAAACTATAGAAAATAGAAATGCAATTTACTCTATGCCATAGAATCCCCTTTTAAATGTCATAAATCCGAACATGGCGGCCATACCAATAGACAAACAAGTCTAGCGATGAAATGATTTGTTTACATGAGATTCACTGACAGATAATGATCTTTACCTATTCGACAACCCATGATTGTTCAGATTCAAATGAACTTCAACATGCGACGTCAAAAGTGGCATGTCGAATAAGGCCCCTGATCACGGAATCATCATTTTGCATAAACTTATGTAAGTGGAATATAACTACTTTAGCATGGGATTCTATTCTGGAAACCATACTGATCACTTTGTGGGTTGTGGTTACATATAGGTACCTACTGCCTGCCTTCATAAGAAACATATGCTAGGTTATATATTTCGAAAAAAAAAAAACGAACTGTCAACACCTTTGGTAGCTAGTCATAAATTAATAACATTACCTACCTATGGCCAACTATGGCCATGGCAGCAAAAGTACGTAACGTTGTCAATTCTGGATTTTGTTCAACTCGGACAGGTATTTATTAAGATCCACGACATTCGTAATTTAAGTACAAATGAATGAGATCGATCAGATTGTAGAATAGGCCCGGGCCCGGCGCTGTGTCGCCTCGGGAAATGCTTTATACGGCGCAGGCGCTCCAATAAACGTCATAAATAATACTCGATCGTGTGAGACTCGCCACGGATATCCAACAAACGCGTATATCTGTTTATATTATACATTTAAATAAAAAAATACACACCGATAACCGTACATCACGGTTATTAGTTTCGATAAATAATACGAATAACTTTTCGATGTGATCGATTCAAATGTGTTGTTGTATTTATTGTAATTAGTTGAGCACTCCGGCGCGGCGGCCGCGCGGCGTGTGGAGCCCATCAAATATTTAAACTGTTTATTAAGAACTAATAATATTTGCATAATCGTATTTTAAAACATTAGTCTATATGAAATTCAATCTTAATCGGCCATTAATAATGAGAATTAGCTCGATCTGAGGCGGAGATAATTGAATAAATTTTATAGAAAAAATGCAAGCGGTTATAAAAATAATTCCAATAAATGTTTGAGATGTTTTTTTAGATCGATCATTACGTCTTTTAAAATAAATTTATATGGAATTCATATGTTACTTTACTGGTCGTTATCTTAGTAATCGTTCATAATGCAAAGCGGTTCCTTTGATTCTTTTTTATAAGATCAATGTACCATCATGAATAGAAGCCAAAAATGCAGTTAGGTACCTACTTTACATTAATATTTTAATACCTACTGGCACCGGTGATGTCCCTGACGTCATGTATTATGAATTTTCGCAAAATGTCCGCATTTCCGCAACTCACATGACTGACATGACTATGACTCGCATTGTAGGTACGAGAGGGCACAAAGGGAGTTTTGGCGTTTTGGGGTCACCTGTAAGCCCGCAAGAGTTTTTCGCGAATAAATAAAATGTCACAATTGGCACACGCGTTCTCAACAACCAGAACTGACTCAAACAGAAGCAACGGAATCCCAGGATCAATCGAACATCGATCACCGCTAACCGATCGTGCAGAATTAAAAAGGCACAAAGGTTATGTTCGCGTAAATCACAATAAAAGTCCGGAGAGACGCCTGGTGCCGCCGCGAGTTATTGCGCCGTAAACTTGTGCGGTGGACACGATGCAAGTGCAGCCAGGATTCGACATCTTCAAGTTTGAGAGCCTGTTTAATGTGTATTAAAATAATTAACTTAAATTACCTAACTAGAACAAGTTTTTTTTAACGCATATAAAAACTAAAGTGAATAAAAACACTAATGCGGGAACATTGTAGTTCGAAAAACTCGTGCAAAAATGAGGAATATGAGGATTTCTCCAGAACCAAGAGTGTAATTTAAATTTAGCGCTCGGTAATATCCGAGCTAATCTTCTGTTTTGTCCCGTCTATTAGTTAGCTTACTGAATTCCTGATGAATTATGGTATCGTAATTTTATAATAAAACAGCAATCGAACTCAACTACGTGCATATTAACCGCCCTAACTATAAACATTTAACTATCACATTTCAGCACTTGCAATTTGCAATTGTACCTACTGTAAATATTAGTGGAATATGTATGAAAATTATTAATTAATGGAAGGAGCGAGACATTCGAGGCGCATGGCGTGTAATATATAGCTGGTCAACCAAATCTTGTCAGTAAAAAAAGGCGCGAAATTCAAATTTTCTATGGGTCGATATCCCTTCGCGCCTACATTTTTCAAATTTGCCGCCTTTTTCTACTGTCAAGATCTGGTTGACCAAGTATAACGAATATAGGGGAGAGTGGGCGAATTGGGAAAGGCGGATAATTAAGTAAAAACAGTGAGATAATGATGGTGTCCCAGCGCGAGGGGAGGTGACCGTCCGTAAGCATTATAGCAGAAAAATAGACTTACATTGTAAAAAGCCTTATTAAAAAGTTTAACTACTTGATTTGAGCGGTTGTAATTTAGTACCTACAAATGCTAGTGGTATAATGATGGTGTCCCTACGCGGGGGAGGATTCCGTCCGCGCCGCGTGCAATATAGCATATACTTAATATAAAAATAGACTACCTTGTAAAAGGCCTTAAAACGTTTAACTACCTGATTTCAGCAGTTGTAATTAGTATAAATGCTGGTGGTATAATGATGGTGTCCCTACGCGGGGGGAGGTGTCCGGCCGCGCAGCGTGCGATAAAGCTGGCGCCGCGGGGTCCCCAGACCTCCAGCATGGCTGACACAAGACATGCAGAACGAGGACATGCCGTTCAATGGCCTTTTACAGCGAAAAACGATAATCGAAATTGCTGTATCTGCCTCGCTCGCTCGAAATATGCAAGAGCGATAGAGAGAGTCTGGTTGGTTTATTTTACTTTATAATGATGAGAACTGATTTAAACTTTAAAGCTTTTTATACATTATTATTTACTTAAACGAGACTTAAATCACTTAGGTATAATTACGAGTAAGCTACAATTACTCTCGACGACTATTTACTCTTAATATTTTATTTGTTTATTGACATTTATCATTTGTTAATGTTGACCTAGAGTATTGAAATTCAAAACGTATTACGTATATACGTTTAGTCTCTATTCATGTCAAATTTAACACAGACACAGGGCGTCCTATTTATCAAAGAGAACATTTTAGATTAAGACTACTAACGCAGAAATTATAGCAATTTATAATTTTATTTAAAACAAAAATGGTCACATTTAAAAAAAAAACACATAAGGTTAATTGGCCTATTTGAACCTGAAAAATTCTTTGAACCGACTTTTTTATTCCGCCATTATATATTTATGTTTCTTCAGGTGTACCAACATATTTTTATACGTAAATTATAAATGATTTAAAATATATAGGTACTACATATTTGCTGAATTAAACTTAACTTGTCCAGTTCTTAGTCATGTCCACTCAATTCTATCCCACGCGCGCGAGCCCACCGCACCGTGTAAATAATAATTAATTTTATTGTAAATGCTTATATTTTATTGCGGGATTTGTCAACAGTGCGCGCGATGTATTTTGTTGCCTGATATATTTATTGTTGGTTGCTTAATGTAGTGCCTAAGTGGACATGTGTCCGTGCTAGTCTTGTATCGCGTATGCAATTGCACACCTATGTAATCTACGTATATTTATATATATTTGTAGTTGTATGCATAGTCATTTGGTATTATAATTCCTTAGAGCTATGTTCATAACAGTAAGTTATTGTAGTCGTGGTCTTGTTATATGGATCTGACTAGGTCTAACTAGCTCTCGACAAACCGATTGCGTTTTCGAATAAAGGTCGGGTGTGTAAAATTTAGAATCGTTAGCCACATTTACATGCACATTTTGATTCATGACAATTGCTTGTAGGTAGTAGGTACTACCTAGGTACCGTTGAGAAACTGTTAGATAAGCAAGATAGGTAGGTACCCTTATACTTTTAAAGTAGCTACTTACTTTTTAAGTCGTTATTCTATTAACTTACCTAAAAAAATACATTGATTTCAATTTTTACTTAACTGACTGTACTTAAAATGTCGCATTAATTTAGATTACAATTGTGAGATTGAAGCTGCCTAACTTTATTAAGTTAACACAACATTAATCTTAAATATATAAAAAAAATCTATTTTATTAATGTACTAGCGACCCGCCCCGGCTTCACACGGTTCAAATTCCGTTCAGTAGTTTTTGAGTTTATCGCGAACATATACTACATCCGGGCCGGCAAAGAGAGTTTGAAATAGAGGCGGATTTTCAAAGTAAATTACATATGCAGCCACAGTAAATTTACTGCCATCTTTTGACAGAAGATTAAAACTCTGATAAGGTAATTTGACTTTTCTTTCACTGATATGTGTTCACACTATTCTCTTTGATCCAGGCAAGCCCCTTGATCCGCTTATTTGTCGATAGAAGCGCACGACACTGTTATTACTAGGATGTAAATGCGCTGCAGTTATGCAAAGGCAATGGATCTCGTTAGTAGTGACTTACGATAGCTCGCTTGAACGCCCGGGCCGCCCGGCGACTTAGCACGCAATACCATGCATTTGTATACTGTGACCAATGGTACATCTCGCTTTCTTTTCTTATTCCGTGTCGTAAATCTCAATACTTAGATACACATTTTAAAACTAAAGGAAAAATGGATAAATACAGGGCTTCGGGCAAGATTCGAAATGCGATTTTTTCTATTCCTTTCTTTTGTTTATATACGCCTTAGGGAATTTTCCGCAGACGATCTGATAGTTACTTTGTAGGTACTTTCGGTACCTTTAATGTAATTTTTAATACAGTAAAACATTGCTGTGGGTGTAGTTCGAAAATAGGAAGAGTCCTTACACCGGCGAACCGACCTTTTAGAATGTCTGATCATTGAATAAGTAAACATAAATCTACATACATATACTTACCTAATATTAATTGTGTTTAAATGAATGAAACCAGTTTACCACGAAATACGTTTTAGGAACAAATCTTCAATAGGAGTATGAACGCCAGGCCATACTCTTGTCAGCTGAAACACGTCCACTGCTCAACATAGGCTTTCCCCATTATCACATTATCAACGATCGCGTGCGTTCTCCTTATTCTACGGTCCGGTATAACGGGTGATGGGAACTTTATATAGGTCTAATTAATTCATCGCTTCATTATTTGTCGGTGCAGTAGTCGTCACTTTTCTTTATTCTCTGCCAAAGTCAAGTCTCTTGTACAATACAACTTAGCAGCCACACTCCCCTCCACTTGAGCTAAATATAAAATAGGTAATATCAAAACTAGGATCACATGCAATGTAGGTATGTACCTATAAATAAAATCGAATCGCCTTACACTACCGGATTCGATTTAGTACAAACACTAATGTCTATATTTAGTCGTCTATTAAATGTACGACATGGATACTTAACTGAAATGGGTCCTTACCCCCCTTATATGACATTCGATTTGAACGAAGTGCGTTTTACGAGGCATTTCAGTGGAATTCAATTTAGTCACGAAGGTAAACCTCTGACCTAAACACGATTTACGCCGATGGCAGGCATATTAGTACGTGAAACAGACGTACCATAATAATATGGTCGCATAAAACGGGTGGATTAAGTACCTGAAGTACCGGTGCTAGTTTAAATAGCTTTGCCTACACACAGTAAACGTACTTACACGGTTTCCATTGCCAATGTTGACGATGACTCGATCGTGAATTTGCCTGCACTGGGGCAATGGTACTCCATGCAAAGGTAGTACCTATTTTCCTCCTAATAAATAATTATGTGCCCCTTTCGTTTCTCTTTTTTTTTATTATTTTACTAGCTTTTGCCCGCGACTTCGTCTGCGTGGAGTTAGTAATTTTGGTAGCTTATTTTTACCCAATCTGCTTTTTAACGATTCCCCATACAAACTTTCACCCCCTTTTCACTCCTTTAAAGGGAGATTTTTGGGATAAAAACTACCCTATGTCCTTTCCCGGGACTCAAACTATCTCCATACCAAATGTCAACTAAATCGGTTCAGCGGTTATTGATTGCCCATACAAATTTCCACCCCTCTTTCCACCCCCTTAAGGGGTGAGTTCTGAGATAAAAAGTATGTATCCTATGTCAATCCCCGGGATTCAAACTATCTTCATACCAAATTTCAGCTAAATCGGTTCAGCGGTTTAAGAGGTAACACACAGACAGACAGACACACTTTCGCATTTATAATATTAGTATGGATGTGTTAGGAGCAAAAAACAAATTCCATGTAATATTTTAAAATCACCAGCCTTTTATAATAAATGTACCTACCTAATTAAAATTTAAAAAAAATCAAACGACCCATTTGCTATATATCTGTGGTTAATAGGTATACACCTATGTACCTATATCAAATTGTGTACAAATATTTTCTATATTTTTCCAAAGAGGAATACGTGGGGACGTTGGTATGGAAAGCAGTCACGTGACGTCGCCCCTTTCGTCTTAAATGTCAATGTCAGATATTAGAATGTCGAACTCGAAACATATGTGTAGATAGGTACATAAATAGGATCATTTATTTTTTTAATAATTTCTCGTTGTTATAAATCAAACCTTATTTAAATGCCTCGAAGCTATGTTAGCTAGCTGACAATACCCTGCATCCTGCAGCCATTAGGGTTGTCAATTACGACACGCCTGCGTACGTCACTTTCGCGAGTCAAATAGCACCCCTGAAGTGTTTACATTACGCGTCGTCATCCCGGGACATGTGTGCGGGCCTTATCTCACCACCGACGGCGTTAAAAGATGCCAGAGGTTCAATAGTTTTATGTCTATCAATTATTTGACTTCTCATTATATGCATGTTGGGTATTTTAGATAGTCTTTACAGACGTTACAACAGTTATTTAATGAAATTATAATTATAGATACTTATAGGTAACTTAAATCCTAATAGGGTGTACAACTGTACACCTTAGGAAAGGTACTTTCAAACCTTTAAATAGGTATTTATAAAAACATGGCTAGTAAAACTAGGTAATATAAAGTTTAATAACGTTTGTTGCTTTGTTGCTTTTTAGGGTTTCGTAGCCAAAATGTCAAAAATGGACCCCTTTAATGAAATTTCGAACATAGGTGTATTTTGTGAGCTGCTGCTAGGTCATGAAAAATATTTTTTTAATTCATTGTATACTTTTGGAAATAATTGCTCCAAAAGTTAAAATCATTGATTATTCTTATGGCTATTTTTAATTATTAGTAATAATATACAAATTTATATGTTGAAAGACACATCTTCTAATCAGCTACTTTAATCGTAGGTACTAGAATCGTACGAATTATCCTTTTCATATTAATTTGAAATATATTTATTAAATTATATTGCCTGTACAAAATTTACCAAATGTTTACCCACGCTTTTTAGAGCTGATATAAAATTATTACTTCACTAAATTACCCAACCGTATTTTTCACGAAAACAAGATGTTATATAAAAATATCAGCCAGTTTATAACATCACAATTTAGCTTCAGATCAGCTTCCAACAGTTCAAACCGATGCAAAGCCGGCCCGTAAACACAAGGCGATGACAGACCCAACACAGCAGCCGTAATTACCAGATCTTTACTTAAACAAAACAAAATACTTGTAATCTTCATGCCAATACAATACAGATAAAAATAAACCCTAAGGCTCAAGCCATAGAGACGCTTGCTAGCAACGAGTAATAAAAGCAAATCTTCCTCGAGTGGGATGTTCAATAGAATCTTTAAAGCCAACGCAGCTATTATTAGGTGCGAGCGTGATTATTTGACAGTTTGAAAACGTTTACAGATTGTAGGTACTTACAGCAACACTATTGACTGACCTTATGTGAACCTTATGTGTTTGGGATAAGGTTTAAGAATTGTTAGTCAACACTGTGGATATTGCAAGGCAATGTGGCTTCCCGCTTTTGAGGTAAACAGTGTTTTGTGGCCTCCGCTGAGAAACGCGGTGGTTCGCAGCGTTCTCATAAAGATTACAGATAAGGGTATCCGTTACATAAATAAACCTTAAACATAATTTATTTTATTTATAAAACATTACAAAATTTGCAATCACATTAATCATTCGAGAGATATAAATTGCCGCAGATAACAGAATATTGTAAATGAATGGATAATTATAAGTGCCAGTTGCACCATCCGCACTTGACAGACTGATCGTGATCAACGTCACCCAGCGCGCCGCGGCGCTTTACTATGAAACTCTCCATACAATAAAATTTAGCCAACTCTTTAACCATGACAAACAGTTTGGTGCAACCGACTCTAAGACTTCTAAGCTGCTCTTTAGGTATATACTTAATTTCTAGTCAGACTTAAAAATCGCATTCGCATCAGACAAACAACTAAAAACCACACTTAAATTATATTACACATGTTTCAATTAAACGAGGCTAATTGAGAATACCTACCTAAAATTATCTCTTACTTCATAGAATTTTGGGAGTTAACGAAATTAAAGTTAAACAGGTTGACATTGATTTGACAAAATTTAAACTAATCTAACTTAATCGGTTTCAATGCACAAAATATGGAAAAGGGCATTACGTATCCACTTTAATTAATAAATATCATTCTATCTGTCCGTAAGACACGAACAACAAAGTACACCAAATAAATAACATATTACATATTTTTATAATCCATCAGGACTTAATCTTCCCTCACTCCACTTCGCGTATCCTTCACACAACTGCAACAGCGCCGAAAACAGCTCCTCCGGCGGCAACTCCACATTCCTCAGCCTCCTCACTTCTCTACTCTCCCTCTTCCTCCTTCCGTAGCTCGCGAACTGGTTCTGTGGTCTCTTCTTTATCCCCGCGCTTAACACAAACGTCTGCGGCGTCGGCGCCGTTGGAGTCGGAAACGGATACTGCTGCTTAGCCTTCACAGCTTGAACTATAAGGCAAAGCAGATAACCCCCGAAAGCCAGGAAAGCCAACGTCGTCACAGACATTGAGAATAAATGGCTGATCTTACTTTCCTTCTTATGCTCAATCTCTTCGTAATCTCCTCTCTTTATCGGCGGTCCTTTCACAGCCATAGCCTGAGCCCCAAACCGCTCCAAATATGAAGGCTTTGGCGCCATAGTAACATTCTCATAACGCGCCGTGACCATATCTTGTAGCGACGTCTTCAGCCTCAATAGTTTGTCTAAAGGCAGCTCGTTCAGAAATTGTATTTCCTCCGTGGTGAAATCGGCTGAAACTTGCGTGACGATTATCAGTAGGAGTGGAAACATTTTTCCAGACACTTGCCTTAGTGGTTGGGCATGGAATGAGCAGTTTGAGACAGTTCGCTATTACCGTGGTCTGCTAAGCACGACAATCTAGCGGTCACGGCAAACAGGTCATGTGGAGATGACAAATGTATCTGTGCTAACTAACAGTGTCTTATCTTAAGACACATATTCATCTCTAAGACATCCTAACCTGGTAAACTAAATCTAATTTTCTAATTTGTAGTGTGAGGTTGTTGTTTGTCTTAACGGATTAGAAAACCAAGACGTAGGTAGGTAATTCTTAAAAAAATATATATTAATTCCAACAAACATTAATCGACCGAGCGAAGTGGAGTCATGGCCAAGTTGGCTTGCACTTTTCATGTTGTTAAGTTGTTAGATGATATCCTGATGAGTAACCTCTAACCAATGTTCATGGAATTTAGCAGGAAAGTAGTTCAGATAAATGCCATTATTAGGAATTTGAGAATAACCCGCCTAGAGGTTTGGAGATAAAGGGATCAAAACGTATGTATAATTTTTTCAGTTAGCGTAAAAAGTAAAAGCTATGACACCTTTACGTTGTAACAAACATTCGTACTTTTTTGGGCCTTAATTATGCGCCTTACGCCAGGCATTTGAGCCATATCAGCTAATGAACTCGTGGAGTTGTTTACTTTATTCTCGCATTCTCGCGCAATAAATTCCTAATTCAAACCGTTTTCTTTTTCAATGGCTAAGGTGCTAGGGTAAAAGGATAGTGCTAGAGTTTGTCTAACTCTGCACTGACTATGGCATGCTAGTGTGAAAGTGCCATAATAAATGTCATATTTAAATATGTAGGTATAAATTTTGCATTTATAAAGTTTGTGGCTAATTAACTAGCTTGTTTCAACTCAACTCCGAGCTGAGGGCTATACTTTCAACAATGACGAGGTTCTGACAGTCTTATTGATTATTTTTTGTCTTCGGATGTATTTAATATCTACCTGCCGAGATACGGAACACCTCAATTTAGGTAGATACCTAGGAATGTTAGGCAATGATGTCCCAATCCCAACACTTTAATATCGCTGATGAAAGTGTTGGAAGGCCGATGTTCTATTGTTTGTCTTTGTTTCATTTTCTTTGTATTTCGTTATATACAGCATGTTATACTCGTGACACTTTAATTTTTTACACAATAATAACATTTTGTAGGTTGTGATAAGTACTTATACCTACTATAAATACTGTCTATAGAGATGAAATATATTCTAAAATGCCTATTCTTATTCTAAAATAAGTTAAAAAATTATATTTCTCTTGAACGCTCTGTTTAACTACTTAGTAATAACTAATTACTCAAACTCAAATCAACTTATAAAAATATAAGTGAGGCGCGAGAATACCAGTAACGCCATCTATTAGCAGCGGCAAAATTAACTACAACACGCTCCTTTTGTTTACAACACGGCATTATTAACCTAATACCTAACTATCAATAATTATGTGAATTTCCTCAAATCACACATCCACAAATATGTATTTAGTTTTTATTATATGAAACTACATCCTATATAGCCTTTAAAATAATTGGTCGCATGCTCTGCTACTCGCGCGCATTAGCTCAACAAGCGAAGCATATCGCAAGCGCAGTGACACACTAGTTCTTCTAGATCTCTCGAGATGGCAGCACGCGTGTGTATGTTGCTTTTGGTGCTGAACGTGGTTTCAGGGCAAAGAAATGAAGGAATAATTGACCATTTGAGCAATGGGATGAAGTTTGCGAAGGATTTTCTTGGTAAGTTTTTTCTCTCATCTCATGTTGGAATCAAATATAAAATTAATATAATATAATAGTGGGGACTAGGCTCATGTAAAAACTTGTTGTTTAGTGCTTACCTATAACAGCGATAGGTATATATTATCTTTAATATTATAAATATATATTATGTAACATACAGTAAAAATAAGCACAGATTATGTGTTCGAAACTATTTACCCTTGTTTTAGGTACCCCCCTGTTTGAAAGATACTTAATTTATGTAACTTACAATTTTAATACAGCAGCAAATTTGATTTAAATCTGAAAAAGTTCTGTTTATCAATATTTTGTACTGTCATTGAAATTATTGGAAATTGTAGAGGCTGAAAGAACCCGTATCTTTAAACTAAGCGTACGGGATCCATAATCAACAAGTAATATTACGATGTAACCAATTAGCATTAGGTAGGTACTAATGGCCTAAATTTATGATCTATTTTGTTTTAAAGCTTGCTTTATGGGAATTTGAGTAGGAGATGTATCATGAATTACCTCACCGAATTTAGAACTACTGCTGCACTACCTATGTATTCGATTCTAATTGTCACTTTTCTTTACTTCCCTTCCAGGTTCAGAGTCAATAGCATTAAAAGTCGCTGAATTCGTCGTCCGCGCATTCCAAAACGCCAACCCTCCGCAAATAAACCGACGCAAACCCCTAGAGGGTTATGAAGATGAAACAGAAAACTTTGCGCAGGAAAATAGACCTTATTCTAATGTTGAAGAAGCTCCAAGTCCTATGGCGCCGCTGAAGAATTTGGTGAGGCTGTTTGGACTGCAGCCCAATCAAATTAGTGCAGTGGCTGTAAATGCTTTGGTTTTTGTTGCACAAATGGTAAGTAATATATTACTCGTGTATTGATAATTATCAAAGATGTATAGAAGTTCCAGATTACTTTAAAGTGTCCTCTCTCTGAGTATGACTTACTTATACACGAGAAGATAACAGACATCAGAAGTTTTTTCGCCAAGTAAATATTTCTGTAACTTCATCGGACAAAAAGCAATTTAAGATCAGACTAATGTCAACCAATTTACCTTACTCTGACTGCCTTGCTGTGAGCCATTCGCCATCTAGTGAAACAGCTAATATGTTGTCTACGAATACGAACTCGTCTTGTACTTTACACGTCCATTATTCAGGGGCTACCGCAAACACCGAAATTCGCATATTGCAGGCATCTTTCTCTTTTACTCCAATTAAGGCGTAATTAATCTGCTATTAGAGAAAGATGCCCGCAATTTGCAAACTGCGGCGTTCGAGGTAGGCCCTCAGATGCCTGTGCTAAGCTAAACAAACGTTCGACATTCAATTTCAGATATCGACTTTCCTCTCCGGACCAAAAAGGCCTAACCGACCATACCGTTACGATGACACAACCCAATGGATCCTGAACAAAAACTCCCGAAAACTGCAGGACATTCTCGCTACAGCCAAGAACCAATCTCTCCCTGACTTGCTAGAAGACATCGTGGAAGAACAAAGCCAGGGCGAAGAAGCTAGTTGTATTAAACTTCTTGTCTGTAAAATAACTCCGTTTGTGGCCAAAATGCAGACTGCTGTATTTGGGGAAAGCAAAACGGACGACGGCGATAAAGTTCTAGGCGTAGATAGTATGTACCGCCATCTACCGACGAGTAATGAAATTGAGGACCGCAGCGCCATCTGTGAGCAGAAGCATCGAGATTGCGATTTAAATGAATGAACGAGAAGTTTAAATAATTCATGAAACAAAGTACAAAAGTCTACGCTGAAGATGATATTTAGGTATTATAAACCTAAGGTATTTAGGTAGTAAACTTTAAATAATTACGTAGTACATACATTATATTATGTAAGTAGCATTAACAATTTTTAATGACATGTTTGTTAGTTTGCTAAACAATTTCATTTACACCTGTGTGATAAGCAAGCCTTGTTATTCAAATATTTTAATTTTATTTTATTGATGTAGTTTTTAACAAAAGTGTTTTTTTTATATTTTTCTAAACGCCGTTTCAGCAAATCAGCATGTTGTCAAATGCACTCGTATTTCAGTACTTAGGACTAATACTACGAGCTACAACAGGACCTATAAACTTTAAAAAGTACTTAGTGCTGTAGTCATACACCGGAGTCACCGGGGTGGCTTGTGAATCCGCATCAGTGTAATATCGCGAGTACAGATGAGCAAGTTGCGGAAAGTTTCCATAAAATTCTATAAATTCTCGGAAATTTCATGAAACTTTCACTAGGAAATATGGGAAATTTAAATTTAAGTTTCAATTCTCATACAAAAATGTAAGAAACTTTCCGAATTTTCCTACGTTAAATTTCCGAAACTATTCGCAATTTTGGAAAGTTTCCTTAGGAACATCATTAATCGCGAGGCGACAAAAGTGGGGCTGTCCAAAAATTTAATTACGTAAGGATAGAGCATCGACCGGACATCGTCGGATTGCTCTCGTAATTCGTTGCGCAACACATGTGCGAGACGGCGTGGCGTGCGAACTGCGCTTGCGATCATTAATTATTATTTTAAAACAGTGGTTAACCTTTCAGTTGTAAGGGGCCTGTTGAAAAAGAAATGCCAGGACCACCAGGAAATAACTTCCACAGTTGATGGTCCCTGATAGGCTATGTAGAATAAAGTCAACTAAGGGTTGTCATGTTTATAAGCTCCCAGGTATAGATTTGCGAGCTGGGGAAGTTTCAAAAAATCTGGAATAGTTCTCGGAAATTTCACAGGAGACGAACTAACTTTCATTTTGGAAATGAAGAATTTTAATTGCTATAAAAAATATCAGAAGTTTCCGAAATTTTCCAAGTGTAAACGAAATTTTGGAAACTGCGACGGCACATCAGTACTCCCAGGGATGCACATAGGTACCTATTACTTGCTATTACCATAGAGAAATATAGTAAGACAAGAGTGCTCACTCCATACATCAGTTCAGACTATTAATTTCAGTGTCTACATCTAGCATCGAGTAGCGGAACTATCAGTACTGCTACTTGACAATAGATGTAGCACCTACCGGAAAGTCTTATCTCAACAGCATAAGACTTTCCGGTCGGTGCTACATCTATTGTCAAGTAGTAGTACTGATAGTTCCGCTACTCGATGCTAGATGCTAATAGTCTTTTTGGTACTAAAACTGATGTATGGAGTGAGCACTCTATGTATTTTTTTCTCTATGCTATTACCTAAGAACCACGCGACGTTTCAAAGCGACGTGTCAGCGCCATCTAGCGGAACCAAGTGAGTTGTACTTACTGCCGGTGGAGCCATGGAGGCACTGACTTAATATAAAAGAAATAGACACACAAAGCAGAACAAAAACGTCAAGAAATGTGGATCCCAATGACGTTTCGCACCATTTGCATTGATGATAAAAACGCTTACGTAAATTTTGAGTCAAGATAAATGTTTCGTACAGAAAAGAGCTTAATGTCGTAAGCATTAAGTGTCAAATTTGCAAACATAAGTACCAACACTGTTAAAAAATTTAGTCCGATGGCACTAAACGTAACGTATTTACGTCAAACAACGTCAAACGAGAATAATGAACGAATGGAGTCAATTTGGTACACTTTAATATGTATTACTGTACAGTAAAACCAATTGAAGTAATAAATAAAACAAATTTAATTTAATCGGGAGCTCAAATAAAATTAATTCGTGGTTCAAATTCAAACAAATTAAATTTTTAATTCGTAAGTATACGTCTTTAAATACTAATTTCCTTGAAATAAATTCTACTTATTAAATAACTGTGTATTTAAGATCTACATTTACTCATAGCACGGGTGCACGGGGAAATTTAGATACTGATTGGATTTTTTTTATAAAGTCTACCTATACTTTATAAAAAAAATCCTGTGGTTGTCACTGTGTTCCGACAGGTTTAGCATTTACAGTTAGTCGATATAAGCCCTTATTGGTGGTGTATATGTCGGAAACAGGGAAATGGGCCGAACACACAAGTGCCGTTTTGCCTTGTTTAAAACTGCATTACCCCTATCTCTTGCTATAATTAAATAGCAGTCCACTTTGCACGTCGCATAGGTTTTCTTGGAAATCTTCAATTTAAACATAATATTATTTCTTATGAATTCCATATAAAAAAAAAAAAAATATTGACCTCACATCGACTCATTAGAATTTTGTTCCTTGACATCCCTTCTTTGGTACTAACAAATTAATTTATTCAAAACCATAAAATTACCACCAGATTACATAAATTATGTAATGCTATCCAAAGAACTAACCGAAAGAAATACATTCCATTCTTTTTCCTTGCTTTATCATTGTTATTTTTACATATTTTAACGGCACATTTCGTAATTGTTGACAACTTCACATTTGAGCGTTTCAAACAAGACTAAACGAAAAAGTAATGCATGATCTGTTTTGACATCACTTTTGTGGGGCCATTTTTGGCGGCTGATTGGGTATCCAGTTCTTTATACTATATCAATGCATGGAGGTGAGAGTAATTTCGACAACTTGAAGAAAACTGGATAAAATGGTCGACGATGGCATAGCAAAAACCGAAAAGATACAACAAACATGGCTATAATCGATTACTAATTCACCGCTTGATGAATTGGATTTAAATTCGGATAATATATGTATTCACGTTTTGTGTAGCAAGAAAACCGATTTTGCTTAAGACAGTTACTTTACCCATTTAATTCCTTTACTTAATTTAACTAAGTTTACCTATAAATTTTAATTCCACTGCCAACTTGATTGAACTCTGATCTGATATTTATGATACGGTAGTTAAATTATTGGACCTCGAAATTGACCCAATGCAACTGTTACTTGGAAATATTTTTGACTAAACGCACTGGATTTATGTCCAGACTTACGGCCGTTTACGATTTACACTATTAATCAATGCAGCTATGCAGCTATTAGGCATATTATGCAGTATGCACTATCACTATGAATACTATGATACACATCACGGATTTATGATTTGATTCAAAGTTCTATAGATAGCCAATGTTAATCGCACGGCGGCGTGGTGCTGAGAAACTTCGTATAGGCAGGCGTGGACACTCCGCGATTTCGTCGCTTTGCTGGTAGCTAAAATTACATCCGTTCGGCCCCAATTTTGGGGAAAGCCATAAGCCGCGCGTGGCGCTGTCGCCACCTAGCGGCCATATCTGTGCTGATCGTAACAGACGCGTTTTGTTAGAGAGTGAGTCTTCTGTACTAAGTACTATTATTTATTCTGAGGTATAGGTACTTATGTTGTACCAACTCGTATCGTATCCATGTTGCGACGCGTTGATGTCTTTCATATGGATATTATGGACAATCAAAACAAAACTTTCACGTGCATTCTTACTTTGAATAAACTGTTTATAATTTAATTATGTAATTTAAATCTCACTGATTATACGTGTACATTACTTATGTCCTTAGGTATAATCTAGTCAACAACGTACAAAAATTGAAATATCGCGTCACAAAAAATACATTAGACCAGTTTAAGTTACTAATTTTAGATTAAGACGAAACAGGAGCTGAGATTTAAATATTTTAGGTAAATATACCTGTCTCGCTAACGGGAGCGGCTCCTAAAACTAGTGCGATAAGGACAAGGCGAAAAATCCTGCGTAAAAATCTCAAAAATCGAGGTTTCGTACTCGACTGTTTCCTCCTCCAAATCGTAACCAAATTTGGAAATCTAAATGATTATGAAATTTTCTGTGTCGGACCGTTTTGATTTTTTGGCTAATTGATATCAGTTTTGAATACCACGCCTTAAAAAACAAAAATATCAAAAAAAAGCAAAACGGTCCGACACAGATTTTGACAATATTATATAATCTGTGTTGAAAAAATTATTGCTCTAGCTTCAAAACCCACGGAGGAAACAGTCGAGTACGTTTGTATGGAGAAATGACCACTCCTGTTGGCTCTTAATCTTAATCATAATTGTAATAATCATAAGGAAAATTATAATTCGGCAGCGGGTTGTATTACATGGACGCGTATCCGTGTCGGCGGGGTCGACGGCCGCGTTCACTTTCTCGCGTTTTGGAGCCTGTGACACCGATATTATCTTAAAGTGGTATAGCTTTATTTGTTTCGATGGTTGAGTATTTTAGGAACTTACTCTTATTATTGAAAAGGTGATCAGATGGCAAGCAGCTCGTGGATGGTATCCGATCTTATAGAGAGTAGTGATATAGAGATATAGGGTAATTGTGTCTGTTTGCCGTCCAGTGCCTGTTTCCGTCCACTTGGCGGAGTTGCTACAAAGAATTGCGGAAAATTTGAATATAAACAAGCCTTCTCACACATGTTTGGATTTGTTGCAATCCATAATGTCTAAGCAATATTTTTACCAAAATAAAAGTGTTATTTGACAAATAGCGGCTTTAAAAAAAATTATGTAAGTGGCGGCATTGCATCCAGAGCTTGAAAACGTCATTTTGCAAGAAAAAAAAAGTGTTGGCGGCAAATGTTCACGGTAAGTTTATTAATTAATTTAACTAGTTTAAGTTACGTTATTGGCACATACTGCAACTTAAAAGTATAGTAAACGCAATTTTAAGTGTTTTTTATAGTTTTTTCATAATAATCTTTGATAAATTTAGTGGACGAGTACTGACATACTAATTTTGAAAAATATTTAGTTTCCGACCACACGGACGGTAACTGGAACAGCTAGGTGAGTATTTGTTATGATCGTTTTACTTCAAAAGACTTATAAACTACTATATATTTTCTCTTAAAATGATGTTTCTTGCTTATAAGATTATACATTTTAGTTTTCGTCCACGATTTTGTCAGTGTTGCTTGATTAAAATCATGTTTAAAATACGTGGTCGAAAACTAAAAATAGCTTTAAATATTGTTTCAGTTTCCGTCCATGTACTATGAGTGGTGTAGACGAGATTTATTATTACATGATTACTGAGGGCGAAAATAGCAATTCGTGGATGAGTTTCGATTTTGTTCGACGAAATGAAAGAATTGAACTGAGTCCGACAATGAGACGATTCCACGAATTGCTATTCCCACCGGAGCATAGTGGTTTGCCCCAAATATGCGAGGAAATAAGTTAAAATAGGCAATTAATTATTTAAGCATCAAGCATTACTCGAATCTTAATATAAAAAATGTCAAATCTTACGATTTTCCCTCCTTAATATCTCGCGCACGAGTGTGGAGCGGGCTTTAAAATAATTGAAATGTCTATGATTATTAAGCAGTATTTACACGATGTTACAAAATAGTCCTGCAAGAATGAGACATATAATTGTCTCCCTATCTCGCTCTATATCCTACAGCATGAACTGATAGCTGTACCAGGCCGTGTGGATGCTGGTTTAATAAGTATCTGTTTTTCGCTCTCACTTAAGCCCCACATTCACACTCCTACCTTGTAGGCCGCCTCGTAGTCCGCCTCGTTGGGTAGGATTGTGTATGGGGGTTGTAGACTACGAGCCGTCCTACCGTTTAGCCGTTTGTAGGACGGCTCGTAGTCCACAACCCCCATACACAATCCTACCCAACGAGGCGGACTACGAGGCGGCCTACACGGTAGGAGTGTGAATGTGGGGCTTTATAAAACTGCGTCCTTAAAAGCCATCTCTTTCTCGCTCTCACTCATGGGTGCGGTTGTCTGTTACACGGCTTTAATGGACGTACATACGGCGGATCACCTTACACACGATCGAACGTGCGCCGGACCGCAAAGTCACGGTCCGGGCGTCTGTAAGGCCAAGCGCGCACCACGATTTTAATTTTTGCGAGACGATTTTAGAATCGCGCTGTAATTTATCGCAGAAAATTGACTGCGCGCACTGCGATGAAAAGTCGACGATTTGTTCATTCTCGACATGGATTTCGTACCAGTCGCCAGGCGTGAAACAATATGCAATCGCTGTATGACTGAGTATTTATACCACAAAGGTGATCTCCTTCTATTTCTATAATTAAACGGTCAACATCTAGCGTCTCATCTTGTGACTCCATTGGAGAAGCAGGTTCCGATATGTTGACTCTTGGAGAGCGAAATGCCGACTGAGGTCCGGGGTGCGATTTTATTATCGCAGTGCGCGCGGGGCCATACAACTCCGTATGCTGCAATTCACTTTGTGACAATGGCGTCGCGAGCAGTTGCGGAAAAATGTGACAAATCACAATTTTAAAATCGCTGCGATTTTTTTGTCGCATATGCAAAACAAAACTAAGTCGGTACTAGTAACGTACATAGCTTAAAAATAAATGATTCCTTATTATATTGATATTATATATTATAAATGCGAATGTAACACTGTTTGTCGGTCTGAGTCCTGAGGAAGGAAATATATATAAATATTTATCACGAAAATAACCATTCTACGCGGTCGAAGTCACGGGCAGAAGCTAGTAACTAACTAAGAATTATCTATATAACATAAAAACAAAAAATAAAGATAGATATAATTGATTTTCAATGCAATAATGCACCCTACAGTACTTTTTCATACAGTGGACGAAAACTGACTCATACGTGGACGAAAAGTAGCTCACAGGCGGACGGAAACTGAAATAACCCTACTTTTTCAAAATATATTTTTTATAAAATAAACCGTAAATATTATTTAAGGTCACGTAATATTAACCTAAAATAGACAATATGAGCAATACAAACAAATATAGCACATTTAAGTAAGACTACTTAAATATTTTTTTTTAGCATTTCAAAGTAGACATCTCCTATAATTGGACGGTATCTGACACAATTACCCTATATGACACCGTAAGATTGTGAACCCGTTAGTTTATAATCTAACGTAGGTTATGTTAGGTTAGTTTATAATCTCCCTACCGTCAGTTTATAATTTAACTAGCGAGATTATAATCTGACGAGTTAAAAATCATTTATTTACAAACAAGATATATACAGTGTATTAGTAAAAGAAATTAAAAACTAGCTTAAATCTGACGAGTATTTACAATTTTACGGTGACATATATATAGGTACCTGCGTTTTTACTACTTACTTATGTAGTATCTTGTAAGTATTTATAGTAATTGGAAAAATTACTTATAAATACCGCGTACTATTGTAATGCATTCAACATTTGTTTATTAGTAGTTTGGTAGTAAAACGTGTGACAAAGCTATAGTTATTTGAAAGATATGGAAATAAGTATTTAAGTTCATATAACCGGGTTAAACACACCTGTAAAAAGTTAATATTAGTTAAATAAACCTTCATAAATTTAAACATTCAATTTGAACTTTAGGTTTTGGCATTGAATAGGTTAGCTATATCAAATCAATGTAAATATGTAGATCGGACAAGATGGAAACTTAGAAAATCCAACTTTCTCCCAAAAACTTGGGTATTATCGTGAAGGTGCAACGGTATTTCCCGCCAGAATAACTTTTCACTTGGGAATAACGGACTTAAGAAAAATAAAGAAGAAAGAAATGAAAAAAAAAAAGATTAAGGGGTTAAATAATGGAAAAAAGTTAAATGCTAACCTTTAAGGATTCTTGGCATCCTTTAAATCTAAACCATGTCATACCAACTGACCAATGGTCAGCATTTTCACATTGACATATTAGGTCTATAATATCTGGGAGACCGAGCTTTGCTCGGAAAACATATAAAAACTCGAAAATGCGCGTTTTCCCAGAGATAAAGCCTAGCTAGATCGATCTTTCGCCCCCAAAAACCCCCATATAGCAAATTTCATCGAAATCGTTAGAGCCGTTCCCGAGATCCCCGAAATATATATACATATAAATAAATAAATAAATATGCAAGAATTGCTCGTTTAAAGGTATTAGATAGATAGATAAGTACAAATGGGCAATGGACCCTCATACATAGGTATCCATTAGGTCATAAATCATATCCATGTGCAATTACTTTCATAGTGCCCGAAGCTAGACCGGTTAGCAAAACAAACTGTCAATATTCACGTACCCGTACAAAAATCGAAATAAACAAACGATCGACGCGAATTAGCAAAATGTCAATAATCGATGTTGCATAATGTGTGACGCAATAATTAGATAATGGGTCTCCGACGGCGCGATTCGGAAAATGAATAAGAGATTCACTAGATATGATATAGTAAAGATATGTGACGTTCCACGGCAAAAGGTATCATTGCCCCGGCTGAATATTGGAGCGGCGTTAATAATAGCGTAAGCCCCAGCCGCCATAAGGTACCTTTTGCCGTGGAACGTCACATATCTTTACTATTTCATATCTAGTGAATCACTAATTCATTTCCCGAATCGCGCCGTGAGCGGCGTTGCGTAAGTATTTATATGAGGAAAGTCCAGTGGCCTGCCTGGAGGTCAATCTCCGGAAATGCTCCTTTCGCTCTCCAGACTCCAGAGGAACGACCGCGTTAACGGGTCACGGCTATAACCGCTAATTTCACAAAGTTTAAATAAGTAGGTAGGTATGTCTACTTACCTAATCTTATCGCAGGCAGGCCACTGGCTGCCTGGAGGTCAATCTCCGGAAATGCTCCTTTCGCTCTCCAGACTCCGAGGAACGACCGCGTTAACGGGTCACGGCTATAACCCTTAATTTCACAAAGTTTAAATAAGTAGGTAGGTATGTCTACTTACCTAATCTTATCGCTCTATTTATTGCTATAGTATATTGAAGTGCCTGAAATGGAGTTTAAAGAAAGACGAATTTCAAAAGTGTTCAGTACGAAACAAACGAAGGCCAGCCATAGAGGATCCAGTTTCGAAAAAAATAATCGATATTTGCCTGTCTGTCCCTCGAATTACAATTTTGAAGTTTAGAGTCGATTTTCGCTGTAGGCTCTGATGTTTAGCCAAGAACTCATAATTTTTATTTCACATTTAAGTAATGGGGTAAGTAATATAAGTAGATATCGAGTTAATACACCTTTTTCATCTTTGCGTGATAATAAGATAAAAAAAAACCTCTGAATCAAATTTAAATTAGAACAACACATGTAAAAGCATAATTTTACCTAACACAAAATACAATCATGGATATAATGAAATTAAACAAACAATTACCCGTTTCTAATAAGCATTAGAACTGTAATTTATTTAGAATTTAGGACACGAATGATATCAATCAACAGCCATCTCCTTATTTAACCTAATCAACTTTTACATGGGAAAACCATGCGCTACGGAAAACCCAATACTTATGTTATTCTTATCACGAGCTAATAAGGTGTATATTTCATTGCTGTAACGGCAATACCAGCTTTGCTAAAGGTATGTCCAGCACGATATACTGGCAAGTCCATTTAGTCTTGACCCCTAGACTTTGTAAGGAACAGTTGAAGATGTAAACGAAACAGCGGATCTAATAGTGCTGGTGAGTCAGGAGATAGGCGTTTTCCTGTGTCAGTGCGCTCGGTGAAAGTGAAGACGCGTCGCAGCCATTTCAACATTTTGAACAATATGACACATTTGATTTTGTTGTTAAAATGTTTCCTCGACCTTTTGTTCGATGGTTGAATAATGATTCCGTCAGGTCCAAGACGTTAATATGATCCTCAGGAAAAATATAAGCTAGGAAATACTAGGATTATGTAACATATTTTTATTTTGGGAAAAAAATACAGAATTAGGTTCTAAATACGGAGTTGATTAACGTGGTCTTATTGTCTTCATTCCGAGCCTTTTAGGCAAAATGCGAGTTAGATATACATGTGGATATTTATTGTGCTTATATGATTAAACCTGCTTTCCCTAAAAATCTGCTTTACAAGTTAACAAAACAAAAGAAAGATTTATTACTACTCACTTATTAAATATTTATAATAAACTTTCATAAAGTCCGACCTAACATTTTGCATTGTTATCTATCTCCTTCAATACCAATCTTCCGGTTTCGAGCCCTTGTATTATTTTACCGTCCTTCAACCAAGGTAAGAATGTGAAGGTCCCACAGATATGAATATCTGTGGAAGGTCCACCACCAATCATGTCATCGATACCTAACATGAAAGAAATTGTTGTGTACACACGATAGTCTATTTAGGCTATCGATGTAGAACAAGGTAGTTAACGTGACGACGTGAAAAGTACCAACAAATTTGAGCCAACCAATATATTTAATACAACGAGAAATTGGTCAGAATAACGAGAAATTATTTCACTTTAGGTATATTATTATGTGACTAAACCTACGGCGGGTACGCTAAGAGTATGATATCAAGGTAAAATAGTACACTAGTAGGTACATAAAGTATTTTGTCAATGAGTATATTCACGTGAAGATCTCCCTGACTCCTTATTGGATACTGTTTGTAATAAGATAAAATTACATGAAACCTATCAAATCAAAAAGTATGTGCCTATAGTTGGTAAATAGAGTCAGACCAAGCTAAGTTGGCAGCGATTTTTATAGCCCAGACGGTGCAAGTGTTATTTAAAGCGTAATAATTATTACAATACCATCAGGCAATAAACCACGGTCTATTAGACTCCCAAACGAGCGCAGATAATTACGTCTATAAATTATTTTGTAAACATCACAATACTGGAAAGTACCTACGAGACTACGAGATCAATAATACATAGATGCAAACTTTCGTTAATATAAGAATGTTTTACAAACGTTAATTATGTTAATTGTGAGCATCCGCGATCATTGTCCGAAACTGAGCAGGAGGCCAATTCAAACTTACATTTTGATATATATCTAAATGATACCACTTTGTTGTGTTGAGTTGACCGTGCATCTCGTTCGCACCCGTGCATAGGTACATTTACGAACAAGTACAAGGGTAATGCACGCGCGAATTTCAACTAAATTTAAAAAAAAAAAACACAAAATGTAAGTTCGAATCGGCCTCCAGTTGTATTCCGATCGCGTATCTCAACATTCTCAACGAGCGATTGCTTCAAGCCAACCGGTATTAAGTGTGTGTGTATTCTGCATTTTTTACGAATGCTTGGTCACGCTTGGTGTGGATATTGACCTCGTACTGTAGTGTAGTGTATGTTGTATTGCTTTGGGAATATAGTCAGAACCAAGCAGTGGAAATATCAGTATCTTAACTGCATAGGTTTATACCTATGGGCCCTCGCCCATATTCGCCCTTATGGGCGAAAACGAAAACCAGACATATTTTCTAACAAAAATAGTTTTGAATCTTGCCGGTATCAGTGGTGGGCTGTTTTAATTAACGCGCATAGTTCAATTGTGATATTTTGAAGCGCTAGGCGGGATGTGGCGTGGCGTGGCGGTGATATCTAATCTTCTGTATGAAAGACAATTCTAATAAGTCGCTTCCAATCCTCTATTCTATATACAGGATGTTTATAAAAAATCTACAGCGTGGCCCATTTAGATCGGTCAGTATGGGAAAATCTGAAATTATAAGACATACGATGTCATCGATTTTAGTAACAAGAAAAACTGCATTAAAAAAAATGTGTACTCAGCTCGGGAATCGTACCCGGACGTTTTGAAAAATAAAACTAAAATTATTTCTATTTATATATCGATTTTGTAGGTCTTAAGCAGTAAATGTTACTATGAAACTTGATGTCTGAAATGATTAAAATGCATTGTTTTCATATCCTTTAATTTATTTTAGTAAGTTTTCGAAATGACCACCATTTTTTTTCAATACAGTTTACATATTTTTTTTTTAATGTATGAATGCAGTTTTTCTTGTTACTAAAATCGATGACATGGTTCGTAAGAAGAGATCGTCGTATGTCTTATAGCTTATAGTTTCAGATTTTCCCATACTGACCGATCTAAATGGGCCACCCTGTATAGTCGACACAATGACCACAAAAGCGCAACAGTTCAAAGAGTTCCAAAGTCCACAACAATTGTTTACAATCAAAGGAGTTAATCATACCTTTTTATATTCGTAAACACACATAGCTATAGACGGTCGCGGTCTATATGTGTTTACGAATATACAAAGGTACCTACAATGTCTGTACTATAGGTACTGTGTTTCGGTAAAGGTATAGTATAATGTGACAGCCATAGAAAGTGAAGCGCTCTGGATGTGAAGCAGCACGGATCGATGCAAGCCGGAGAATAAGGGCGAAAGCAAGTAAATGATATTTGAGCGGCACCGTTGCACGTTGTCACGCCATGCGGACAGGGACCCCGGCTCTAAACACGTATCATTCGTGTACATGCCTAGGCAATTATATGTATACGGCTTTTATCTACATAATGATAGCCATAAGGAGTGTTTAATATGCTGTCATAAGGAGTGTTTAATCCATATGATTATCTAGCTGTCATTCTCCGTATGAACCCATTCCTCGTCATGCGATGTCACAGAGGTATTTTTTTTGTCAGAGGTGGAGGTAATCCTCATTGGATACTCCAGCCCGGCATCCGGTAGCATGCCCGACTCGGCTGTACTGGAGATTTTATTATACTCTCAGCCGCCTACGGACTAAACCCCTTCACCCTGTAAATTGTTTTGTTGCTAGAAACTTGGCGCTATCGGTATACAAGGGGAATGCATAGAGAGGTAATAAGTGAGATTATTCTTATTTTCCACCTTAAGGGTTAAGGGTAGGGCCATCCGGATCCGGGCGTAGGCGTAGGCGTCCAACACTTCGCTTTCTATCGAAATCATCACGTGATCATCGATCGACCGTCATAGAAAACGAAGTGTCGGATGCATCGACCTCGACCCAGGCCGTTCTAGTGTATCCTTATCATCCTTAATATGGAAAACTACGAAGTACACAGGAAAGGAAGAGAGAAACGGAGAGGGATAGGGAGGGATTGAGGAAGTACAAAAGATCCGAACCCGAGAGAGGAATGTACCTAGAAAGGAATCGGAAATAATAGTGAGGGATACCCGATACGATACAGATGAAGACATGAGGACTGAAGAGGAAAAGAGGACGTAGGTGGAATAAGAAGGATAAATGAGGGTGTAGTAAGAGAAACAGAAAAGGCTAGGGGAGTACGTAAACAGGGAGAGAGGGAGCACAACGGGCACAAAAACATTAAACCAAACAAACTCAGGCTACTTACCTAGTTACCCCCTTTTGTTGGTAACGGACTAAGACTATGAAAATTCAAATGACCACAACTTTAATAGCGATGCATTGATGTCATCTAACAATAGATACTAACTGAAAATACAGTACGGTGTACAGAATTAAGTACGGTCGTTACCTTACTTAGTGTCTGGTCTGGTGTTGTAAGTTCAATCGATTATGTTTCGGTATCTAAATTAAGGAAGTTGGTGTATGTATAACTGTACCTGAGGTGCAACTTTCATCAAGTTTAGATAGGTAAGTATCGGTAGGTTACGAGCCCATCTCATTTCTTACCTACTTATTTTCGAAATTTTGATAAATGTATAACAAATTATTATATTAGTAGAGCTAGACCAAGCTAATTTGGCAGCGATTTTGAGAGCACAGGCTGTGTAAGTGTTATTTGAAACGTTAAACTTTATGAAATTATGACGTTTAAAATAACACTTGCACAGTCTGTAACTATGATAGTCGCCGTCCAGTTAGCTTGGCCCAACTCTAAATCATATTTTACATTAGAAGTATCAGAACAAATAAAAATTAGGTATTTTCCTGATTTTTCAAACTATTTTCACTATTTATTAAATTATTTTTCTTGGTAGGTATATGACAGTTCATATTTTACATTTTGCGATTTGAGCTTTATCTAAATAAAATGCTTTATTATAACCTATTCTTTTCCTAATCATGTATTTTGCTAATCCGATCCGTGGTACTGTTGTCGAGATCGATAAGTCGATACCCTAATTTCGTTCATGTACCTACCACGGAGAGACGATTAAATTCTAAGGAAAGTCAATTAGCAGGTACAAGTACAATAAATACAGTAACGCAGCAGGTGATCCAATCAAAATTCATACCCAATCCTTCCTTACCCCCACTCGAACGCCACAGAATGCGGCAAGGACGATATTAGCGACAAGAACGAAAGCTGGCCCACTGACCCACACAGCAACTCAGTTTGTTTACCTCTAATTTTATTATAAAATACCTACCAGCGACTAAGTTGCGTAGACCTTCTTAGAAAATTATATCCGGGTAAGAAAATGAAGAATTCTTGTGTCATGAATTAGGTACTATTAACTAGGTAACCGTGCAAAGTAACTCGTAAACCCATCTATAAAATAATCGTAAATAGCATTTCATAAGCTTCATAATAATATTTTTACTAGATTGCTAATTCAGTTCGAAGACCCATCCAGCTTTTCTACAAATGTGTATAATAGGTACCTAATACAAACCTATAAAAAAACTTAACTTTGAACACCATACTTACCACGAACATCTAGCATGACTTGCTCGCACGCGACTTCATACATCTAGCACGACTTCAAGTATGGAGTAGCACGTTATAACTGTGGATGTTTAATTATATTACTGGATGTTTCTTAGTTTAAAGATTTCTACCGGGGCGATTTCACTGACTGAAGCCTGTATCTACTCAAAAGGTGTAACTACAGATATAAGGTCAGATGGGGCAAGGGACTTGTAGGGAAACCTCATACTGTTATTCGTGCCCCGAGTAAAAAAAACTATGTTTGTCCTTCCCCACATGACCTTAGGCACCTATTTATATAAACGAAGGCATCCCCGTACCTCTTACGACTCCAAGTTTAAACTGGCTGATTATAGAAGCTGCCGAGAAAGTTAAGGGCATAACATGAATATACTAACGGCTCGACAGTTTTTACTATTACTAGCGCTTTTGACCCCATACTTGTGGAACAAGTTGAACCAATCTGTCAGACCCGCCCTTTGCGGTTAGCTATGAAACCACTATGAGGTCGAATGACTGCTTGTGCCGATTCCAGTTCCGGTTAAAAGTGGGCTATCTTAGAAGCTTGTTAAGCCCATTAAAATTGAATTATATTTCAGTTTGAGGTTTATTTTCTTCTTATTCCGACGAAAAGGCATTGGTGCTTACCTACTTAGAGCATTCGCGTACATACATATTATGCAAACGAAACCAAGGCCCAGGTTCAGGGTGGCAGATACTTTTGGCGCGTTGTTTCATCCTCTACTATTGATGCTGACTGCTAGTGCTACCGACAATGTGTTTAATTACCGCCAAAGTCGCCAAACTGATATTCAGGCGGTGGGTTTGGCCTATATGTAGGTATATTGTGGCTCTCCCATTTTATAGCGAACATAGTTCTCATAGAAGTGAAAAGTACCTACCTAGGTGCTACCTGCAATAATTATTTTAATCTTATGATTTTTCACGGAACGCGAATACTAATATCACTAATCAGTTGCCGAGCGAGTTAATTTCATAGCCGTGACTTAAAGTTTATGGTGAATTTGGTCAAATTTTGTGTCACTGAATTTGATAAATTTATTTAGTTGCTATCCACTTGGAGTTAAAACTTTGCATAAATATAGATATTACTTAAGTATACCAAGCTCGTGGCCCGCCATTTGAGATGGCCCATCTCTATAGCTGTTTTAAACACTTTTCTCTAATTGTTAACATTATCATGCACTGACCAACTGTAGGAGGGGCTAGCGGAATATTTAAACACAGCCACAACGTGTTCATACTATCTTGACAAGTCGACCACAACCAGTCAATCATAGAGCATAAACGCATGGCATTCAAATGGTCGCGGCAAGTGCTAAGTAATCTAGTTAACATTAAAACCGACCAAGCAATAAGGTAAATGTGTGTGTATTTAGATCAGTAGAGGAGAGAAGTAGGCGAGTGGAACTCACATTCCAACTTTACAGTTACTACCACATGCAAATTGACAAATATTACCGGACCCACGATGGGCCATTCTTGGAACACTTTTCTTCATAACTATTGCCATTCGAGCAGTACCCTCAAGTTTGGCAAAAGTAATTTGAAATAGCTCAAATAGCTTAGACCGCCCTTATAAACTTCTGAACACTTCTACCTATTTTGCCATTATTTCCATGACACCTTTATTGTCAAGCGCGTTAGTTATTACATACATTTCTTTAAGTTCGTTTTTTAAAGTGCAGTGTGGTAGCACAAAATACCTGACAACCAACCTACTCTTTACAAGCAACGCATAGGTGTATGTACTCGTATTTATCTGAAAATCTCTGTATGTCAAGACCGAGAATAACCCAGAACCACCGGCGACGAACATTCTGTAAGCGCAGGTTATTTTCACTTCAAATTGTTACAGGTTTGTTAACCTGAAGATCACGTTGGAGCCAAGTAAGTACATGGATTGAGATCGAATGGAACTTTGCTATTATGCATTTCAATTATGTATCCGTTATCATTCTGATCCTGAAAATTGTGTTGTGAATATTAGAGATCAACTTCTGGCTTTGAAATTCATCCGCATGTAGCATTCCCAGCATAGTTCGATCATATACTAAAACCCATCCCTACTTTAATATCTTCGAAAATATATTAGGAGTGTTGCTTGCAAATAGACCTTACGGAGCTTCAGCAGCAGATTTCTGCCCTCTTACCTACCTATTTATTTTCAGGTATACTTAAATATATCAAAATTATCTTGATGTGTATCAGTATTCATTCGTCTATCTTCTTGTGGGGTCATGAATGTCATGATTAATTTCCAACCCAGTAAAACTATACATCAATTGATACCAACGGGTGAATGAAACACCTCTCCCAGCGGGAGGCCAACACGTTTAATGAGTCCCTAAGTCACTTTCTTTTCAACGCAACTCAAGAAAGTTATCGGTCCTTCCAGGGTCGTACGCAGTTCGTTGACGTTGGTCCACCCATATTAATGCCCATTACTAACCGGTTGGTCGAGTATAACCCTTAACTGTCTGATTTTAAAATAGCTGAACAGTTAAAGCTTTTGTAACGAATTGTCTACCATTTATGAGGTTCACATTAGGAAATTGAGTTTCCAAAGGAATATATTTATGGTTGAATCTTCTTAACTTTATAAGTAATAGGTAGTTTATAATATAATTATCGTCCGAATCGAAATAACTTTATTATGTCAGATTTACAGATTTACACATCAAAGTAACTTAAAAAAAACATACGATCTAAACGAAAACTTAAAAAATAAAACACAAATTACACTTAGACTAAATTTAACTAGCCGATAAAATCGCTCCGCGACCCCCCCCCCGATGCAAAAGTGCCCATCACGCTCGCTGCGTTGCCACGCTGAACCGCGATGGATAACCTTTGCATCAGGAAGAACCCAGAGCGAGGATCCAAACCCCTCTCCCGCATGCGTCTCCCCACCTCCCCCAAAAAGGCCTTGGCCTCAACACACCAGCACCCTGTGGTTTCTACTACAAGCGGGACAAACGCGCGTCTCTAATTATCGTTGGTTTTATGGTTCCTATTCATTTACTAGAATAGATTAATTAGAGAGAATAGGTTAATTTAGGAATACTGTCTATTAAGAAGAGTTTGAATTCCTTAGAAAAACATCGTTTTGTTAGATAGATCATAATATTCATGTGACGAAACAATAGGAACCGGGCCAAGAGTTATTTTACCTATAACAAAGTATCAAACATAAAACAAATCAGCCGATGCCAACAGGTATTATTCAAAGAAAATAAAGCTGTTGAGAAAAAAAATCTTATCTGGTATTTCCAGTTTAAGGAAACCCTTTTAAGACATTGGGTTTTTCCAAAGAAATGACCAGCTTTTAAACTAGTTAAATTTTGTCCTTTACAACAACGCACTTTTATAGCGATCATCACCTACCTAGGTACTATGACAGACATGTAAAATGTAAACAAAGACGTACGACAAGTATCAATTTGCCGTGACTGCCAACTGATTGTATAATTAATTACTATTTTGGTGCTAGACGGAAAACCTCGAAAGAAAGTGATATATTATGACTCATTTTGTGTCCGTACCTTTGCGTAGAAGGTATACGGTCGTGTACAGAAATAACATTCGCAACATCTCATCTCACTGTAGCGTGCGTGCAGTAATGGAATCTAAAACTTTAACATTAAGGTCATCTTTGTAACTACATTCTCGTTTGACTTTTAAATTATGCGAGAGTTGTCTTTTTTTCCTTTCATTGTACATATTATTATACGCACTTCGGTCGTAGCGAAAGTATTTATGTTTCCTTGTATCTTTGGGATTGACTTTCCTTTGCCGTTCTGTTTAAGAATCGATATGTACAAACATTATTTGTTAATGACTGAAAGTAACCTTGTTAGGGAGAGGATGTGTAAATTATACTACGTCAATTTGTTTTGAGACGTTTATTGTTTTTATTTTCTTTTCCATTTACAAGAAAAAACACTCAACAAAACAACAAGAGGATGTAACTTTCTTACTTACACAAATTAAGCGCTATTATACAATAGTAAGTAAGTGTAATTAGCCTATTATTCATCAATTTATCATGCTGCTCTTTCTCACATTGCACAGACTAGACGAAATTATGTGTAAATGTAAAGTCCGGTTAAGCTAACTTTGCACCGACTTCACCAGAACGAAGTGAGGGAACAAACGTCATATTTTCATAGAAATTTGAATTGATGATGACATTGCCACACAGGGCTAGCTAGGTCCGGCTCTAGGCAATTACAAAGTTGTACGCAAAAAGAAAACATCAAACGAGTATTGATCGTACTCACGGTTTTATTTATCCAATGTGCCCGCGCAGCCCACAACTTCACACACATCCAACTGCATTGGAAAACCTGTGAAAGAGAAGCTTATTACGGACAAGCATGTTGTATTAGGTGGAATTACGATAGATTTGCATGCTATTACGCGAATCACAAGCTTTGTCGGCACGCATTACCCCGAACTTTCACCCAATTGAGACAATAAAGCGCATGCATGGCGACTTTTATTTAAAAACATACGACCTACTCGTATGGTGGGTGTAGAATTGTAGATACTGTACATGCAGCATCGAGTCAAGCTGTTCTTGTGTACTTTATTGCCAAAACTGATAAGAGCAAACACTTCAACATTAAATACAAGAATGTTATTATTGAAGTTTATGTGATGTCTTTACTAAATAAAAATGTGGGTTTCTTCGAAATTTTGACAAATAACACAAAATAGTACACACCAGGAACTGGGAGGTAAAGAAGACTAATACATCACGTTGTATGACCTTTGATTGATTGAAATATAAAATTATTAATGGTAGGATAAACATACTTATCCTTTAGATTAAGAATAGGCACAAATGAACTCGAACAACAAATAAATTCGACCAATCATAGTGTCGCATTGACTATGTTTTGTCCCTCACGGATCACGGAGGCAAGCGTATACCACTTCTACAGGATTCTACCTTCTATACTTGTAAATTAAATAGATCGAGATTATCATCTAGCCATACATACAACGTGTAACTAGTAATTGTCCGCACACTGCACAAAGAAATGATGGGTGTGAAATGATAGCCCGTCGTGGGAACAGTGACCCACTGACTGTGGAGCCGGTGCTTTTGTTTCCGATCAGCGCTCTCTGGGAAAAGGTGAACATTTTGTCCGGATCTAGCTTTCATAAACAAATGGGACCTGGCAAATCTAATTTAAACCATGACATCCAAAAATCAGCAAGTATGTAGGTACCTATCTATAGTATAGGTTCCAGTACCACTTATCTCAGGCGGTTGGTAAGGAAGGAAGTTGCGGGGTGAATTTGTACTAATTTATATATTACATTTTTAACTTCTTACTTGATATACTTAAGCTTTCGAATACGTCGTTTCTTTCGTGTAGGTATGATAAGGATCTTGCCCAAAACTGTCAGTAATATTATTAGCATTTATTTAGAACATTTTTTTCTGCTCTATACTGTACGACTCAAGCTTGAACCCACGATTTTAAACCACATCACACATAAGAAAGGTTAATAAAAAAAAATATAGCGACAGTGAAACCACTCCGGCAGTAAATGTCTGAACTGAACAATGTCTATCACCTTTAACAGACGTGTTAAACCCCAGAAATAACAACTTCAAGGCACGAACATTACGATCGCTCCGGTAATATGACCATTAGTATTACCCGCCTCTGGTTCACGTAACTTCCTTTTACAATAGCTGAATCGCAAAAACCAACAATTACGACGATATAACGGTTTATCTTAACACGAACATATCCAAGTTGATATGTAACTGGGGGTTTTGCTCGTTTTTTAATGCAAACCTATTACCTACTACATATATTAACATCAACATAGAGTAGAATTCATATGGATAAATAAAAATAATTTAGTTATACCTACCTCAAATCGACTTACTTACTTTTAAGAATTTACTATAGGTACTCGTATTTAGTCGAAAGTCGTAACCTGCACATTTTTGTCGGTTTAAACGTAAACACCAGTTAAAGAGGTATATTTAGTTCGTTAACCCCATATCCACTTTCGTACATACAACATGGTACTTATATGCAATACTTACTCGGAATGGGTCAATGAATTGTTCTCTTACCATAACCAAGGGTCTTATTGGATAGATTACCTTGTTCACCGGATTATACCTGTAACAAGTGAAACATACATAAGAAAATATTTAATTACAAATTACAATAGCGAAAAAATATAGGCAGAAATGTCGGGATACAAATTTGAAAATATGCGGTTTGAATAATTAAAATAATTTAATAATTATGTTGGAGGTAAAGTATGTACCTATCTATATTTTTTTAATAGGAAAAGGTCAAAATCAATTCTCAATCAATTCTTAAATTGATTAACCATCACTTTCTTTTTTCTATTCAAAACCTCGAACCCCTCGAAATATCTAACTCTATAAAAGCCAAATCTAGGGAGGTACAGATTTTACGTTAGTCTGACCTCGACAGTAGGTAAATGAAATCTCTACCTTTTGTACACGTAATTACCTATTGCGGATATTCGCAACATCCCTGGACTGCGAAATTTAAACACTAAACTAATTATTCTAATTAAACTCGATTTCTTATTTAAAGTTAATGAAATAATAATTTTAATATATTTTTTGGCATAATTACGGGTCTATCTATAAAATGAGAAACAGTTCTTAAAAATTGTCAACGATTTTCACTGCTAAATGAGTATTAAAAAGAATTACATAAGGTAATCCATATTTATGTAAATTATTGAATTATCGGTACAAAATATATATGAAAACGATAACACTATTTGAGATATACCATTTCGTCTTAAAACAAATTTAACTGTAGATTTAAATACTGCACAAATTTGAATGAAAAATCGGGAAATGGATTAGTTTTATCTAGTATCGAAATAATATACAGGATCAAATAGATTGTATATGGGACCCATTGCATTAAAGTAACACAAAAGTCAGAAATTGTAGTCAAAGGCCGACAGTCGCACTTCACTCGCGAAACGCCCTATACAAAACGGCCAGAGGCCGTGACGTCAAGGTCTCTGGGAGCCCATCTTGTAGTATGGACAAAACAAGAAAATTGCGTTTTTGTCGGTGAAATATTGCGTTTATGTATATAGTTGCTGTACAATATTTTTTTGGATGAAATGTAAGGAATCGAATGGTACCCTTACTTTTATCGTTTTTTGAAGTAAAAAAAACTTAAATTTTGAAACTTTCTGGTCCTGTATTTTTGTAATTTTTCAATATTTTATTTTAATATCCACATTATTGTGATAAGTTGCTCGTTTGCTATCTATTTTACTAGATTTTGTTATAAAATTCAACATGTGTCATCATCCCTATTATATGTTTTTGTTCTGTAGGCTGCAGAGATGTGACTTATTTGAAATACTTGTATTTAAAATGCAAATACTAAATGCAAAATACCTATTTTGTATTTTGTATTTAAATACCTTTTGAAGAAAACTATTTTGTATTTTATTTGAAATAGTTTTTGGGACCTATTTTCTATTTTCAAAATACAAAATACTTTATAGTAGGTAATGTAGGTAGGAGTTACAATCTCTTCTGATGTTACAATCCTGGCAACTCTCTCATACTGTTGAATCTGTTTAGTAACGTCGCACATGACCACAAGCGTAGCGAGTGGTTAAAAAAGTGGAATCTTGAGTGTTGCGAGGGTTTTAAGGTACTCAGGAGAACAAACTTTTCTGCCCTGATGAAACTTTTCTGCACAAACGAGACGTTTTCATCACACTAAGGAGAGGCATTATACTAGCTGTAAAACATTACAAATCTAAATTAATGCTTTTAAAAATTGTCCGTTATAAACCATCATCCATCCATCCTTCCGGTTAATATGAGCAAACAACTAGAAATTTGCACTTTAGATAGAGGACTGATTGACACACTGTTTTCAAAGAATGAAGAGAGTCTTTTCAATTCGGATATTCTGAGTAATACTTTTTAATTCAGACTAGGTATTCACTATTCAGAGTACCGTTTATCGCAAAGTATTTGTATTTTTAAAAAGTATTTTGAAAATACCTATTTCGTATTTTGTATTTTAAATACAAATTCAAAAACTATTTTGTATTTTGCATTTGAAATAGTATATCAAGGAAGTATTTGTATTTTGTATTTCAATACTTTTTATAAAGTATTTTTCACATCTCTGGTAGGCTGCATCCAACACTATGCATTAATTAGTAGGTATATAGTAGGTATTGCTGAGTTGCCGGTTGAAATTTGTCTTGCACTTGAGGATGAAGTAACTACCAGGCAATCATGGGAATGTTTGGTATGTTAATATGACCGCTTGAAGCGCAGGCGCGAGCATTGTTTTTTTATCGAACGCCAGCTTTCGGGAGCGCGCGCGCAGGTTGATAGGTGTCCTTGAGAAGGTCCGAGTCCGAGTCCAGCCAACGGGATGAACAGGTTGGACATAAGGGCAGACAGACGACTAGAACAGTTAGCCGCCGCCGCCGTAACTGGGTCACCTTATATATATAGTGAAGTTCAAGGCGCAACACTCATTGCAAGTCAAACTCGCGCCAGAGCAACACGCACTTTCACCAGTGATAATCTACATCGTGGAAGACAGTGTATCAGTGATTCAGTGATTGCCAGTACCGGAACCAGATAAAGGTAAGTCGTGTTTTTGGCTTGGACAGTGCAATGGCAAGTGTGAAAGTTTAACGGGACTGAACGCATCACTCGATGTGACCACGTGATCTAAATTGTTATCAAAATTTAAGGTGTGATGTGATACCTGTGAATATGAATTATTAAAATGACCTGTGTATGAAAAAAAAAATATTTGTGGATTAGGAAACATTTTGAACTTTTGAATAATCATATGATTATGTTGTACTTGTATGTAGGAAACACCAGGGACGAGTGTGTGTTTGCTAACATTTAAAATAATTTTGAGTTGTTTGTAATTCATATATACAATTAGACTGAGCTTTATTTAATGTTTGACATAAACTAACTGAAATAAAGTTAAAGCCTAGATTTTGAATATACAGAACATATAGTATCGTTTTCAGGACCATTTTTCAAGTCTATCTTAGAAAATTAACACATAATACTAAGTACAAGGTTCTCTTAGTTAGTCCTTAGCTAGGTATTTATTAGCAGACACATAAGGTAGCTAAACACGTCAGATGACAGGTGACGATAGCCGTAAAATTAAGCGTAATAAAATAAAGTACATGTTCCATAGTGATTAAGTCCATTAGGTTAGTACGCCAGAATTCGAATGTAACATCTTTAAAATTGAAATTACTCGTACTTATGTTAGTATTTAGCAGGGATAAGCAGGTAATAAACCGAATTATTATATATTTAATTATATCTCGTGGAAATTTTCTTAGTAAAGGCTCCAGTTTATCCACATTTGATTATCATTTTATTTCGATTTGTCTTATATTTCTGCAGCACTACTTATTAGGGCGGAAATTATTACCTAAACTATTAAAATGACAACTTTCTCCAAAGCATTGTATACCTGTTCAAACAGACCTATTAACTTAATGACAACTTGGGGTGAAAACAAAAGAAACTATGGAGTAGGTAGGAAGGGGAACAGTGTTCATCCCAATACCTGTCAAAACAATGAACTTCGGCACAACAATTAAGGCACTTTAGTTCTCGTCCACGATCTTTTCACTATCCGTTTTAGTCATGTAAATAAAAACCTTCACTTTCCAAAATAAGAAAATGGTCGTCACACATTATGCCCCAGCCGTGGATTGGACACGGGTTGAAACAATACGGGAAGGCAATAGCGTCTTGGGCAACTTTACACAAATTACATAATATGAATACATTATTTTATTGAATGTCGTGCGACTTGGATTTGTTCGGTAAATTTTATTATGACATACCGACGCGAAACTTAACTTTTTTAACAATCCTTTTATTATATTACTTTTGAAATCAACCCTCTATGGTGTAATCATTGAACAATTGTCTTCAATTCTGCATGCAACTTCAAGCCTTCAAGCTTTAAGGCTCCATCTTGTATTAATTGGAAATTAAATTTACCGTTCATTTAATTCGATTGATAATTTTCTCTTTTATTTAATCATTAAATTTTTAATAATATATGTGTTGGTACATATTTTCGAAATTCTTTAAAGACAAAAATACTCACTAAGATCCCATCAAAATGCACACTGCTAAATAATCGTGATTATTTCAATTTAACGAAATATATTTAAAATAGGGGGCCGCTACGTCCTGTACCTTGTATTAAAGTACCTTTTGAATACATCAAACTAGTTTCTATGTTGCTGGATTCGTCAAACTATGCGTCCAAAGTTAAAACGGCCGTTTTTGTTTTGAGTTCATAGATTGACGAATCTAGCAACATAGAAACTAGTTTGATTTATTCAAAAGGTACTTTAATACAAGATACAGTACGTAGCGGCCCCCTTTTTTTTAATATCTTTCGTTAAATTTAAATAATCACGATTATTTAGCAGTGGCGCTAATGTGCACGTTGATGGGCTCTTAAGTCGTTGCTGACATACCTAGATACCTACCTACCTACATGTATACGTAATTCATGCACACCTTACATCATGGCTATTTCGCTTTCTCATTTCACGCCGTTTGTAAACAAAAGGCAAGTAGATGGGCCCGGCGGACGGCTATTATGATACTTGTGACAGGTTTCTGCAAGTAATTAAAAGTCTTGAAACGTGAACTGGCTGTCGAAAGTGGCGAGGAAAGCTGTTGCGATCGGAATGGTCAATAGCAACCAGGCTTGCGTGCCCGCCGCCTGTAGTTTCTCACACACTCGTCCACTGCAACTATCCAAAGAAATGTTTACATTTCCTTTGGCGTACAACGTGTGGATATAAATTAAAGCAATGAATTATAGTTGTCGATTAAATGAATGCGACAGATTTGTTGTGCAAATGCGATTCGATCCTTATCAAGACCTGCGATCTGGGGAAATATTATAGTTAATTGTCTAAGGCCCACTTGCACCATCCCACTAACCCGGGGTTAAAAGGTTAAACCGTTTACCAAGTGTCAAATTGTACTGGTAACCATGGTAACTCCAAGTTTAACCGGTTAACCCCGGGTTAGTGGAATGGTGCAAGTGGGCCTTAGCCTCCAATTATGCGTTAGGAAAATCAAAAGGAAGGGGGTAAAGTTTCAATTATGTACATAAGTTGAATGTCGAAGTTTAAAATTATGCGTCAATCCGTCAACAGGAACGGGGAAGAATTTCAATTAATAAACTTAACCCAAACAAATAACAATCAGGGCAAGCCAAATAAAACCGTTTAGTAAATAATTGTATTATGTGATTAAGTAAGTAATCATTTTTGTTTTCCTCAAGTCACTATACTCATAAACATGATCTGAATCAGTAAACTTCCAATGAAAGTTGTAAGATCTGGCGTTAATGTTGTGTAATGAGATTTTGAATTATAAACCGGAGCTGGACTCATGACTTCTGAGTATGACTGAAATCAACAAAATTGAAGGTTCCATTCAGAACTCTACAATGCCCCTTGGTGGTTTTGAATTTAAGCTTAGGAATTAGTTATATATTTATAAGGTTAAGTTATTTATTAATTCGCAGTTAAGACTTCAGACCAAACAAAATGTTATTTTTAAACCACCGTCAAAGATAAAGACATAATAAAGGCGATCTGAACATTAGAGCCAGAAAAAAAAGCCTGTAGGTAAAAATACATAGGTACTAACTTCAGAATTATTCAAAATCGAAGCCTTGAAATTTCTACATACGCTACAAGTAAATAGATAACCATTTATAGCAACAGGCACCTCGACTTATGTCATCAATAAAACCACTAGAACTGAACACTTAACTCTAAAAGCTGACAAATGAAAATCAGTTATGCAATTTTAGCATTTACCTACTTACGAAAAGGGTATTTAGTTGAGCGTACGAGACCAACCCTGCGTCTCAGGGGCGTTACAAGTCATGCGTCTAGTCCAGTTTAGTCCAGGACGACCTGGGATTTCATAATTATGAGACAAGACGATCCAATAAGATGATTTTAGTGAATATCACAATTGAAAAGTCTGTCCTAAATAGCACCAATGACCATAGCACTTTATTTGTCCTCCATGAAAAAAAAACCAAGGCATCAGGTGCTTAGTATTTTATAAGGAAATCTTTAATAATATTTTCCTGGATGAATAAGTCATGTGGAGAAACGCATACTGAATGAGTAGTGTGACTGGTCGTATGCCTATTACATTAACCTAATTTGTTCATTACAAAACACACAAACTAGAAAGAAATACCTTGAATACTAAAATCCCTTTCAGTCGCGTATTTCATGCATGATTCCAATGAATAATGTCACAATTACAACTTGAAGTGCACGTTTCGTATTTCATCACTTGTGGTTTCATTAAATATATAACCCACTATAAATTTTTTGCTATTTAGATTAATAACTTGCGTAAAATAACCATCACCAGTTGAAACTAACCCAAATATGTGAACTTTTGGCATTAGAATGACAGTGACATTGACAGCGTGACGTTCGGTCGTATTGAAGTCTGAACTCCTAGTACAGAGTTAATACAAACAGTCCAAAACGCCTAAGATTTTAAACTTCCCGCTATGTTTTGAGTATGTTTGCTACTGGTGAACGTAAAATACTTCCACACAGGAGTGTTTTTCGGAAAGAGACTAAAAATATCCCAAAGTAAAATAATGCTTGCAGGTTCGTGCGTGTAGAGGGGCCATAAAGCGTTCCTTTTTATTCTAATTTAGTCTACTCAAACTGGCTACCCAACTATTGCCTGTGAATGTGTGCGTAGACGTCATTTAGAATATCTCCGTCTTTCTCTAAGACGCAAGCGTGAAAGGGATAGATCTTGGTAGCATCGAACTTTACGACTTTTGACCTCTTCCTCGGTTATGGTAGCCTGGTACTTTTGGTAAACATTTGTCTTGATAAATCACTGGTCGTCGGTTGCATATCGCTAATAGGTACGGGGCAAATGACCTCTTCCTCAGTCATGGTATCCTGGTACTTTCTGATTAATGTTTGTCTCAGTATGTCGCCGTTATGTCGCCATTATGTCGCCATTATGTCGCCATTGTGTCGCCATTATGTCGCCATTATGTCGCCAGTATGTCGCCATTGTGTCGCCAGTATGTCGCCATTGTGTCGCCGTTGTGTCGCCGTTGTGTCGCCATTATGTCACCGTTGTGTCGCCATTATGTCGCCATTATGTCGCCGTTATGTCGCCAGTATGTCGCCATTATGTCGCCGTTATGTCGCCGTTATGTCGCCAGTATGTCGCCGTTATGTCGCCATTGTGTCGCCGTTATGTCGCCATTATGTCGCCAGTATGTCGCCAGTCGCCATTATGTCGCCAGTATGTCGCCAGTCGCCATTATGTCGCCAGTATGTCGCCATTGTGTCGCCAGTATGTCGCCGTTATGTCGCCATTATGTCGCCGTTATGTCGCCAGTATGTCGCCATTATGTCGCCAGTATGTCGCCAGTATGTCGCCGTTATGTCGCCAGTATGTCGCCAGTATGTCGCCATTGTGTCGCCATTGTGTCGCCATTGTGTCGCCATTATGTCGCCATTATGTCGCCATTATGTCGCCATTATGTCGCCAGTATGTCGCCAGTCGCCATTATGTCGCCAGTATGTCGCCGTTGTGTCGCCAGTATGTCGCCATTGTGTCGCCGTTATGTCGCCGTTATGTCGCCATTATGTCGCCGTTGTGTCGCCATTGTGTCGCCAGTATGTCGCCATTATGTCGCCATTGTGTCGCCATTATGTCGCCGTTATGTCGCCAGTATGTCGCCAGTATGTCGCCATTATGTCGCCAGTATGTCGCCAGTAAAAGAGTATAAAAGGCAGGAGCGGACCGCCGGTATTCATTCATTCTTCAACCATCGGCTAGCAGTGACTCTGGTTCTCGGGCGTTTAAATATTCGGTGAGCAAAGTTCCTCTACTACTGTTACTATGTTTGTTTTTGCCGGGAATTATCCTGGTGAATTTAAACGTGGAAATGGTGTCTGTGTTTGGTTTTGCGGGGACAATATCGTCGTAAAGCTGATCTTAGACTTTTGTGGAGATTCTTTGTTACCGTGTACGGGATTTAAATATAGTGAAGTTTCCTACGCAGTGTTTTTCTAAGTGCCGCCACGTTATGCAGGGACAATATCGTTGCATAGCAGGGACTTGGAAAGCGTGTCTGTGTTTAGTTTTACGGGGACAATATCGTCGTAAAACTGAACTTGGGCTATTGTGGGGATTCTTTGCTACTGTGTGGTGTTATAGTGAAGTTTTCTACACTGTGTTTTCTAAGTGCCGTCACGTTATGCAGGGACAATATCGTTGCATAACAGGGGCTTGGAAAGCGTGTCTGTGTTTGGTTTTATGGGGACAATATCGTCATAAAACTTAACTTAGATAACGGTGTTTACGGGAATTTCACTTCTGTGTTTAGTTAGTTTGATTTTGTGAGGAGTTTGGTTCGTAAAATAGAACCTAGTTATTTTAGTGTTTTACTATGGGGTCTTTTGCTATATTTTTTTAAAAACCAGATCATTGTTTGGACTGACTGTTTGTCCGGCTGGGCAGCTCACCCCTTGCGGTGTTAAATGTGAGCTGTCTAGGAGTCTTTTTGCTCCAAGATGAGGGTTATCTTGGCACCTTCTCTTTACCAACATAGAAGGTGAAAAACGTCTCCCTCCTTAGCTCTCCAATGTCCAGCTGTTAGATGAATAATGGGGATGTCACGTGCGCATCATCCGGAGTAATCTGGGCCCATTTGAAATCTACAGTATTTGGAGGCTTCGTATATTAAATATATTTATTTATACCACTTATATACATAATAGGGCCCTGTCTTACCCATGTTGCCACCCTGCCTTTGTGCAACCCGCCATGGGGGGAGACAAGACCACGAGCTGTTAGGTTGCATTCTCGGAATCGCTCGCCGAACTCTTACAGTTTCTTAGTAGGGATACACTTGCGTATATTCCAAAGTACCAGGTCGATGGTAAGTACGAACTGTGCTTTGGTTATACTAGAGTAGGGACAAGGGTAGGTTTAGGGTAAATTCACACACTAATTATTCGGAATTTAGAGTTCGTTTTAGTCTTGGTCTGTAAAACTGATGTATTTCTCTTTTTAAGGGACTTCAACTACGGTCTTGCTAAACTAAAATTGTGCGTAAATAGGTATAGGGTTTCAACTGCTTAAATCTTCCAATATTTTAATTTATTTGGGGAAAATAATTAATGTAAAATCTTATCTCTATTTTTATTTATGAAATTCTGGTTTTCTGGTGTAGAGACGAGGTACTGAGTATTATAATCTTGTTTCTAAGGTATTTACACAATAAAATCTTAAATATCAAGCTGGGATTAGGAACACAGTCTATTCGGAGATAGAAAATCGACGTCTAGCTGTTTTAGGGAACCTTTGGCAGGCAGGAGTAATCCAAAGGAAATTTTGAGTGAAATAATGCTCATCTTGATATTTCAGTCTCATAAAATATAGTATATTTTTAACAAATAAACTTAGTACTTCGTTTATACTTCTAAAAGACTAGAAATACAGTTTATATTTTAGTTCTGGGGAAAGGAAATGGGATTCGCATCCCTAGTTTTTGAAATAAAAAAGAATAGTAATTTTGATGACTGATGGATACTTTGACACTTCTTTCCATAGCCATCTAGGTACGCATAGGTTCCGAAGTGTTGGTCATAGCCCGTCTGGCTAAAGAGTAGGGTAGGAGTTCCAATTGACCTTGCTGATTGGACTAGGAGCCCCCAGTCCTGCATCGAGCGTATGGGTAGCATATTTCGTATAGAAGCTGGTAGATAATAATATTAAATGCTAGGGTGTAAATGGGCTTACCCCAGGAGTGCTACTCATATGTTATCCCGGAGGCTTAATAGATTGTAGCAGGCTTTTACCAACCCCATTTTTAAACTCATTTTACCAAATATATTTCTTTTATATTCATATTATCATATATGCTGCATTTACCTAAATAACATTATTTGAAGTAAAATATAACAACATTTACATTACAATAATAAATTCTGGTAACTTTCAGTACTATTTCTGTATTTTAATAAATTATTCTAGTAAGTTACTCGTTAACATCATAATAAATGTGCTTCCAATTTCATAATATATTTTTCCCAAAGTCCAGGTAATTGTAAATAAAATCAGAGTCCAAAATTTAGCTGATACTCATTAAAGAACCTAGGGTACCGCGGTTCACTTCGAGGGGTCCTAACGCTAGACTAGACGATCACGACTAAATCACATGGCCATATTCTAAGGGTAAATCTAAAGAGGGTGTTTATATTATGGTTAGTTAAGTAAGTAAGTAGGTAGTGGGAGGTTACAGTAGGTAGGGGGGCAATTCCATTATAGTTGCGTGACAAACGAATATGCAAGTGCCGCCCCTAAGATTGCTATGAAAAACCAACTAGCTATTTCATAGACAATGATGATTTGCTAGGTTAACTAGCTAGTTAACCTAGCAAGTTCCTTCTGAGCTCAGAAGGATCCTTAGCACCGAATCCCACTATCACACACAGGACGTGGGAGCCCGGAACTAATCCACTGACTATTAATATTAATACGTATCTAATAAAAACCATTTAGACTTGAAAATGTGTCGATGACATCGCACTGCATTAATGTCATCATCAAGAAACAGGCACTGAATCACTCCGCTCGTTCCATACCCAAAAAACTTTAGTGAAAGTTGTAGCCACGTGAGAGGCATCTTGTCATTCAGCGTTGGGTAAGAGAAATGATTATAATACAAAAATTATACACCGGCTTCTTTTGTATAGCCACCTTATTGGTGATTTTTGGTCGTGTCTGCTTCCACTAGCACCAATGTTAAGTAGGTAGTTCGGTAGGTAATATGTTACTTATAAAGCAGATAGGTACTTAGGCTAGGGAGTAGGGAACATCTTCCGGAATGGATTGAGTATAGTTTTTATATATTTTAACAAGTAGGTGAAGGTGTCAGCCGCTATTGAACATGTGCATCTAGAATCAGCGGTACCGTTGGATCCACATCGGGAGCGTGATACGGTTAGGAGCGCGCACGCATCTGATAGCGTCCGATCTAGCGAGACCGTCTGAGGCGCGTGCTATCCGTTGGTTCCTCGGAATTTCCTCGCGAGTAATGCTAATCTCAATTATAGTTAAGATTACAAAGTTTTCAGTTTAATCTTCGCTATTAGGAGGAGCTGCATTAAATACGATTTTTCATTTCTTTTTTGTTTTACCCATTTGTTTATTCGAAATTCAACTTTTAATCTTATAGAAATAAATTAATAGGTACACGGCATGGTTGTCCATGCCCACTTGTCGATTAGCAAGTCACAGTAATATATAAATATCGATGTTTATTGATTACGCAATCATGGCATAAAATTGAAGGGATGTTTACAAAAACAACATAACTGCTTAGAGCGGTTGACACTTTTTAAGAACATTGTTAATCGTTTCAGGTGTCAACCAGTGTAGTCAGTTATGTTGTTTTTGTAAACATCCCTTCAATTATACAAAACGTAAAATTCTAAATACATTTAACATTTTGGCTGTCATAATAATTCGTGTTAATCATGTTCATGATAACATATAGGTACCTATATAACTCATATTACGACTTATTGATTTGCGTTCACATCCGCGTCGAGAACACGCACTATTACTAAATTGTGCAGTTTTAGAAAGCGGATTGCACGCTGGACCAGTCAGCGGCGAAAAAAGGAGTCAAAAAACGACTCCACGGAAACGAGAAAACGTTCTAAAAATGTTTATGAACGTTGCCCACTCTTTAGAACGTGAGATAATGCTGAGCAGAACCGGCGTATGATACAGAGATACAAGTGTAAAATTGTTAGAGAAACCATATTTTCCACGGGGAATTTACAATGAAAGTGGCTTGTTGGGAGACAGAACTGCAGGTCCAAAATTAGAAAAACGTTAACCTTGCACGGAGGTGGCACACACGCCACCTGCCCGCGTCGCTTTCACCCATCACCATGTTTGCCGCGCCTTGCTGCGCTGTTCTGCGTTATTAGACAATATAATTATACTTGTTTGGAAAACCTATCTCTTAAAGACGGTTTTTCTATAATTTAAAAGGACAATACGATATGTTTTTCATTCAATAACTGAACGGATGAAAGGATGAAGAATGAACGGAAGCAATCACATAATAAGGGTCTCCCCAAACTTACCGACGCGGAATCGGCAATGCCAATAGAAATGAAACTTTATGTCCACGCAATAAGAGCGAAAAAGACGCCGACGCGTCGGCCGTGGAGCCGAACCGAACCTTACCCGTTTATGCTGTTTACTATCGGCTTTCGCCGAATCCGCGTCGATAAGTATGGGGAGACCCTTAGTTATCCTTCTTCGGCAAAAAAGTAGGTAAGTGACGACTGTTACCATTTTGACAGTAATCTCTGAATTTAAAAGGTTATGTCTCGTGAAATTTTGTTGGTGCACAAAATATGTAAAAATATCAATAGGTAATACAGAAAACCTATGACGCTATTATGAATCTCCGGCTAAGACATTCGAGAATGTATGCCGTTGGCGAGATCCGCGTCGATCGAAAGTGAGGTTCGTTTCCCGCGCGATGCACCGCGAAGTTCAGTCGCCTGCGCAGGTTACTAGGTCAAGGGGTCGATGCCATTTCTACCCGTGCTTCAATCCTATCGATAAGCCCTTCACCGCAAGAAAGCGGCTTCGCCCCGGGCAAAGAGCGAGGTACATATTTGCGGCCCACCTGATACTTAAAAATAACGACTGCATATACTTCCCAAAGATGTATGTAAAAAAGATTTCTCATATTTACGTTTACAATTTTTCAATAACGCATAGAGGGTCGAAAGGCACAGACTTTCTGATGGTGATGTTAAATGTTCATTATAGAAAATGTACAGGCATTTGCTTATTTTCTGCTTTCTCCCAACAAAGTACGCATTCGTATGCACATGCATTGCGCTCTTTTCTATGTTACGTTGACGAATGGATCTTTGTGTGCTCAGCGGTTGTAGCTAAACAATGCGCCTTAACTAAGGAGTAGCTAAATAAATACACGTACGTATGTGGTTTTACGAGTAAATAGTAACAAGGCATACATAAAACATAAGCAACGACTGGCCAAGACTAGCGACAACAAATTTCTCCGGAGAGAATCTCAACGGACGCGCTGTCACCGGCCACCGGCGCGCAGCCACAACGCGCAACGTGTGCAATTTGCTTTTCAATTGATAACCGAGACAAATAGGCTAGTTCATTCTATAGACAATCCGTCGTAACAATATTGAAAAGTAATTTACAGAATAGGCTCAAAATTCTGTCGCAAAAACAGGTTAATCGTTTATCGAGGTCAAGAAATTGACCACCTTTTTTTATTATGCATTTAACAGCCAGCATCACGAAAAAAGCATTCAAAAAAGTCAACAAAGTGACTAAAATGAGCATGATGCAACATAAGTAACGCGGTCGAAGCAGGTGAAAAATCACTCACATTTATCGGTCAAAGAAAGTAGACCGCAGAGGCCGATTCGTGACCGTTAGCGCTTAATAAGTAGTCAACACAACTAATTTCCGTCAATTTTTATAACTAGCACCTTATTTGAGACGGGTGGACGGAATAAGTGACATCCAACCTACAGTTAACGAAAACCGGGTTAGAATTTATGAGAACATATAAAATGTTTTATTACGTACTTATCAGCTAAAAATGTATTTTTTTATTTAAAATTGTAGGCATAAGTCGTTAAATAGATATATGTAGTTAAGTAGGTACCTGTACCTACTTTGTTTACGGAGACTGCATCAACTGGACGTAACCGTCCAAGCCTTTTAGCTCGTAATAGCCACACTTAGCCAATTAGTTTAATAGGCATCCTCTAATTAGAGACACAGTCAGCATCCTCGTAAAAATGCACCTAAGGCAGTGTAGGGGGCTACTTTCTAAGCAACTCCAAACGCAGGCAATCAATTCGCGCGAATCACTCATCAGAACACTTTCTAATCGACAACGTCCATTGCGCTAACGTATACCTAATTAAATAATATTCTACGTAGGTTATTTTACTCAAATCCTTTTTAAATAGGCAAAGTTTAAATGTTTGTAGACAAATTTGAGCACACTTACCTTTTCCTTTACCTTACCTACAATGATGACTTACCATTTTTTCCTTTTCCGCAGGATGAGTCAGAAGATCGCAGGCTGGGCACTTTTAGCCCTGATTAGTTCATCGACGATTCTTCAGACGATAGCGTACCCGCAGCACCACGCTCCCCTCATCTCACAGGTATGAAAAGTACCTAATTACTTACGATTACGAAATTACTCTTATTACTTACCTTACTCTTAACATGTTTGGAACATTTAATTGCAAGACGGATTCATGAAAAAAGTATTGTATAATAATAATTATGCCTTTGGCTGGCAAAAATTGTTTTGTTTTTATTAATGTAATGGTGCAGACGCAGACAATGTAAGGTGTTATATTTTATCACCACACCAGCTGGTAAAGGCTCTCTTGAACTCTTGATTGTTAAAAAACTTGATGACAAAGTTGCATTTTATCCACATGTGGGGCGAAGTAATCAGATGCTAATTTTGAGTTGTTTCCTTATGTTAGCTAGTAGAATTGACTTTCAAATGATGATTTTGAATGATAGTAAATATTTAAAATGAATTTTGAATTTGGTTTGATATCTTACATTACAGTTAATATTTTCTTCGAGTTGGTATGGTGAAAAATTTTGTGTTTCACTCGGGGGCAAAATTTGTTTAACCCTCGTGCTTTGAAAACCTCGCAACGCTTCTAGATTCCGTTTATCGAAACTTTCGCTACGCTCGTAGTTCAATTTTGGAATCTTTCGCTTGATCAATATTAGCACCAGCGGTTAAACAATAACATTGCCCTCTGGTACAACAAATAACTATTCGAGTTCAAGTCAAAGAAGTCTAATTTCTAAAAGACTTTTGGTAAATTGTATTGATTTAGTTTTATGGTTTTTCCAGTCAACAAGTCATGTCCGAACACAAAATCCGCAATACTACAGCAACTCGTTGCCTCTTCAACACGAGCAAGAGGCGCAGGAGCGGAAATTCGCGGAGAAACCCAACGCTCTCAAGAAAGTCGCGCTCGATGACATCGACGACATTCAGAACAACTCCATCTCCGATGGTGGCTTCTCATGGTCCAACATGCTTGGTAAGGAGTATAGTTATCTTCCAGGTGATTTGATTTGATTACTTTATTTTTAAAACGCTTGCTTCTAGACCTTCTAGTTAGTCCAATCGCATGTTTTTAGTTAAGGCATAATAATAAGAAGGATTAAATTTCAGGAATGATAAAACCATTTTCAGGAATGATAATGCAAATGTTGTTCAACCCCGGCGGCACTGGTCCCAACAAGAGTGACAGTATCGACACGGATTCGTCCTCTGTGTCTCCGTGGGCTAACCTCTTCTCGATGGGACTGAAGATCCTGACAGCCATCCTCGGCGGAGGCGCTTCCAGCGACGGTATCGACAAAGTCGACAACGGCTCCTCTCCCATGCAGGTACAAAACCCAGGATTTACTTTTTGCAAACACACAAAATAATTGCCAATTAACCGGAGTAATTCATTTATTTAAAGCATCACGCAATATACAACAATGGGCCATAGATATCCTTATCCACTAACATAATTTCTGTAGATATTGTCTTCGGTCACTGTTATAGTGTAATGGCACTTGCAAGGTTACTCTCACCCGTAGAACTGTCATTTAGTATCCATTGCGTAGTTTATAGAAACCCTAATACACATACAATAACTACAACCTTCACATCCAGGGATAATCTCAAAGAATTAATATATTTTTACCTATTTTATTAACGGATATGGTTTCCTTGAGGTTCTCCTGCCATTTGAAATGTAAATAGTCAAGTATGGTATTGGAACCGGTGTCGCATCTCGCTTGCTTCAGGGTATATTGGCTGCGGTACTGTCGACGGTGCTCGGTGCAAAAGATCCTGACCAGGTCGCCTCCATGGCAAAACAGGCTGGAGAGGTACGCGGCCCATCCTTCCTCTCTTTTTAATATGTGCAGTTTGATATACAAATAACCAATGTAGTATCAGGTAAAGCCAGGAAGTAGGTACGCTGGATTTAACAAGATTTTTTAAGTTGATCTCATGTTCTTTTCCATTTCTCCACGAGGCATTGTGCATAAATATTCGTACTATTTTCAGTTCATCAACATCGTAGTGAACCTGTTGGACGCCCTCAAAACGTCGTTCTCTCACCGATCTCTGGCCGCTCGTTCCATGGGTCGCAAAGACTCCGTCAGCGACGCCGCCATCGCCGGGATTGCCATGATGAAAACCTACGTCAGATCCTTCAACACAAGCGACGACAAATGCCTTCAAAAATATGTTTGTGACGCCAACAATGAGTGTGCTGCTGATATCGGACCCAAGAGCGTTTTCTGCCAACTTGGAACGTAAGTTCGCACTTGTCCATTCTACGGTTCTTTTTCTTGTTCCTTTTTTAATGACCTCGAAAATAAAAGGGGGGTTTCAACTCGTCTGAACACCCTTTGCCGTGTTCAGACGAGTTGAAAACCTCATTTTATTTTTGTACATTTTAAAAATAAAATAATATAGTATTTATTCGGTAGAACTTGGATCCCATTATTATTTTCATGAAACATTAACGAATTTCCGGACGGTAGGAAAATTCAAGTAAAAAAGAATAATCACAGTTCCGAATATAATTTTCCTCTGACTTTTTTACAGTTATGCTGCCAGTTTCGTGCTCGAGAGGCAGTCTGGTGGTACCTTCGACGACTTCTACGAGGCTGGTCGCCGAGGACGCGGTGGCTTCGACTGCCGCCAGATGTACCTCGAATGCAACGAAGTTTAAAACCAAACACCAACTCCATATTAATTATAAATCGCCAAATCATTTAACTGTCCAAAACTTTGAACTTGAAACCTTTAAAGTAAAATCCAAATTAACTGTAACGAAACTTCCTATTTATTGCTTTGGAAAGTTAACGCAATCGTGCAGCATTTGCTGCATTTCGATTTCATAATGTATATTTTTTTGTCTTACGATGAAACAATGTACACAAGGGTATAATTTTAGATTGCCATGCCTAATTTTTAAAGGCGTGATACGATCATATCCCATCGCACAAGCTAAGACGCGTTGAGTGTAGTATTCTAATAACTTATTTAAATTATTTATTTAACTTATTCTAGAAGTTAATTTGTAGAGATAGTATGAAAACAAAGAATACCTGTAACTGGTCTTATTTTTTAACGACCTAGTTAATTGAGCATTATTAAAAATTGGCATAATGTTCAGTGTCAAATGAACCATGTGTTAAATAATTATGGTTCCGCCAATTTCTCAATAAATGACGACTGATGTAAAAATCTGTGTGATATAAATCAATTATATCACTGAGTAGTTTAGTAATAGGTTTTGTATGTATTTAATGTGTGTTGTATGATTGAGGACGTCCTTGTGTGCATGTGTGTGTATAATAAAATAATAAATTATTACATTTTCTTTTATTTTCACATACTTCCTAAAATCTAATGAACTAAGCAACCCAGGTTATATTTCAATGTAGAAATAGGTAGGCATTTTTAAGCACGCCATCATTTGAATAAAACGTTGATAATATAAATAATTACTTGAATAGATCAATTTAAATACCGCCTGGCTTACCAAAGTTATTATGTACTAAAATTTTCTAATGATTACAATCATCTCTCCGTTTAAGCTGTATCGTATCAGACGTTAAATGGTTAGCTAGGTTTAATATAAAAAATGCAATTCCTGACAAGTCTAATCATTTACAATTCTACATTTCTAAACAAAATCGAGCACTTAAGATACCGCTACACTAACGTTTGTCACATCTTGAGGGCAATTTGACGCGAATTAGAGCATAATAATGCACCCGGCGCGCACGCGGATCCCGTCAGTGCCTTGACAGCCGCATAGAGAGCCGCGTGTGACATTGATAATACTGGCAGGAGACATGACTGTGGTAGATATGCTGTCACACATGGGAGTCGGGACGAAACATCTCAGTGAGAGGTTAGTACAGACAGTACAGGCCTAGCACATGATTGGCGCGACAATATCTCGCGGCGAGATAGAATAACCGTCTTTTTCTAACTAGTCTATCTCGCCGAGAGATACTGTCGCGGTCGCGTCAATCATATGCTAGCCCGGCTGGTAGTGTAATTTTGTATACGAAGGGTAGTCAACTTTTAAGACAAAAAACGTATCGTCCGCAGCCTAAACATAGCTGAAATAGGTAGGTAGTCTGCGTATATATAATTGCGTCAGACATTTTACAAACCAGAGATCGCGAAAGGGTATCGTTATGAAAACGTGCCATGCGTGACAAGTTACTCAAGTTAGGCGAGTTTTCAGAAACGCTAATATATTTTCACCATACGCGGCTATCAAAATAATAGAAATATGTATATAGTGAAAACAATAAGCATTTTCTGCAAAAGTTCAGCAATTTATAAAGTGCCAGGACCTGATACCTCTGTGTGGTTTTTATCTATGCAGATATTAAACTTTTAAGACTTAGAGATTTTACGTCCCGAATACAAAGTGCTGTCAACTTAGTGCACAACCTTGAGAAAATCCTCATCAATCATCATAAAAAACCATTATTATTCCGAGTAACGTTAGTTATTATATATATGCCTTTCCTATATGCCAAACAAGTTGAGATACACTTTGTGCTAGGTATTCCGACTACGCGCAGCCTTCCCATGACCAGCACGTGTTCTACGGGTACGAACATTCGCAGCCATCGCACGGACATGTCGCTTATTCTAAACAGTAAGTTCTCCTTAATCTTCTTCTTAGTAGTTAACTCTTGAGGGCCATCGTAGCCTTCATGTTGTGAGTTGCGAGCTTTACCACCCAGCTTTTCTCATGAGTACCTCAGTAAAGGCTATCGCTAATGAAGATTCCGCTACCCGACGCTCTAGTATAGCAAATTTACTTTAAGTAAGGTCCGTGTGAAAATGTTGTAATGCTGGTATCATGTATCATGTTCCTTTACATTCAATAACATGACCTTTGCAAATGGCACCCATAAAAAAGAAGTGTAGATACGCAGAAAACTACTGAAACCTATATTCACAGACGTATTCTAAATTTTTAACAGGTTTCTTTTGTTTCTTCAGAAGTCTCAGAACATCATTTTTAGGGTTCGGTACCCAAAGGCCAAAATAGGAACCCTATTACTAAGACTCCTCTGTCCGTCTGTCTGTCACCAGGCTTGATAGGCTAGACAGTTGAAATTTTCACAGATAATGTATTTCTGTTGCCGCTATAACAACAAATACTAAAAAGTACGGAACCTTCGGTGGGCGAGTCCGACTCGCACTTGTCCGGTTTTTTTTTATAAAGCTCAGTCAGACCCCTAAAATGTCTGGACTTTAGCTTTTGTCAGATCTGAAACCTGAAAGTGGAATGGGGGGCAATTTGGGTGTTAATTTTATTTTATAGAAGCCCATGTCTCGTTTTATCACGTTGAACCCTTGGAAGCCGGTTGCCATATTTTTTCTGTGTGTAATATTACGTGATTTTCCGCTCGCTGGCTTATAAGTCAAATAAGCCAAAAAATTTTTTTAACCAAATTTTAATTAGCAAGTATCTAAAACTAGTATCTCGTGATTATAAGTACAAGCGAACAATTTATACCATTAATTAACATGAATAAATTGTTCCCTTATAATTTTATTTCAAATACTTAGTACGTAAATAAAAAAAATACGATGTCCAGATAAACAAGACCAACGTTAAGGTTTCGTTCTTCGTTATAAATCCTCGCACTCCATTAGTTTTCAAAGGAGTAGGAGGCTAGGAGCCAGTATAATTGACGTAGAATATGTATACCTAATTCTGTTTGTAAATTTAAACGTTTTCACAACTAAACGTCATAAAAGCAAAAAAGTGCGCCCAACCGCTTAAACGATTTTTAGAAATAAGAATTAATTTTTCAGTATTTTTTTTACAGCGGTCACGCGGGCATTCACAAGAGCAATGCAGCTATGTCAGCTCTGACTCTGCTAGCGTTTCTGTTCTTTTTGCACATCCTTCAGCAATGCCTGAGGGACCACATGACCGCCATGCAACAACCGCAACTCATGGTAATGACAGGCGGCCGCATAGGAGAAGAAAACATCTCCAAAAGAGCGGATGTTAAAAAAATCGACAAAAGCGGTGACATTTCAACAAACGACGAGAAGCAGTCTCAAGCGGATCACAACGGAAATGATAAAAATAGTTTCTACGACGATGAAACGTCCGAAGATAAATATTTAATGAAAGTAATCACGGCTGATAAAACGCCGAAAACGGGTACGCAAAAATATAAATATAATTTTAAAAGTTACAGCAACCGAAGTTCCGGGTTTCCGAAATTTGTCAGTGCCTCCAACGACTATCATTGAATAAAAATATCGTAAAATGAATAATGTAAACAAATAAAAAATATGTAATCCTTGTAACGCTTTTATTACCTTCGTGTTTAAAAAATATACACCTTATTCAATTTAATTGTAATTAAATTAAAAGACCCTAAGCTCCATTTTTTTTGCCTTTCTTTAATGAAAGATGAGTTTTTTTTTTCATTTATACTGAAAATTGTTGTACACATGGTATATTTAGGAGCTTGGTGCCTTACTGTCCACCTGTCCAGTTGCGAAATATTCATATACCTAATAGGTTAAAAAAATGTTTCTTTTTGAGTACTTTTTTATTTATTTATGGCTCTGAACCTTTACCATGCTATTTCGAGCTAATAATGGTATAACTTTTTAGCTAAAGTTTGAATAAAGAGACGATACATAAATATACTCCGCAGACCATACAAAATATAACAATATTTATATGAAAACTTTGAAATGGATCCGGAGGCAGAAAATGAATTTCGATTACAGAATAATTTGAAACACTGTTTATTGGCATTATTACGCAACTTTTTGTAACTGTGCCCGAAGGATAACTTATACTTTTTTTTTCTCCATACACAAGTGACCCACCCTAATACCTATACCTACTTTGGCGAGTCCGAGTGCAGCAAATATGATAATGAACATTTTTGCAACTGGACATGCGACAAAAATATTATCTACTATCTACCTAATTTACAAATATTATTTATTATGTCTAAACAAGATCAAATGAGCCCCCAAAGGGTCACCTTCCGGTGAAATCCTCCTACTGCAGTGCACAATTGCTACACAAATTCCCAAGTTTTAAAGTTTTCTGTGGTTTTAAATCAATGAGCCGACGCGATCTGCATTCCTGTTTAGCGGGTGATGCAGTGGATGGCCGCCTTAGAATCAATAGACTTGATGAAAAACGTCACGTAATAAAATGATATCACCAACATCAGTCGAAGATAGCTGGAAAATGTCACGTATGGTCGGCTTATTGTGACAAAAGCTAAAATACTTTGAGACAAATTAAAATTAAATTAATTCCTGTAAGCTTCTATCGCTTGAAAAACTATGTCCTTCTGACCTGCTAGCATGAGTTGCGTTCTCGCGCGCGACTCCATACATCAAGCGCGACTTCAACTATGGACTCGCGCGCGAGAACGCAACTTATGCTAGACCGTCTGATGAAGATTCTATGTTCTATATATCGTTGGTACATAGTCAAAAAAAAACTCTGATGAAATACTCTAGAATTTCTTAATAAAAGATGGTAGGTATTTACTATGGGTACCTAATTTACTTGTGTCTTGCGACCAAGCAAAAGCTAGTGTTGCCTGGTGTAGGAAAAGTCCTACTATAGTTCGTTTTTTTAGCATTAGAAATAAGGTAAACAATCTTGATGTGTCTTTTAATTGAAAAACACATTTTAAAAATAAGTTACGGTAAATATGTAACAATTATGAATCTAATACGATCTTTTATAGTCTTCTGCTTTCATAAGTAATAGTTATTGATTTTTAAAAAGTGTATTTCAATTAAAAGACATGTCAAAAGCGCTTACATTCTTTCAAGTTCTTTCTAATGCTAAAATAAAACGAACTATAGCTAGATAATCAGAATTAGGTTTACATTCATATCAGGAAAAATATTAAATATCACATAAATAACGTTAACCTGTATGCCAGGAAATAAAACTAACACAAGCTAATTATCAGACATAACATAATAAGAAGGAATATATTTTATTTAATAAATTGTGCTGCGCTGGAGGCACAAACTTAAGCATAGCAAAGTACAAATAAGAAAAGATAAAGAAAAAAGTGATTAACAGTATCTTATGTATGCTACGCACAAATCTGCGACATTCATAATAAAATAATGTTTTTATTTGTTATCCGAAATGACTGCCTAGGTCTATACTGAAAACTTCAAACAAGTTCTGTGAACTGGTTTTACACCTTATTCAAGATTAAATGGTAACACTAAACTATAAGTTATGACTTAATTCCTTCTAACTCTCTCAATGTACTTAGTTTGAGTGAGCGCACTAGAACCCATAGTAGGATCTGTCATGCGATTCCAGTCCGTCTGCCCTACCACAAATCCGATGGCACGCATCTTCTCTTGCTGACTGCTCTCTTCTATGTCTGCCCAGCGTACCTGTTTTAATTACAATATGATAAAAAAATCGCGACGTTTTCTTGAACTAAATAACAAAAAAACTCACCTGTGTTTGTAAACTTTTGGTAGGTAGGCAATTGTCAAATGATAAAACTCTGACAAAACGAATTAAAAGTAGACGTTAAGGACTGTTGTCCAATCCATAAAATAATCGATATCGAACGCAAAACCACGGTTATTAACTTGTTTCAATTATAAAAGGCAAGAATTTTTTGTTTTCTTTTGCAACAGCAAATACGACGGGAGAAGCGCGGATTGTAATTTAATATATGTGGCGTTCAAAAGACTTTTCAATGTCTAAAAACGTTTTAATAAGCCTATTTCGTAGTGTTATTGTGCGCGATTGTAATACCACGAACACAAATAACAAATAAGGCGATGATATAAGTATCAAATTGTTAGGTACCTACTATAATAACATAATTGTACTGAAATCTGATTGGCTGACAGGGTAAACTTACCGTTTTCTTCCCTGGCTTAGCTGTGGTTGGTTTCCAGTCGTCTAGCTGTAGGTAGTCCTCCATTGAAACGTGCGAGGGCCGGAGCGGCTTGCTGGTGCCGTCGAGCCGAGCTGTAACAACGTACCCGAATATTCCATACGAGCGCAATACATCTTGATACTTAGAAACTGTTTTAAGGAGGTTTTCACCTCATAAATTAATAACGGAAGCATTTCAATTCAAACGTCAATAGAATACACTTGTATAATTATGATAACAAAAAAACATCATTAAGTACCGATATAAGTGTTTTAATTCAACATGTTTGACGTAACGCGTCAATATAACTTAAACAATTTCGCCGTCAGACGTACGAACGGGAAACATAGAATTTCACTTACGACAGTTACGACTGTGCAAGTTACAGTCGTAGCAAGAATGAAAGAAATAAAATGATGAAATTTGTCGTCACTTTGGTTGACGAAGAGTATAAGAGTTTGCTATTTTAGAACATAAGCGGTTGACTTTGACAGGTGCGAGACAAGATTGACAAACGTGTATCTATAATGTTAAGTGCAGTAACCAAGATCAAAGAATCTTCATTTTTATCACTCGATAAAGATGAAGTTTTCATAGATCTCATATCCAGAGGGGCTACCGCGAAAACCGTTTTTCGCTAATTGCGGGGATCTTTCTCTTTTACTCCAAAGAAGGCGTAATTAGAGTAACAGACAAAAATGCCCGCAATTTGCGAACTTCGATTTTCGCGGTTATAGCCCAGAACCCCAAGTCTCAGTGTTGCCATCATGCACATAAGTCCAAAATACACTCGTTATTTTATATAGTTTAACCATTAACCATTTATGTAGTCGTATGGCATGTTTTATAAAATAGGCAATTACATATATACATATACAATTATCGCGAAACAATAAAAGATGTCCAAAACAATACAATTATAGGTCAACATTTAAACCATTAACCATTACATAAATAAACTCACAATAAACAGCTAGAACACCAATCATCCTGTAGAATAAATACCTTAAAGTATAAACTTAAGAAAAATAATAATAGGCGGACTAATAACCTACCTAGTTGCGCCGCGTCATCCATTTTCTCCCACTTCGAAGTAAAAGAGCTTTCAACCTGTGACGGGGCAGTGGATACCTTTACAAAAGTCTTAATAAAAGCTGGAATAAAAGTTATTAGCCCTAGCCTATTCCACACAACTTAATGATATGAAAACCAATGATCAAATTCAGTCGAATTAGAACGATACGAGGCCAAATATTCTCCATCCGTGTAGATATAAGAATCATATGTCGACAATCTGCCGAAGTCGACAATCCGTACAGAACTTTGAATTTATACAAGTTTTTTTTGCGCCTGACTGTGAGATTGCTATACATAGTTAGAAATCATGTTATTATTCTTCTGTCAGTCAAATGTATTGTCATCACGAGGGGCATTCGAGAATTGCGAGTGTGTAAAACACATATGTATATATATGATTTTAATGAGGGCTACCGTTTTTTTTTTCACCAGTTCACGCCACCGCTGAATAAGTTCTGTCAATGTACGGGATTCGAAGCTTTTCCCGATAGACCTAAGGCCCACTAATCCACTAACGGTTACCATTTCCATTTGACACTAGGTCAACGGTTTAACCGCTTAACCACGGGTTAGTGGGATGGTGCAAGTGGGCCTAAGTCTAGTATTAAATTGGCGCTCATACCAGGGTACTAACGCGCGATAGCCCTCATTAGTGCTGTGAATTGCCAAAAAAAATTCAATATTTCTTGCAAAAAATGTTATAGCCATACGGCATACCAACGGAGCTCAGCCGAGCCCTCACCTCTGGTTCCTGCGCGTCCTGCATTATGATATCGTCATCCACGTCTTCCATCTGCACCTCGGTAATGGCCCCGCTTTGTAACAGCGTCGTCGCGTCCAGCTGAATGTGGTGGTCCGGGGTCGAAAAGAACCGAGTGGTTATCACTTGAATATCACCCAACGTTCGACCGTGGATATTCCTCTTGAAACATATCTGGGAATCCAACTCCATTGTACAAATGTACACCTAAAATTACAAATATATTAGACACATGCTTCTAAAGAGAAGGCTTCTAATAACTAATACGTTTTACTGACCTGGAAACCTTGTTGTCTAGCATAGTTCCAAATATCGGCGTAGCTTCTCAGCGTGTCATTCACTGCGTCATATATCAAAAAGTTGAAGTAGCCGTCAGTCAATGACCTTTTAAATGCTCTTTTCAGAGAGTTCATATAAGTTTCTTCTGATTTTGCTTCATATTCATATTTTAAAGATGGTTTCTTGACCTGGAAGTAGATATTTAGAACCATTTAATTATTGGATACCATCAAAATAGGAGGTTTGGTTTTGATTTGACATTGGCTAAGCCAGAACCGGGAGAGTAGGCCATAGGAACTTTTTTTTAATCTTAACCTCCTGAATGAAATTTTCTGAAAATATTTGGCTGGCTTTGACAGACATCCTAACCTTTTTGTTACCATGACCTAAACAAAAAATATTATGCTATGAAATTATGTCAAAGATAAATGTTTGTCAAAAAAAACACTTGATATTTATTAGTACAGTGTAACTTACAATTTTGCCAGTAGTAGGATCTTTTTCTTCTATTTCCCCTTCCTGCATGAAATAGTCGTCAATGGACATGATTCGAGCCGTTCCGCCGTGTTCCGCTTCGCGGTCTCTTATTAATTTTGCTAAATACGATTTGCCACTGCCAGGGGGACCTAAAAATGAAATAAAAACCTAGCTTATTCTTATTATTTCCAATGATAGATAGAGAAAAAAACGATGAACTTATAGAACAAAATCTAAAATATTTTTATCTTTATACCTCGTAAAATAATAACTATTTTCTCTGGCCTCATTTCACGACCTGGGGGTTCTAAAATATCGTCAATCATAACAACATGCTTGGGAGATTCATTTTTCTTCTCCACTTCTTTTGATTTCTTTGACGAGGTCTCGCTTATGTTACTTTCTCTGCTGCGGCCTCTTTTACGGGTGTCACGGTCACGACTCCTACTGCGATTTCTACTGTCATGGCGGTTGTCATCTCTACGTATATCTCTTTGTCTGTATGAATCTTCTCTATCTCGATCACGTTCCCGCCCTCTGTCTCTAGTAAAATCTTCGCGTCTAGGAAATTTGTCGCGATCATCGCGTCTTCTTTCATCATATCTTTCATTTAGCCTTCGTCTATCAATTCTATCATCATATTCGTCCCTAGGAGGACCTCTGATGTCCCTGTAGTCATCTCTTAATTCCCTATGGTCATGTCTTATTTCTTCTCTAGGATATCGTCGTTCGAAATCCCTTGGTGAATAATCCCTAGAGTTATCTTCAGCGGCAAAACGATTTTCCATGTAATCACCTGGACCGAAACGATTTTCTCTATACACATCTTCTGACTCGATTCTTCTGGGTTTCCTTTGGAATAATTCATCAGCCTCTTTTTCAAAATCTCTTTTCTTAATGTTATCATCCTTTGATTTGTGATTGTAGTCAAACATATGGACGGGCTCAATAAATTCACGAGCTAAAATTAAAAAATATAATTAGGATACAAATAAAATACGTGTTTTCATGGGCTACTCTTAAGGAAATTGTTCAATTCAAAACTTTACTACATTTCTGTGTCTGTAGTGCATTTTTATTTGAATTATTTGTTTGCTTATTTTTGACATTTGGTATTTACATAGTCATACTGGTTAGAGCACCAAGAACAATAGCTAGGGTTCGTTAGTCTTATGTTGTTACTAAACCTCGTAAGACCCACCATATAAAGTTTTCAAATTTTTAATTTGAACCTTATTGTATAAGTAAATTAGAACGAATTTAGTTTGTTTTAAAAAGCAATGAAACAAAATAAATGCTACTTTATTTGGTTCACGAAAGGTTCAAATTAGATTACACGAGTATGTACATTGTAATGTACATTTAGTCTCAGGAGGTTAAATATATGGAGAACAAAATAGTATGTGAAAGGCATATAAATATCCTAGGTAACTTTTGCAGGGCGTCCATAGAACTTTTTTCCCACCAGCATTCCTGTTGTAAGACTATCAAAAATGTATCCCTACAGGTGGCTCTAGTGGCAAGTATTACTCTTCAGTCAAGATTAAAAATAACAGGCAATTGTAAAAGCCGTAGTACTCTACAATACCGAAATGTATAGTAATATTTTCATTAACTACTTATTTTTATCCCTCATTGAGAAGTAAATTAAACGTGCGTATAATCGTATATCGAATATTTAAAGAGCCGTATGTACTATAAAACGTTGTACAATACACGTGCGAAAAGGTATTTCGCAACTCGTGTCGATTTATAACACTCCCTTCGGTCGTGTTTTAATTTATCGCCACTCATTGCGAATTTCCTTCTTTTCGCACTTGTATCGTAATGTACTGTATTTCCTAGCATATTCTTTAATACTAACTTTATAAGATTTAGTATCAGTTGCACAACACTTGGTGTAACCGACCCTTAAATTCAATAATGCCTTTAGTAATAGTTATTTTGAACTTATTTCATAATGGAGGCCAAGTACGATATCTATAATATGGGTTTCACTCGTCTTTCACACTCAAAAGTGGACTGTAGAATGAGATCAGGCGCTGCTGCGGTTGGTTGAGTGGTCCCATCATAAGACCAAGACCATAATAGTAATGGTATAAAATCTTCTACACACTGGGAAAATATTATTTTATTACTGTAGTCGGTGCAGTCCCATATAAACATTTCAAAGATGGCGGGCGTAAGTGGTAACTGATATTCATGAATACTTGAAAGTCCCTTTTCAGATAAGTAGGTATTAATCAACATGGCTTAAATCCCAAAAGCAGCAGCAATAACGTCCTTCATTCTATCATTAATTTTCCTATCTTTCTTCTGCCAAGACAATGAAACAAAACTAAACTGAAGAATAGAAAAATGTCACAGAATTTAATTACCTTTCAATCTTAGAGGTTTGTGTTCATATTCAACAATTATCGACGGAGTAAATAATGGTTCTTCAGTCCACTTCGGGCGCACCGGCTGTGGAAGTGGCGGAGGCGCCGCAGTTTGGTTATTCATTGCCTGGTTATTCATATTGCCAAGCATCCCTCTGTTATCAGGAGGCCCCCTTGAATAATCCTGTTCATCATAACCGGGCACGCCTGCCATGAGGGGCCTTGGTGGCGGCATAGTACTCATATTGGGTCTCATAGGCCTCATATTGTCAGGAGCTCCTCGCGGAGGTGGCGGAGGTCTCCTATTGAAATTATCATTCGGATAGCCTTGACCCCCTTGCATAAGTGGTTGGGGATTGTTTTGCATGTTAGGCATGTTAGGTCTCATAGGTGGTCTTTGTTGCATGTTTTGACCTTGCATATTCCTATCATTGTATGGATCCATTGACATATTTTCTCTGTCATTCCTTCTTTGAGGTGGATACTGCTGATCTTGCTGAGATTGATCACCATAGCCAGGACCTTGACGATTGTAGTACATGTTCGGGGGAGCATTACTAAATTGTTGGTTAGGTGTAGCATGATTTCTGTCCCACTGATTATTTGGAGGAGCACTCATATTGTTATTATATGGGGCATTTGGAGGAGCATTTGCGTTACTCATATTGTTATATGGGGCATTTGGAGGAGCATTTGCGTTACTCATATTGTTATATGGAGCATTTTGAGGAGCATTAGTGTTACTCATATTATTATTAAATGGTACATTAGGTGGAACATTGGAGTTATTCATATTATTGTATGGTACACTTTGCGCAGTAGGACCTGGCTTATTGAGAGTAGGAGGTGCAACTTGATCCCGAACCATTGAAAGGATGTTCATGATTTTCTCATCTCCAAGTATGTTGTTTATGCCTTTAGAAATGTTAGTAAGGTCTGGCGGGTGGGTGGTTTTTGGTTTGTCACCAGTTATATCAATAACCTCAGGTTGTTGCGGTTGACCCTCTCTGTCTTCGGGTACTAAATCCAACCCTGGAATGCCTTTAGCAGATCCAGCTCCAGGTAAAAAGTTTGTGGTCGTAACAGGGGCCGGGGAGTAATTACCCTCATCCATATCCTGGGTCTCATATGTATCCTGAGCGTCATAGGACTCAAATCTGTCTTGTGGGTCCACACCTTGATTATTGCTCCTGTTATAACCTTGTTGCATATTATTGTTATATTGCGCATATTGAGCATTACCTTGGTAATTTTGGGGAGGATTGTTTTTAAAGTTTTGAGTTGACATTTGATTATTATTTGGTCTGTAATTATGTTGTTCCTGTTGTTTATAATGGTTGCTTGGCTGGGCGAGATTTGATGAGCTAGTGTTGCTTTGGGACTGCAAATTAGGGTTACGACTGGCAGTCATAGTTTGTTGAGGAGGGGGAGCTGGGGATGGATTACCTGTTGGAGCACTGCCTGCAGCGGGAGCAGCCTGGCCCAGCAGTCGTGCCCTCTTCTGTTTCATCACCTGCCGACGCTCTAACAATTGTGCCCTGCAAGTTTCAAATTTTTGCTCATACTCATGATAAGCCTGTTTGTCCGGATGGTTCACATTTTCCCTTTTCCATTTTTGGATTTCTTCTTCCCACTTTTCAAACTGAATATCGAAGAGCCTTTCTTCCTCTGCTAGTTTCTTTAAGGCCTCTGCATTGGCCGGTAAGGAAGCTTCTTGCCGGTTTTCGTTTCCATGCTGCCAATTTTTTTGTGTGTTACCTGTAGGAATGCTAATATTATTAGAACTCCCTGTATGTTGAATTGGCTGTGATCCAGGGGCTGGTACTGGGTTGGGTTGTCCAAATAGGGGCTGGTTGTTCTCATGTGGTGGAGGTGGCGGAGGCTTCTCCGGTGGAGGCGGTGCTGGAGGAGGGGCAGTATTTGAAGTTGGGAGCGGTGGCGCCATCCCCCCCATTGCCATAGACTGCATTTGCTGTGCATACTGAAATACATTAATAAAGGTATTATCTAAATCATATTGTGAAGAGTGTGGCAAAGGATGTAAAAGCAACAACAATGTGCAACACGGTAAGAATGTGAACATTGAGGGCTAAGTTTTCATTTCATAAATATTGACATTCATGGCTCAAAATGAGTGACAAAAAAATTATTATAAAGACCTAACAAGACCTGAGGTACTCTTTGCAATGTTATATTAATCAGTTCTAAGTTAAAACTTTAACAATGACATTGACATGATTCTTTAAATCTGTTGATATTCCTTAATATTAAATTTCTGCTGTTAGCAAGGATTTCAGAATTTTTTATTAGTCTATATGGTTTAGGAGATAAATTCATATCTTAGACACTTGCTTTTATCTTCTTTACCCAACAATACAATTAAAAATTAGCTCTAAAACGCCATGCAATAGAAGCCTACATGCTAAGTTAAGTAATAAGGCAAACTAAATACAGGAAATATAAATAAGAACTAGCACAAGTAGCCCTTAATAGGATTAGCAATCTTATACCTTTTCGCCATACTGGCTTTGCCATTGCGAATACTGTTGCTGCCACTGGGTCCATTGCTGCCAATTCTGTTGCTGCATAACAGCCCATTGCTCAGGTGTGTAGGATCCCATGTTTAAATCTGGCGTCATTTGGTTCATTTGTGGAACGCCTGTGTTCCATTGACCCGGCATTTGCCAAGCCATGTTGAACAAGCCACCTTTCAACTAATTATAGTAATAATATTTAATATTAAAAACGTTAACAAATTAGTGATGACCAGTCATAAAACTTCTAAAATAGCACATTTTTTAGAGTAATAGCTGATCGCGTATGACAATACAAAATACAATACAATCATCAATACAATTTACTGTAACGTCAGTCACTTGGCGGCCATTTTGATCATATCAGTATTTCGCTGAGGCATGTGGAACACTAGTGATGCGACTTATATTCGAAGAATACGATCGATAAAATGTGATAAGTATTGAAACGTATTATCCTTCAGGTGGTCCTAAGTTGGTCCTATGTCTGTTTAAAAATAAAATAAATTATTAAGACAAATCACCATAAGGTATTTCCTAAACATTTATATGCTACGAAAACAGTAAATATATAAATGGCATTAAAGCAGTAGTAGGTAAGTACAAGAAATATGAAATAAAAATTCATATAATAACTATGGACAATGAAATAGGGTCAAGCTATAAAGCTAAAACGCTTCATACACCTTAAGGCCCCAGTTAGGGTTTGCAATCCGGATCCGAAATGTATGGAATTATCCGGATCTGGATCCGGAACCGCGGATATTCCCATACATTTCGGATCCGTCGTGCAAACGCTAGCCCCAGTACACAATGGGCCATCGCCGGCCAATCCAAGGGACGCATTTATGCGTTAGAGGGAGCAAGTGATATTGCTATCTCATTCTACCGCATGGCTGCGTCCCTTGGAGTGGCCGGCGATGGCCCATTGTGTACTGGGGCCTTTACTTAATTCAGTAATTTATGACAGGGACGCAACTATACATAGTGATAGAAGTGAGATCGTATAGCTGCGTCCTTGTCATCAGTTACCGAGTTAAGTAAGGTGTATGGGGCGCTTAACTCTGAATGCCATTTGCAATGACAAAGTGTAGCCATGTAATCATAAATGACAAATTCCTAAGAAAATATGACGTTTATAATAACATTCCCTTACTTTGTTCTATTCAAGCTGGTGCAAAGTTAAGGCCTGTCAACAATTTTTTGCCAATATGATTAAATTGACCGATCAAATAAGGCAGTGCGGACGCAAACGCCAATTTGGCTTGCCAAATTCGACCGTCCGTTTATGACCGATATTACCGATTAAATGGGTTGCGGAAAAAATAATGCCAATTTGTGACGCTTAGGGCTATCTATTCGCGTTTGGGGGCATTTTTAATTTAGAGCGCTCAAATATCACCATAAATTTTGAAATTGGCGAAATTGGCCAAATTGGCGTTTGCGTCCGCACCATCCGATTTGATCGGACAATTTAATTAGATTGACGAAAAATTGTCCTCGTCTAGACAGGCCTTTAGCTTAGATGGACTCTATAAAGATGACTACGTATTTTTTGGGTTTTTAAACTTGGCCATTTGCTACATTAAAATATGTAAAGGCCCCAGTACACAATGGGCCATCGCCGGCCACTCCAAAGGACGCATTTAGGCGTTAGAGGGAGCAAGTGATATTGCTATCTCATTCCACCACACGGATGCGTCGCTTGGAGTGGCCGGCGATGGCCCATTGTGTACTGGGGCCTTTAATACCAATTTAGAATACATTTAGAATACATGGCATTAAATAATACTTACCTATATAAAAAAAAATATCATAACGTTCCGCAATAAAGTTTTCATTAAGGTTCCTAAGTTTTGAATAACACGGTTTAATATCGTATGAAAATATATAAACAAAAAAGGCGGCATCGCAAGCGTAATAAGATGAAGTAGATGCGCGCTAGGTGCTTTTACATTTTATCGTCATCGTTCTCGGCACCAACAACAACACGATTTCTTGTCACAATTAAGCAGGGGACCTAAATATTATTATAGTTGGCCAAACCAAATTTGTCAGTAGGTACAAAAAAAAATACTCAACCTTTTCTTTTAGGTGCTAGTACTAGTGTAAGACAAACATAGTACGATTCTCTCCAGGGCCGGATCTAGGGTAGAGCGAGTGGAGCGGCCGCTCTAGGCGCAGGATGGCAGGGGGGCGCAAATGAAAAAAAAAGTTTTAAAACACGCGAGTGGGGGGGGGGGGGGTGTAAAATACGCTTGAAAACTTCAACGAAGGGCGCCAAAACCCGATTTCGCTCTACCCTGATCAAGGGCTCAGGCCGGCACTGATTCTCTCTGTCTATCTTTGAAATGAGACAGTCCTTTGACAAACTATAAGTCTCCTATTAGTCCTATTGCTATGCATGTCCTGCTCCTGTCATCATGTCCAACCTTGGATGATGCTTGTCAACAAATGCATCTACTTTGGTCACGGTTTAGCCAACGCCAGAAATCCTACTATACGTACCTATACTATAAACCAAACCAATGAACATGAACGAAGGATATTCAATTTCAATGTTCGCCTCCGTTCGTTGGCGTTTGTGGTACATCCGCATTTCTACCTAATGAACGCCATGCCCATGACGCCAACGAATTATTGATTGATTGAAGGATAGCAAACGATCGTCGGCGCCGGTTTGGTTTAAATTCGCATGATAATCAGGGAGTAATACTGTAATGTTCTGCCGCCAGAGGCAGCACTAGCACAAATCGTAAACCATAGAGTAACATTAGAAAGATAGGGATCTTCCGTCCGAATTTTTATGTTACGTATGGTTATGTTACGTAATACATAGTAATACTATTAGTTATAATATAGTAAGTTATGAATATACTAAATTTGCAGTGCCCTTACAGGATTCATAAATTGTTCACCATTCTAATTTAAGACCTTATTGTACCTATGAAAGCAATACATTACTGAATTACTGAATATTTGCATATCAATATATGTATACAACGACATACCTACATGGACCATGGACCCTGGAAAGTATTGTAGCAAAATTAGGTAGGTAGGTAATTAGTTCACAATATCACAGTTTTGTTATCATAAGCTTATACAGGGTGCTTCCTGTAACAGGAGCAATAAATTAAACTGTAGGCTGTGCTCCTCAAACTGACCAACATTTGTTCAGCAACTTTTAAAAATAACTCATATTTTGATTTTTATTACACTTTTAAGTTTATTCTAAGACGCAATGTATTGCAAATTTTGTTATGTTTAAAGCGTGACAAGCAACGTCAAGCACACTGATGTCAGCGTACATTGAAGGCAATATTTATTTTGTATGAAAAAGAGAAAGTCTAAAGGATTAATAATTTTCAAAAGTTGCTAAACAAATGTTGGTCAGTTTGAGGAGTACAGCCTTTAGTTTAATTTATTGCTCCTGTTACAGGAAGCACCCTGTATACACTATGCCTTAAACAGTTTTTTGACGATCCACACTTGTGAACGGGCCCGATGTCGAGCCCGAGCAAGTTGTTTTCCGTTTCACCAAATATCAGCACATATAGCTGGTCAACCAAATCTTGACAGTAAAAAAAGGCGCGACTTTCAAATTTTCGATGGGACGATATCCCTTCGCGCCTACATTTTTCAAATTTGCCGCCTTTTTCTACTGACAAAATCGGCTTGACCAGCTATTGTTGACAATATTTGAAATGTAAAAAAATTTTGAAATGCAAAAATATCAACACATTTTTGGCACTTAGAGACTAAGTATTTTAACATGCTATACTCTTCAAGAATTTTCAATGCAAATCTGTTTCATTAGTATTCTATTAAGCTTATAAAAATAATTATATTACGGCTTATTATTAACCGAGCAGCTAAAATATTAAACAGGAACTTTCATTGAGCATATAATAATATAATTTGGCTGTGCATTAATATTTTAGCGCCAATAAATTTATATTAGCCTCAAATATAAGCATTATATTATTAAAATAAACTGGCAACAAAATCAAGCCACCCCAGCGGGCTCAGCACGGTTCCGTTTTTATCGACTATCACTATGCCCGTCACTTTCGCACTTACATGCTTGTTAGAACGTGACAGGCATGGTGATAAACGATAAAAATGCGACCGTGCTACTAGGGCAAAAATGTATAGGGATAAGTTTAACTTCAAGTGATAAGTTGGCGTCTAAAATAATAAGCTGGCAACTAATATTTTAAAGCGATCATAAAATTTGGTTGTCATCTATTTATTCACACCTAAGTACCTAAGCATATCGTTTCAGGTAGTATTTTAATACGAAACCAGTTAAATTTAATGAATATTGGGTTTATTACACAAAACAACTCAAATTAATTTACCAATGCGCAATGGTCAGTAAACTTATAGACGAAATTCCTAATCATGATTATCATGAAACACCTAATGGCCATTATACCAGTAGATCTTTAATTTTTTTATTAGTAATTACAATAGTTACCACCACTGTGTTCTGCCAGAGTCAAAAGATAGGTGCGATGACCAGTGAAGCGTGGAGGAATGTGTTAGGTTGATCGTGTAGTGACCAAACAAAAAAATTACAAGAACTTTATTTTTGAATTAATAGATAGCCACATATAAGAATAGGTATGTTAGCGCTAATTTTAAGTTTTTTGTACCTATTTTATGTACTTACCTACATTGTATGTAGGTACATTTAACATTCGCAATACCCTTATAGGGTACCAAGACCCTTATAAGTTACCAGTACCCTTATAGGGTACCAAGACCCTTATAGGGTACCTTATTCTGTACCTAGTGTAAGACCTGTACACCAACATGAAGCCCCCTCCACACTCGTTCGCGAATAACATTCGAATGTCCTATAATATGTATTACGACGGGTCTTAATCGTCCAGATGGGAATAGAAAAAAATAGCGTAAAAAAAAGGGGACAGAAAAAAATTGGCGTCAATCTTATCGTTTACACGCATGAACTTTTATAGTGGAATCGGCGAGCCAATGTGCTTCATTTTCAGTTTTGCGTCCACACCACTTGATTTAAGTAACAATTCAATCAGTCAGTCAGTCGCTTTTAATATAAGGTCGATGCTAAAGGAATATTGTGGGTTATATCATATACGTGTCGTTGCAGTGGATAACCACGATAAAGTATATTATTTCATTTAATGTTAAAAGCATCCGAAAATTATAATATAAATAGTGCTAGAAATTATAAGACACAACTAGGACACAACGTCACACAACATTTTCTACATATCGATAATTCGAACTACATGAACGTCACGTCACTACTTAGACGCCATTTTTGCGTAGGATCTGTTGTTACGCTGTTGACTATCTTACGAAATATATCGTAATTTTATATGTTGGACACATTCCGTGCATTTAATTTTATTATTAATGAATAACTAAAACACAAGTATTGTGTGCTCATATACAGTGCGTGGCTCAGTTGCCTTATCGGCGATATATAGTGTGCGCGGGAAACCTGTCCCGAGTCCAATGCCTCTGCCTACCAAACACATCTAATATTTATGTTGTTTATCTTCAAGATTTGTCTGGAAAATGATTTCGCAGAGAGTTCGGGATATGCGGAAAGGAAGAATGACTAAAATGTCAAAAAATGTGGAACGTCTTTATAAAGAAGGAAAGTGTCGTGATTGTTCTGTAGTGGTAACTCGGATGGACTTTGCCAAGATTTTAGGCAAATTCACAAAGGTTAAAATTCAATATGAAAGTAGTACAACACCAAAAACGAAAAAAGACAGTGTACTTACCGTAAACTCTTCTGCAAAATTGAAGAAGAGTGAAAATGGGATGGTGTATATTAATAGGAAGGCATATAACCAGCGTCCCATCGACGAGTCAGCCAACGCTAAAAACTCAAGGAATATAAAGCAAACATTACCTGTTACATCGCCTCGTCAGGCTAGCAATATATTGAAAGAAAACAACAGGTTAAAAAAAGGGCCCATTGTAAAAGATAAGAATTCCAATTACAATCAGCAGAAAGTCAACTCTAACCTAAAAAGTTACGGCATTATTTTTATTAACCCTAATGTAAATAACAACAATGATGTTAAAAGTAAAACAAATTTAGCAGAACTACTGCCTGATATTAATAAAAGCATACTACCAAATGATGAATGGGTTATAGATTACTTTCCAAAAAGCGAGGAACCTAAAGAAGATAAAGTGTATGACCGAATTGCAGCCGAGTTAGAGGACCTTATGTATAATGAGAAAGCATCAAGTTTAGTTGACAAACCTGATACTGAAAATAAGGTGGATGACTTTCCCTCTATTATGGATATCTTGAATGATAGTACACCTAATAGTTCTAAGCCGATTGACCAAAGTAACACATTTAAGCCTAATTTAGAGTCTAGCGATGTAGAAGCAATGTTGCTTGGTAAAACCAGCACGGAGACAAGTCAACCGGAAACACTGCCCATGGATGTGGACAACACAGATATGGCCAATTTGATTGGAGAAGTAGGGGTAGATGCCATTCCTGACACAGACAAGAACCAACCAACTGACCAGAAGCAAGAGGAATCTAGTGAGAAGGAGGTCATCTCTCAATTAAGCCCATCTATCATTGATGAGACTTTACAAAAAGGTATAGAAGAACAACTGATATTTGATAATGCAACGAAAGATACTGAAGAAAAATCGGAAAATAAAGAAAGCAATGAGAGTAAAGTCACTCCAATGGACACAGAGATTGCGGCTACTGATGAGGCCAAATCTGCCAGTGATTCTGTTGTACCCAAGACTGAAGTTGTAACCCATGTAATATTCAAACAGACTATTGATGGCAAGTGTTACCGGTGTGTAACCTGTCCTAAAAACCTAAAATATAGCATTGAACTTAATGGTAAAGCTGCCGAGTTCATAGGAGCACCCAAGTTTATTTCCAGTTTAGAAGACTTGCAAGTTTTGTTACAAATTGTGAATGAAAGCCACTTGGAGAGTCTCTATGTACTTCATTAAATAATTATTTGTTGAAACTTTATTTCTTTTAGTCTATTTGAATGAACTAAGAGGATAAATTATTTTCCAGTTATGCCTATAAATTACTAAGACAAATTTGGATGCATATAATTGAATTTTTTGTGTTTTAGTTGTATGTTTGCATTATATATCCACAGTATATCAAGCACTCACACTAGCTTTATGTAACATATTTTATTTACCTTTATAAAGGTAAATTATTCTTCTGTAATTTTATTGCCTTTGCTGACTTTGTGTATAGTTTTAGATCTCTTACTGAAAATTGACTTAGGAATGCAATTGTTATGCTTATTCATACACATTATTATTGTTAGACACTGAGGAAGGTTTAAATATTAAATCAATAATTATGAATCATGTTTCAATTTGCACATAGCAATATGAATATGGTTCTCAGTGATTCCTTAGCTTTTGTAATGATAAAAATAATTATAGTAGATATCTAAGATACCTTTAAGATTTTCATAGATTATTAGTTGTAGAATTTTAATATAACTGAAAGAACATGTCTCAGAGATAATGGATAAAATTTCTGTTATAGCCTTGGAAGGTATGTTCATATTAAATATAAAGAACCTGGATGGTTAAAGTTTGTAACAAATAGTTTTATTTAATTCTTATTCTATTAGTAAATATCACAACTTTATAAAATCATATTTGTTGGTGAAAGCATCAATATTGGATGGGTAGCTTGTCTGAGTGCCTTCCTTTGTGACTGATATGGTAGCCACTTCACATGCTGCTCCAATGATCTGATGGAGGGGCAGATTCTTATGTTCCACTAGGAAAGTTGCTAAAGCTCCAACAAATGCATCTCCAGCACCCTGCAAAAAATAATTGCACATAATTTTAAGCACTAAGTATTAATATTTTTAATGAAATCAAGGGTTCATTTCTGTTCAAATATATGTAGATGTATTTTAAGCTAAGTAACCAAGTAATGAAATACTTCTTACTGTGGTGTCCACTGGTTTAACTGATCTGCAGAAGACATGAATCGGTTGGGGATCAGCCTTCGTAGCATACACAGCTCCTTTTTCACCTAATGTAATAACTACTGTCTCACATCCTGAGTCCAGTAATTTTGCCAGCACCTGTTTTGTATTCCTGTAAACAATCCAGTTTTACTGTTTATTTATAATACCATAGAGAAAAAAATACATAGTGCTCACTCCATACATCAGTTTTAGTACCAAAAAGACTAAACAACCGGTTATCACATGCATATCTGTAATGACTTACAATGTAGTAACTTCTGTATTGGTTATTAAAGCAGCCTCAGACTCATTTACACAAAGTATAGTACAGTATTGTAGAATTTGCTGAATGTCAGACCTTGCAGGAGCTGCATTCAGTAGTTTCACCTAAAAATTTATAATAAATAAATTAAAAATCAGCTATAGTAATCAGTAGATATAATTTTATAACAAATCTAAATGGACATTAACTTACTCCTTTATTTAACTTAAATGCTTCCAAAGTAGTTTCCAATGGAGTCTCTAGTTGGCCAATTAAAACATCTGCATGTGTTATTAGTTCTGCTGATGATTGCACATCAGATTTACTCAGAAGGTTATTAGCACCGGCAACAATAACTATTTGGTTTTCACCACTTTCAGCAACAGATATTTGTGCAATCCCAGTTGTCGCATTTGGAGTAGTAAAGAAATGAGACACATTTACTCCTTCTGCTTTTAAATGCTCCTTATACTTCAGTCCCCACTGGTCATCACCTGTCTATAAATAAATAAAAACTTAGTTAACAATAATGGTTTTAGATCAACAGAAATGAAATAAGGAGTTGAAACATACCCTACCAATCATGTATGTGTTCCCTCCGAGTTTTGCGGCAGCTACACATTGATTAGCACCCTTGCCTCCGAAACTAGTTGAAAATTTAGATCCATGAAGAGTTTCACCGGGCATAGGTAATCTTGGGGCATATCTGGAAGTTTATGTTATGTTACATAACCAAAGTTCCACAACATAAATAAATATAAAGTATCTAAAGTCTAAACAATGGGCGTGAAAGGTAGAACTTACGTTGTAAAATCAACACTACATGATCCAATAACAACTATTGACGGCGAAGATTTTGAATCGGAATGCATTTTACCAGATGTCCTATTGTGTGTTACATAGGAAAGTTAGATACAGAAAGATGCTGTATAATGCTATAATTTTTCTCACTAATCAAACCGGCTGATAAGAAGCCGAGTTAAATGATAAGAAATGATTGACATTTTGACAGATAAAAACAATTATAATTCATTTAAGCCGGCTTCCCACGGCCCGTGTTTATTACAGGCCAGACCGGATCGCGCCACGCCTGTGGATGCCTGTGCGGTTGATTAAGCCGGCTTCCCACGGCCCGTTTTTTCACAGATCTGACCGCGCCTCTACAGGCCGACAGATCGTGGGAACGGTCGCATCCGACGAGGCCTGTGCGCTGTCCCAGGTGAAATGAACCGACGCAGACGCGCCCCTACAGGCACCGTCGCGCCGCGCCGCGACGCGCCTTTGAAGTTACCGACTCCCGACGGATCGGACGGGTGACGACAGGCCTCGTCGGATGCGACCGTTCCCACGATCTTCGGCCTGTAGAGGCGTCGTCAGATCTGTGAAAAAACAGGCCGTGGGAAGCCGGCTTTATAATTATAATGGCACCATAGATGGTAGGATCCTATAGATGTGCTATACGCGTGCGTCCATGAGGGACAAAACCAAAGAATATAATACGCAATGCGACACTATGATTGGTCGAATTTATTTGTTGCCCACCATAATCCATACCTTCTATAGTTTGTCAAAGGACTGTCTCATTTCAAACATAGACAGAGAGAATCATGCTATCTTTGTCTTACACTAGTACTAGCACCGAAAAGAAAAGGATGAGTATAGTTTTCCTGGTTCTTAACGACTGACAAATTGGTTTGACCAACTATAAATTTACGGTGGGGATTAATAAAAATGTGAGACTATCGCTGCTACTCCTATTGAAATATACATAAGACTATCCCATTCGGTCATTTCCCCCCACCTCTCATGCCTGATCCAGTTATACTAGAATCATGAATGGCACCTACCCACAGACCACCAGTTTTCTGTGCACCTACCATAGATGGTAGGATCCTAAAATCCTAATAGATGTGGTATACGCTTGCGATAAAACATTGGCAATGCGACACTATGATTGGTCGAATTTATTTGGTGCCCACCACAATCCATACTATAGTGTGTCAAAGGTCTGTTTGATTTCAAACATAGACAGAAAGAATCATACTATCTTTGTCTAACACTAGTACTAGCACCCAAAACAAAATAATGAGTAGTTTTTTTGTTCCTATTTACTGACAAGATTTGGTTGACCCAGTATAATTTATGGTGGGGAATAAAAAAATGTGCGACTGTGACAAACAATAATAGCGCTTTCGCTGCTACTCTACTCCTACTGAAAGATACATAAGACTATCCCGTTCGGTCATTTCCCCCCACCCCTCATGCCTGATCCAATTAAAATACTAGATTCATGGCACCCACTCACATTGCTATATACATATCATATACATTTTTGTTTCTGTTTGAAACATGTTTGAAACCTTCATCTTGTTCTTACTTATACTTCAATTTCACTCTGTTGTGTTGATAAAGGGCATTAAGTTATTCCTTGGTGGGTATAACTATCAGAATGTAGTAAAGAACTCGGATCACCTTCATATTATGTTTAATCAACATTCGATTTTGTAGGTATTTTATATCAACTACCAACTCCAAATCATGCCCTACAAAGGAAGAAAAGAAAATGACAATAAAGAGGAACACATCTTATATAATATTCAAATGCTACAATGTTTACTGAACAATCACTATTTACAACAAAATACTCTAATTTTTATCACCACTTTCTTGCGTTGCCTCTACTTTGGTATTTGTGACCTGCTCTTCGCTTTTGCTCATTTTTTCTGCCATTTCTAAGTATTTTGACTGGCGGTAATCATATTTAGCTGCATCAAGCAGAATATTTTGTATCAGTTGTCTGTTGTTGCTCTGTTTATTCACCAAACTAGGGTATGGATTTCCTCGTAACTCCAAAACTGCTTTTTCCTGATTCCTGACATTCATTGCCCGTGGCGCCTTGTGCATCCTAGTGTACGACTTATCAAAATTTTCATATCTCGGTACCAGAACTTTGAAAAGTTTATGCACCAGTTCTTTCTCTAGAAGCCAGTAGTCAGCAATTTCCATAGTGGGTTTATGGCAATCGCCATATCTGATAGCATCAGAAATAAGCTGGAAAATATAAAAGTAGAATTAGTTAGTAGTTAAAAGATTAAAATATATAAATGACACCATAAAATTGTGCACCAGTTTACAATCTAACATAGGTTAGCTTAGTTTGTAATCATCCTACCGTCGGTTTTGTAATTTAACTAGCGAGATTGTTAACTGACGAGTGTTTAAAATTTTACGCTAACATACATAAAGAGAGGAGATTAGGTAAATAATAAAACAAATGAATATGGAATTCCTTTGTGCCTTACCCTTTCTGTATACTGTCTGGCTTCATCTGCTCTATTGAAATTTAGCTCGATACGCTCATGTTTTATTAGACCAGTCACAGTTTTACGTAATTTATTTAATCTACCTTCAGGACCGTGCGGGTTTTTAAGCTTGCGTGGTTGTGGTGGTATTTTTATTCTTAACTTAGAAACTAACTTAGCGACCTCAGCTTGATTCATATTAATTAAGATTTGTGACAAAATATATTTATTTTCTTCTTGTTACGATGGAGAATTCTTAAAATTTAATATAGTCTCTCTTAGGTTATGCTATAGTCTTGCTCACATAGACATGTCAAGATTAAGATTGTCAAGTGTCATCACAGCACAATTAAGACTTGTTCCGAAACCAGAACATTTTGCTAAGAATAGTAGCTTCTGCACGATAGCTTTAAATATCAAACCACCAATATAATAGCCCCAATGGGTTCAAAACAAATAATTCAATATGTGATATAATTTGTGGCATTTGGTGTTGCAGATTTTATGACACATTTGTGCATACGGCCTTCTAAATTGTGGTATCTGAACGCTACCGGTTTGCATTGCTGTTCAAGCTGTTCTTTAATACATGGAAGTTTACTTTTGATAACTTGATTTTATTTTGTGATTGAATTTTCATCAGTTTTTTCACTTAATATGTGTTAACATTTAATTTCAGTATACAAAAAATACATAACACCTTCTCCGCGTTTAAAAATGTGTCTAAGATCTAACTAAGGTATTGTTTTGTAAAATTTGTAAGTCAAGTGTCATTACTGTCATTATGGATATTGGATTTATTTATCGCTGTTTGTTTGAATATTGCATAGGGAACAACTGGTTGTGATCTAGTATGTTTATAAGTTGTAAGTATTACTAAACCGTTACTGTGTCTCACCGTTCAAATATTTCTGAAAAAAATATTTGTTAAAACATGGCATCATCGGTAGAACGAAGAGATGGAGGAGATGGAGTCTTCCAGCTCCTTACAGAACTATGCGTTAAAACGGCATCCAAATATGCTAATCACAGCAAAATATCTGAGAAGCATTTGGTAGCTAAGATGAGGTCACATTCATATGGAATTATTCTGGGGAAAAGCAGTAAAAAGGTGCCCGACGCAAAGGTTGAACCTGTGTCCGAATTGTGGTCATATTATTTTATTAATAAGCAAAATGTGAAGAATATCGCAGAGCATAAAAGAGCGGTAGAGCTGAAGAACCTTATTAGTAAAATGAGGAATACTGATTTTGGAGATGAGCAAGAAAATGTAACAAGAATATTAAAATGCCTCCTTTGCTTAAAGAATTCTGTAAATGTAGAATTTTCCCAGGAAATTTACAAGGTATGTATACGATATAGGCACTAACTCCTAAATGCAGTCTGAAATGTGTTGAAATTTAATTACTTTGCTAATCTGTGAAATAATAATGTGCTAGTCAATTTGTGCTAACTCATCATACTTACTTGCATATTTTGTGCATGCAATTAATGTTGACACCCTCCCACTTCTAAAATAAACTATTTATTTCAAATATTGTTATAAATATGTTTTCCTTATAAATATTGTTTACTGTTAATTCATTTACATCACTATTTACATTCATTATTACGTAAAAAAATGTTGATTATGATCATATGATCAGTGCCTCCCTCAGTGCCGGCCCGAGCCCTTGAGGGTAGAGCGAAATCGGGTTTTGGCGCCCTTCGTAGAAGTTTTCAAGCATATTTTACACCCCCCCCCCCCTCGCCACACTCGCGTCTTTTAAAACTTTTTTTTTCTCATTTGCCATTTTGGCACCCTCCTTGCCATCCGACGCCTAGAGCGGCCGCTCAACTCGCTCTACCCTAGATCCGGCCCTGATTATGATATACTAAACTTGAGTTTTTGTCGTATATTATTGTTACGTATATGTCAGTTTAAAATGTAATAGTAGATATTGTTATTTTCAGAACCCATTCACATTTGGTACTTTAGACGAGATGCTTCCCAAACTCCCACGAGAACCCTTTGGGTCTCCAGACCCATACCATTACTACCCGTCTCACGTGTTTGAGCTGCCCTATGCTATGAAGAGCCAAGGAAATGTGTTGTTTGAGCAAAAGTCTGAAGAATATACTGTAGAAAATTATGGCTCATCATCATGTAAGTTCCTAATCTTAAGGGGCCCACTGATTAACAGTCCGCCGGACGGTATCGGCCTGTCAGTTGTTTGGGACTGTCAAATTTTTGTTCTAACTGACAGGCTGATACCATCCGGCCGAGGGGATGGCATGAGTGGTGGGGATAACTGACAGAACGGGATAGTCTTATGTATCTTTCACTAGGAGTAGCAGAGAAAGCGCTATTATTGTTTGTCTTTGTCACAGTCTCATATTTTTTTATTCCCCACCGTAGTTTATGGTGGGATACAAACAATGCGTAAACGTCAAATTGGTGTGAAACATATGAACAGTGCAAAGATTATCAGGAAAAATATTGAAATCAGTGTTTCGTGTGCATGTAGTAGTACTTAACAATTCAACAAATATGGTGAATTGCTCAGTTTTGCGCTGTACAAGTGACTGCCGGCAAAAACAGGACAACCTAACATTTCACAGGTAAATACAGTATTTTATACTTCGGTCACTTTATCATGCTTAGTAACAGCATCCTACAATCTATATCAATTAAAATCTGAGTAGAAAAAGCATTTACATTAAATAATAACTCGGGTAAAAAAATTAACCTATAAATATTTCCTGATAAATTAACCGACCAAATTACGTACGCATATTGACAGTAAGCCGTCACCCTTTTAATAACGTGTATTCAATTTAGTCGCATTGCTATTATTCGAGGGATACCAGCCCGTGATGCATACAATTACCCCAAAATTCGGGTATTTTGTATTTTAATAACATTTTTATAAATAATTTTGCTGTAGAACTGGACATAATATACGAACAACAAAATTGAACTGTGTTTAAATTAGAATGTATTTAAGCATTACGGATTCTTTCTAACGTTATAGGGGGTTTTGCCACGACTCAGAGAATCTAATTGATATGCTGCAGGCACTAATTCTTAATTTTGCAATAAGAGTGACAGATTACAAAATGAATATTTCGTTTATTACCTCCAGATTTCCACACGATGCAGGCACGCGTGCTAAATGGATTTTAGCAACCGGAAGGAGAAACTGGGCACCGACGCAAAACTGCCGGATATGCTCAAAGCATATTACGAAAACCTACCTTTTCTATTTCTTCCTGTGGCACACAGTATGCTAAAAATTCTTTCTTTAGGCGTACTTGTAATATGTATAATGAATCGCTTAATGATATAGACATTTTTGTTCATAGTTTGTCCGTTTTCCAGAACAAATTTCGGCATATTTTGTTTACTAGTAATTGAAAAATTGTTTCAAGTAAATATTTTGCATCGTTTTCTTAATTTATTTGCGTGTTGTACTCACAACTATACCTACGGGTAATTTATAATTAAGTAACCTTTTCATTGTAATAGTCAACTTACTAACGTATGAAACTTTAGGCCTATTTTTAGTCATTTTTGTAAGACTTATTTGTAAAAGACTGTTTGTTTTCTAAATAAATAAAAAAAAAATTGGCCCATTGATATTTTATTTATCGCTGCGTCTTACGTAGGCGAACAACTCGCGAACGTGATTAAAATTACCCCAATATTTGATAATATTGGGGTAATTTTTACCTATATGGTATCCCTGGGTTTGTGACGTCATCTATGTCTATCCCTTACGGGGGCACGCGGTAGGCCACATCTATAGAAATACTACCATCTATGCATCCGGCGGACTGTTATCTGTCAGCTCCCAGTGGCTCATATATGAGCCAGAACGCTTATGGGTGACGTCATATCATGGGATTCGACAGGTTAATCAGTGGGCCCCTTTAGCCTGGGGCTTTGGCTGCACTGAATGTTTTGCACTGGCTAAAAATAGGTGAAAACTGTAAAAACAGAAACTATCCTAACATTTCTAAAACACATTTAGAGTTTACTACCTATTTTTGTTTCATAGCTTAGTTACTGTTTTGGAATAAACAAAATTATAAATACATGAAATCATGCTGTTTTTCTGTCTTGTCTGTTGTTAATAAAATAAGAATAAAATCAGTCTCACAGTTACAAGTTACCTGATTAAGGTTACATATCCTGACAAAAGTCTAGACATCACTCTAAAAATTCTGACAATTCCCAGACCGTAATTTCTCTAAAAATAGCCCCCCTGACATTTTCCACACCCATTACTATGATATGATAAAGTATAAAAGCGCCCATTAAATTTCTTATTCCAAAAAGGTCATTAGGCCCATCATTTGCCTCCATATGCTGTAGCTATGTATTCTTCCCAACTCCAAACTGTGGGCTAGCTTCTAGTGGTTGTGGTTTCTAAACTCTAACCCTCAGTCGAATTGACACATGAGACAATCATGTTCTCGCTTGATTATATTGTTTAATTTAATTTTAGTTTTGGACACTTGGAGACCATGTACATCTCTAAGTAATTATTTATTTTATTTTTAATGATTCTGACACTTGGAGACCTTTACATCCCTAAGTATTTATTCATTATATTATTTTTATTTTATTGTACATACTTATATTTTTAATGATTCGGACACTTAGAGACCTTTACATCTCTAGGTCAATTTAGGCTAGTAATTATGTGAAGCTATACCGTCTTTTATGTAACATACGAGCACAAAATGCTGTGTCTCACAGCTAAGTGTTATCACTATTTTAATATTAATATAGGCCGGTAGCTTGAACATGTCATGCTCGCTTAAAAGTCTTTGCTTACGGTGGCGTCGTTGATCGGGTCGCCACTTTCCCGAATGAAGGTTGAGGGAGGCGATGGCTGAGATACGCGTCGTACTCGTGAACGGGTGCTGTTTGTGGAGACGGGTCTGTTTAAGCTAACACGAATATATTTATTTAGTAACTTTATTTTTTAATTTAATTGCAGTGAGACGCCTCATTCGGTTCTCGTATGTTTTTTTTTTCTCGTAATGTGTTAATCATACAGGATTGTGACTCTTGGAGACCCTATACATCTCTAAGGATAATTTGATAAACTATGTTATTTTTTAGTTCTGACACTTAGAGACATTTACACCTCTAAATAAGTTTAGATTTTTTTTCCATGTATCTGTTTTGTTTTTATTTTAATATTATTATTATAGTTTTTTTTATGTAATTCGACATTAAGAGACCTTATACATCTCTAAGTAATTGTATTACGTTAGTTTGATTTGGTAGTTGTATTTAATAATTGTTGATGTATAATTATTATTATTTTGCTTGTATGTAAATTCAATGTTGACGTGTAAAAGTGCCCTTGTGGCCTATTTGCTGAATAAATGTTGAAGTTGAAGTTGAAGTTCACCAAGTCCTCCCTGCAAAAAGAACCAAAAACTGTTTAACATAATTTTTCTGTTTCAGTCATACTCGGCCGTTCTAACAACCAAACTGGTGGTGAGATCAAGAAGTTTGTCAGTCCTATATCTATCCCATCCGTCATGTCTATTGACTTTTCACCATATGCTGCTAGCAACATATGCAACTTTCCACGCCTTACTGGCCAGAGAGACCTGCAAATACCTAAAAGTAGTTCTAACAGCCAAAGTGTCAAGGTATGTATAAAACTAGAAGGTATAAAAAAAACAATGGGTTGCACTCAGGGAGTGCCGGCAGAAGTGATAACTCAATGACTAGTGCAAAATGCACTATGTATAATTGAGGTTAACGCCATCTAGCGTTATTTCGTCCCATTACTTGAAACCCCTAAGCACATCACTGTTAGTACTCGAGTTATATAAATACCAGTTAGAGCGAAACTCACTAGATGGCATTTAAATCAATAAAGAAAAACTCAATGACATTACATATAACAGTTTTTCGATCAGGTCACTTGTCCGTCTTACGGTCACGTTATCTCTCGCGAGTTTAACATTTTTTCCCCACCTCAAAAAGTGCACAGCGCCGCTAAAGAAGTTTTCACTTCAAAAAAACAGGTTTGGGATGGGTGACCATAGAAAGAGTGATTTTAGCTGTATTGTAGGAACCGATTTTAGTTTTATGTAATTATGACGCGGGTGACTTATATTATACTACATTTTAGGCGACTTTGTTTTTCAAACATTTTGTTTATTCTATTGTAGTGCAGGTACGCACAGAATAATATTATTGTATACATTGAGTGCCGGAAACTTACAAATTTGAATTTATATAAATATATATATATATATATATATATTATTATTATGAAGCTGAGGCTATCAGGTAAAAGGAAGTTCTAAGCTTCTTAAATATAAGGGTTAATACATATATTATCTGACAAAAATAAATTATGATGTTACTCCAACAATAAAGAAAGATGTGTAATATGTTGCAGATCTCCTTGCCAGACAGTAGCCAGCAAATAGATGTTTTGGAGCCTCAACACACGGATAATATTTGGGAAGTGGTCAGCCGGGTCGACCAAGATGTCCCTGAGGACATATGGGAAGTTGTTTGTAAGTTATTGAAACTATTAATATTTCAATGAAAGTCATATACCTGCTGTCATATAGCTACATGTTGAGTAAACAAAACATATACTGAGTTACTGACAAACAAAGAAGTGATAATATAAGGATTCCTTTTTTTTCTGAGGCATGGAACCCAAATGTGCTTTTGACTGGTCATAGTAAATGCCAGGGATTTTTTTTATAATATGGTAGGCAAACGAGCAGACGAATCACATGACGATAGTGCAAGTGTTATTTATAGGTAATAATTTCATAGAGAAGTTTGACGCTTAAAATAACACTTGCATTGCGTGTGCTATCTTGGTCTACATAAGTCTAAGCAATTATCATCTCCCATGAACACAAGCAACACCAGAGGGGTTGTAAGCGTGTTGCCGGCCTTTAAGATGGGAGTAGGCTCTTTTTTTGAAGGTTTGGAGGTCGTATCGGTCTGGAAATACCGCAGTGCATAATGTTGTAAAAGCATCTTTGGAGCATTACACCAAAGTGCTGCTACCCAATATTTTTAGAAGTATACTCATGGCTTGTACTGACATTAAATTTACATTAATTTCAGCAAAAATGCCGGCGGTAAACCAAAGAAGGCTCATAGCCACGTCGTCCAGGGAGGTGGGTCTGTGGCGGCGCGAGTACGGCAGCCGACTGTGCGACCTGGACATCGTGTCGGAGCGACAGCTCATCCGACATGTCATGTACCTCATCAGTAAGTTACAGTAACCAAAGAAGGCTAATAGCCACGTCGTCCAGGGAGGTGGGTCTGTGGCGGCGCGAGTACGGCAGCCGACTCTGCGACCTGGACATCGTGTCGGAGCGACAGCTCATCCGACATGTCATGTACCTCATCAGTAAGTTACAGTAACCAAAGAAGGCTCATAGCCACGTCGTCCAGGGAGGTGGGTCTGTGGCGGCGCGAGTACGGCAGCCGACTCTGCGACCTGGACATCGTGTCGGAGCGACAGCTCATCCGACACGTCATGTACCTCATCAGTAAGTTACAGTAACCAAGGAAGGCTCATAGCCACGTCGTTCAGGGAGGTGGGTCTGTGGCGGCGCGAGTACGGCAGCCGACTGTGCGACCTGGACATCGTGTCGGAGTGACAGCTCATCCGACATGTCATGTACCTCATCAGTAAGTTACAGTAACCAAAGAAGGCTAATAGCCACGTCGTCCAGGGAGGTGGGTCTGTGGCGGCGCGAGTACGGCAGCCGACTCTGCGACCTGGACATCGTGTCGGAGCGACAGCTCATCCGACATGTCATGTACCTCATCAGTAAGTTACAGTAACCATAGAAGGCTAATAGCCACGTCGTCCAGGGAGGTGGGTCTGTGGCGGCGCGAGTACGGCAGCCGACTCTGCGACCTGGACATCGTGTCGGAGCGACAGCTCATCCGACATGTCATGTACCTCATCAGTAAGTTACAGTAACCAAAGAAGGCTAATAGCCACGTCGTCCAGGGAGGTGGGTCTGTGGCGGCGCGAGTACGGCAGCCGACTCTGCGACCTGGACATCGTGTCGGAGCGACAGCTCATCCGACATGTCATGTACCTCATCAGTAAGTTACAGTAACCAAGGAAGGCTAATAGCCACGTCGTCCAGGGAGGTGGGTCTGTGGCGGCGCGGCGCGAGTACGGCAGCCGACTCGGATTAAATAAAAAAAAATAGTTTTATAAGTTTGATTCTTCTACACGAAAAAAAGTAGAAGTAGAAGATTGGATCTGCTATTTACCAAAATCGCCTATTGCACCCTGATCACTAGAGTCTACTTCATAATGACTAGTCTGAATAATTATCGTGATTTTATAATACTCTATGTTAGAGTTAGAGCCTCGATACTATGGTCTTTCGGCCAAATATGTGAGCCCTTTTGCGCATACATGCATTGATTGTGTAAAATGTGTAGGCGCTTCTGTGTTAAATGAATTGGCCTGATGACAAATTTTGAAATCCCTTTTATTATTGACGGTACACTTGTACTGGTTCCGAAAAACACAATATTTCAGCTATACTCATAAGATTTAACATAAATAACTGCATTTTTATAGCTAGTTTAAACCTCGCGCGAATACGCCTCGCAAGCCATTTGTGACGTCATTAGTTGGTGGAAGGGTGATAGACATTGTTTACATACTTACAGTTACGAGTTTTCCCTTGAATCCGAATGATATTGTTAATTCAGCACCATATATTATAATCAGGGATGATAAATACATTACAAACATTAATCACAATAATTCATTTTATACAAAAACCCTCACACGGTTGCAATTTAAGATGAATTATTTAGATACATGCAAATTCTGAGTGAAATCACCGAGCGCCGGTTTTACTTTTTAATTTTTCATTTTTTCTAGTTCCGACAGCCAACATGGCAATGATAATTCCATTCAGCCAAATAATTAAAAAAGTTTTTTGGTGAAATATCGTATTATTTAGCATTTTATTTATTTAATTACAAATAAATATTTACTTTACATCGGGTAGTAATATTTCTTGGACGTAATAAATGATTAGTGGCGAAATCTTTTTTTTTTTTGAACCTCCAAACTTTTTGGTGAGGATTTATGGATTACAGTCAATGAGGATTGATGACGTCACTCCTTAGCTCGCTTCTGATTGGCGTTTCAGTCAAAATGGCTGATTGGAGAATTTTGCACTTTTATTTAATTGAATATATTAATCATCCTAATGTTTATACTGAGATTGGACCATTTTTTAGAACCATATTAACATATATGTTTCTTTGAAACCATTATTTCCATGATTCTTTGTTACTGTCATCAGGCCAATTGTCAAACGTCTACTTAGACAACCATAGAGAGCCGTACGACGCCATCTAAATTAGCTGCCGAATTAGAATAATTCCAGCTCGCCTAGCACATGATAGGCGCGACAATATCTCGCCGCGAGATGAACTACCTGTCTTTTTCTAACTGTATTAATTAAAGAGGGACGGGTAGTCTATCTCGCGGCGAGATAGTGTCGCGCCGATCATGTGCTAGCCCGGCTGGTCAAGCAAATATTGTCATAAAAAAAGGCGCGAAATTCAAATTTTCTATGGGTCGATATCCCTTCGCGCCTAAATTTTTCAAATTTGCCGCCTTTTTCTAGTGAGAAGATCTACTTGACCAGCTATAATTTGTCGATTTAATTCCCAGAAATATTCACCTGTGATATTTTTTTTGCAGTTGGTGTAGAAACACCCTCCTTCCCATTCAGCCAAGACTTCAACTGTTTCTACGTCAAGGATAACTTGGCTTTAGAAGGAGTGTCGGTGACGCACCTTAAAGGCTACGTGAGTGACTTGTTGCTCATCGGCACTTACTATAAACGGTTGTACCAGTTCGCGTTCAACCACTCTGTGGAAGATCATTTTAGGAGCAAGGGACTCGTATATGAGGTTTGTATCCTTAGGTCCATTTGCACCATTCCATTAACCCAGGGTTAATCGGTTAAATCTGGAGTTACCATGGTTACCAATACAATTCGACACTGGGTTAACGGTTTTACCGCTTAACCCCGGGTTAGTGGGATGGTGCAAGTTAGATAAAAAGTGCTATATTGAAATGAATTAATTTAATCAAGACTGGGTAGTTTGCACTAACAACATTATTCGACTAAATTAAAACCTTTGAGAAAATAAGTCTGATTTATGAGTAAACTCCGCTAATATAAAAAACCCCTTAGCACATCACTGTTAGTACTCTAGTTATATTAATACCAGTTAGAGCGAAACTCACTAGATGGCATTTAAATCAATAAAGAAAAACTCAATGACATTACATGTAACATTTTTTCGATCAGGTCACGTGTCCGTCTTACGTCTTACGGTCACGTGACACCTGTTACGAGTTTAACATTTTTTTCCCCATCACAAAAAGTGCACACACAGCGCCGCTAAAGAAGTTTTCACTTCAAAAATTGCAAAACTTTCAGGCAGCACGAGAAATCGTAAGGAGATACTTACTAAACTTCCGTCTGACCGCAACAGAGATCTACGAAGAATGTACCGGGAACACAGATTGCTTACCCACACTACTGCAGATACTGCACCATATGGAGCCGCTGAAATACGAGATAGAGACTGTGGCGTCTATTTATAAGATGATCAATCATGGTATGTATAACGTAGAGCTTATAGTTATTGTAATAAGGTGTACAATAGGTTACGATTACGATCTTGTAGTAGTAGTAGTAAACTCTTTATTGTACAAAAAGACATATTAAAAATAACATACAATTAGTAAGAAGTACAAAGGCGAACTTATCCCTTTGAGGGATCTCTTCCAGTTAACAGTTAACCTTTGAGTAGATGAGAGGAGAAAGTGAAAAGCGGGTGACAAATGCAGCAAAATGTACAACAAGATACCAGAAAGATAATAGTTATTTGTACAACAAGAGATCAAAGTTTGATATTTCTTCGAGTGCTTATTTTGAGTCCCGTGCAAGCGAAAGATTCTATAATAGATTCACGAGCGTAGCGAGTGAATCTAATTTAGAATCTTGAGCGTAGTAAGGGACTCAAAAGCGCACGAGATGTAAATAACTTTGATCTCGTGTAGTTCACAAAAATTTCACCTCAGCAGTGAGAACATATTACAGAACCCGAAAAATGTATTCCTTCTTCATCACTTACCTCTATTCACTCATGTTTTCTTAAGATATACCAACAATTAAATTTTCACCTCAGCATCTCGAACAAGGGTACTTTGCTACTTAAAAATTTTGTCTCACTCAGTGAGCAAAATGCGATTTTGCTCACTGTTTTTAAGTAGCAAAGTACCCTTGTTCGAGCTGCTGAGGTGAAAAGGATATAAATACATACAAAATGTATAGGATAAACATACATATATTACACAAAAAGGAATGGGGAAAATACACTAAAAATTGGAAAGAATTAGAAAGATATAAAGCAATTATACAATAGAAATATAGACAAATTAATCAGTCAGATCAGATAGCCATAGCTTCTTTAACCTCTCCTTGAACGACGCAACCGATTGTGCCCGCCTGAGCGAAACAGGCAGCTCATTCCACAGCTTCACTGGACGCACTGCGAAGGACTTGTTGTAACCTCGAGATTTGTGAGGAGGGATGGCAAGTGATAAATTCGCGCTCGAACGCAGACGGTGGCCACTGCCTTCAGCCTTTATTATTTAGATCCCGCGCAGATAGACATAGCGGTCTGGAGTTCCGAATTCTGCGTTCAGAGCTTTGCGTTCTTTCGAATGTACGTGAGTCTTTACGATACCGCACACAGCAGACGGTCAGAACGCGGCGGTCAAAGCGGAGTTTTGACCGCCTGCTGTGTGCGTTATCGTAAAGACTCACGTACATTCGAAAGAACGCAGAACTCGGAACTCCAGACCGCTCTCTGTCTGCGCGGGCTCTTAGATCGGTTAGTATCTTTTTGGTTTACTCTATTTGGATCATTGAGGTATATAACGAGAGACGACATCTCGAACAAAATGTTTCCGCACCTCAGAGAAGTGCATGCACTTCTTTGCTTTTAGTACGTCACCGACCACTGACGAGATGCCACACATGTACAGAAAATTAAAAACAAAAATTAAAATTAAAAAATGCCTTCGTGTGTGTTAAAAAGTTGCAACAATAGCACAAGAAAATATAATAAAAGGGATGGAATAACATTTCACCGGTAAGCAATGGAATAACTGTTGATTTACTATTATTTAGTTTTCAAAGTAAATGTTTGGTCGTAGAAAAAGTATTGTATGCAACGTTGTTAACTGAGTCAAAAAATACTCGTGGCGTCTTTATTAACAATTTTCGGCTTCGCATGCATGCATACACTTCTCTGAGGTGCGGACACATTTTGTTCGAGATGTCGTCTCTTGTTATATACCTCAATGATTTGGATAATTCTATGTGAACTTTATACGTCCTCAGGTATAAAGAATCTTACTAGAAGGGTCTTTAGAGAATATCACCTACTTCAAGTGTTTAACCTACCTACCTACTTCTTTTGTCCTATGTCATGAGGTTGCTTGCCGAATTGCCTTCGAAGCAACTTTGAGACCTAGACCACATTAGGTCAGAATCAGAACCATATGGCGATTTAGATGCAAAGAGTGTAGTGCGACTGTCGGCCTTTGACTACAATTTCTGACTTTTGTGTTACTTTAATGCAATGGGTCCCATATAGACATTTGATCCTAAAAACAAACCCGATCGATTGATACCATAAATGAAAATTAGTCATGTAGCCTGTTCTAGGATGCGCAGTCATGTTTTTCCCCAGTACTAGTTAGTTTTATTTTACTTACTTATTCTTGTTGTAGACTCGAAAACAACGATACCGGCCGGCGCCGAGCTGATGTCGTATCTTTTCAACGAGATATCCCACGTCACTCACATCAAAACTGCTGCCACGATGTTCAGCGCGCTGTTTTCTGTGTGCCGTGTATACTTTAGGTAAGTTACTGTACTTATTGCGTTACATGTCTTTAGTTGCATGTTTTTTTATGTGTGCCTTGAGTTGAGCTTCAAGTTATTACCACAGACAAGACGAGATAATCATATTTCTTTTTAATTCAAAGCGTGAAATTCTTTGGTCGCTAATAAGGTATCGTCTTGGGTCGTCCCATTCGTTTTTCGTCAAGTTCTTAAATTAGTCCTATTCTGCTTTCGTCACATATTCTACATTCGTCACAATCGTCGGTGGCTTTCAATGTAGAATGCGTGACGAAAGCAGAATAGGACTAATTTAAGAACTTGACGAAAAACGAATGGGACGACCCAAGACGATACCGCTAATAATCTGTCTTTTAGGTCTTATTCGACTGAAGCACATTTCAATCGGACATTTCGGACTAACAGTCTTACGAATATATCGAAACTATAAGGATTCCTATTGCCTTTAACACTATGAGAACCCTATAGATGTAGATGTACATGTAGTGTAAGGACGCCCGGTCGGAAACAGGCGGGCGGTCGATCGCTTATTGCATTCATTCAGCCCAATTCCGAAATAGGCGGCATTCCCGAATCTTATTGTTTTCCTGCAGAACAGAAGGACATCCTTATATCCTTATCGGCCATGATAATGCGCGACCGGCGACGGCGGCGGCGGCAACCATAGGTGGGAACGAAAGGTCCGATCGTTGTGTCTCGCTCCAACCTATGGGTGCCGTCGCCGCCGTCGCCGGTCGCGCAATGTCGTCAACTTTAAGTTCGACATCCTTTAGTTTGCTGGGTCGCTCTCTAAGACTAATAATCAAGACAAAGTCTAACCGTTAATTTTTTTTTGGATTTTTATTGTTTGCTAAAAATCTGTGATATTGTCTTTCAGATTCATCGAGCGATTCATATTCGAAGGCGAATTAGACGACTGGTACAACGAGTTTTTCATAAAGAAAGACGCTCAGTACGCCAACAGCCGCTCCAAGCGCTACTGGGACAAAGGCTTCCATATAACTCAGAGCGTCGCCGTGCCGGAGTTCTTGAGGGTACTGGCCAAGCTGATACTGCTCTGTGGCAAGTCTCTGAGGCTGCTTAAACTGTGTAATCCAAACGTATGTATTTGTAATTTAGTAATATGTAGAATACAAACAACTTTAATTATTGATTTATTGCATACCTAGATTCCTAGATTAACTAATTTCGAGTCTTAAATCTTTGATACAACATAAACTTATACTGTAAAAATAAAAATAAACGTTAATTTCGTACTGTAGGTATGTAGTATATCTGTACCTATACAGAAACTTTCAAAAATAGTAATAAGGGTGGATCAACTGTTTCTTGTTGTTATTCTGTCCGGTCAGGCAAGAGACAATAGTAGCATAGTTTGTTAGAAGACATTGTACACCACCTTCTTCTGACACGCTTGGTAGAGGACCCTCTATGGAAAGCGTTTATAAGTTTCACAAAAAAGCGTGTTTGGAGAATTTAAATGCCTCAATCAGGTTTTAAAGAGTGACCCAGGGGAACGTAATCATGGCAACGAGTGACAAGAAAAAGTTGATTCACCCATAATCATGAGCCCGTTTCTGGAAATTTGTATCTTGCAATACAAACAAAAGTCTCTTATTGTTACGTCTACTCACCAGTTTTCAATAAAAGGAGTTAAAAAGAGGCATCTTGCGGTAATTTACGATTACACTAGCACCAACCGGCGACTGCCTCAATACATTGCTGTACTAAATATTCAGGCGCTGCGTCGGCATGACACTTAGCGCCACTTGTACCATCCCACTAGCCCGGGGTTAATCGGTTAAACCGTTAACCCAGTGTTAAATTGTACTGGTAACCAAGGCTCGGAACCGGTTTTTTCTTCATACAAAAAATACCGGTATTATTACGTTATTTTTCGTTCTTTGGTTTATTATTTCATTATTAATGGGACAATCTAATAATACGAAGTTGTTACCTAAATACATGATTTAGTCCTACGTCGAGAGCATAAAATAATGGTTTTAGAAAAAAACCGGTTCCGAGCCCTGCTGGTAACCATGGTAACTCCAGGTTTAACCGGTTAATCCCGGGTTAGTGGAATGATGCAAGTGGCCCTAAGCTACTTACGACGTAAAGCTTAAATGTGGTTATCCTAGGAACGTGTGATTTTGAATTCTAATTTTTTTATCGTTCTAGGATCCTCTAGTCCTCCTCATCTCATCCGACCACCCCTCCATAAAATGCTGCGCGACTTTTGAAGCGTTGTCCCGTCAGCAACAGCTCTTAGACGTGTACCGCACGCGCTGCCTGTTCGTGAGCGGCGAGCCTGTCACCTTCCAGCAGATCCTGCTCAAGAAGGAGGCGGAGAAGAAAGCCTTCACCGAGATGTCCGCCATGAAGCAGGCGGAGACGCTCGAGAAGATTGTTGGTGAGTTTGAAGCGCTCCCGTCAGCAACAGCTGCTGGACGTGTACCGCACGCGCTGCCTGTTCGTGAGCGGCGAGCCTGTCACCTTCCAGCAGATCCTGCTCAAGAAGGAAGCAGAGAAGAAAGCCTTCACCGAGATGTCCGCCATGAAGCAGGCGGAGACGCTCGAGAAGATTGTTGGTGAGTTTGAAGCGCTCTCCCGTCAGCAACAGCTCTTAGACGTGTACCGCACGCGCTGCCTGTTCGTGAGCGGCGAGCCTGTCACCTTCCAGCAGATCCTGCTCAAGAAGGAGGCGGAGAAGAAAGCCTTCACAGAGATGTCCGCCATGAAGCAGGCGGAGACGCTCGAGAAGATTGTTGGTGAGTTTGAAGCGAACTTCCACTAAATTGTGCTTTTGCTTTTCATTTTAACTTGTACTTTAAAACGCGACTTAAGACGTATTTCAGTAACATCTAACCGTCCGTCACATTCCTGACAACATGTATGGGGATTGACATTGACCGTCAGTTTTGTGACGATTGCTAACCGGCCGTTAATGGTACACAGTTAAGTGAAAATGCCCTTTTATTACAGTTTCCATTTCGTCTTCTTTAAGATGTACTCAAACTGGTTCATCGACAAGCGACTGAACATTATATAGTTCTTCAAGAAGTGATAGAACACTCCAAAGGTAAGTAATGCTAATAGCACTTATAACAGATCCTGCAAATAAGTGCTAATAGGTCTTGTTTGAAGTACTTACGTTAAGCATAAGATTGCATACGGCATAAGGTTCTTCAAGAAGCGAATCCGTACAGGCCCCGTAGACAACATGCCAAAGCGATTCGATGGCGAAGCGATAGCGATTGTCCCCTTCGCTAGGCTGGCTGAGCGTGGCTAAGGATTCAAAAAACACCCTTTACCTGCTAGGTACGTGAATACCTTGGAGGATACAACTAAACGGAGTGGCCATTAACAAGCTTTCCCCTCTGTCGAAAATAGGCGGCCAACGGTCATACACAATGTATGGACTGACGTTTATCTGACATGGCTATTTTTACGTTACGCATACATTTGACGTTCCCCTCCCCCGCAAAAATCGGCAGACTGTTTTGTACAGAAAATTACAGACAAGGCGTCTCCGTTTGATTATATCCTCTAAGGTGAATACCGATGTGTAATATTTATGAGTCTTATGTCGTACTTTCAGCTGAACGCAAACGCCTAGCGCAACTCATAGCGGCGGAGAAACAGCATTCCCTGCGAGTGCTCGAGGCAGCCATGGCCGAGGCCAAAGAGGCCAAGACGAGGGCGAGAGAGAGAGAGAGAAATAGGTTCCGTGTCGAGGAACAACTCCAGAAGGCGACCGATGACGTCGATGCCAAACTAAGGGATGACGAAAGGTATTCTATTTGACGACTGGTCTGGCCTAGTGGGTAGTGACCCTGCCTGTTAAGCCGCGGTTCTGGGTTCGAATCCTGGTAAGGGCATTTATTTGTGTGATTAACACAGATATTTGTTCCTGAGTCTTGGGTGTTTTCTATGTATTTATGTATTTGTATATTATATATATCGTTGTCTGAGTACCCTCAACACAAGCCTTCTTGAGCTTACTGTGGGACTTAGTCAATCTGTGTAAGAATGTCCTATAATATTTATTTATTTATTTATTTATTCTACAAGCTTTTATTTACTTTCACCTGTCCCGTTGTCTGTCTGTAATCAAATCTTGCAAGTTAAATTTGACCCACTTCCCAGTTTCCGATTGAGCTGAAATTTTGCATACACATGTAAGTCGAGTGACAATGCAATATTATGCTGAGCTGATCTGATGATGGAGACAGGAGGTAGTCATAGGAACTCTGTGATAAAACAACGGAACCTAATTGTGTTTGGGGTTTTTAGAATTGTCTCGATGAGTATTAGTTGTCTGTGGAAAAAAGTACAGTCAGCGATAAAAGCTTGTACCAAATGAAAATTTTGCCTAAAACTTGTTACTTGATATTGACTGAGATAAAGCTAAAATATACGGCTCTGATTTTAACCGTTGTTGTATGAATTGTAATTTTTTATCTCACTCCTTTGCTCCACTGTAGGCCTAGCGCAGGAGTGGCGCGACAGTATCTCTACCGCGAGATTATGCGCGTTTATCAATATATAAACTTATACATGCTATAATCTTTTTTTAAATTGTTAAATATGTGTTGTCTTCAGATAAAAATCCTAAAAATACTGAACCAAGAATACTTCATTATCTGTTCTATATTTCCAGGAACAAAATAATGGAATACTACTCAAAATTGAACCTGCAAGTTGAAAAGAGTAAAATTCACACAGAATGGAAAATAAAACGACTGCAGCTCGACCAGAGTAGAATGCAGCTTCTTTCCACCGAAGAACGGAATCTGAAGAGAGAAAAACTTGAACTAGAACACCAACAGAAAGATAAAACTGAAAATAAGATCATTGAAAAGGTATCTGTGTATGATGCGTGTGAACAAAGCGTTAAAGATACCAAATCCGCAGAATCAATTTCAGTTGATGATGAAATATCAACTTTGAATGAAGATACGTCAAATATTGATGGTGCTGACAAACCTGAACCAGCCCTTGATAAATTTTCTACACCAATGACAGAATCAACATCATCAATAGCTATGACAGACCTCACAACACAAAATCCGGAGTTTGACAATAACAAAGCAAAATCCATGTCATCTTCAGACGTTTTTAGTGCTATATGCAATGCTGCTAAAAACATTTTTAGTCTACGGACATCAGACGATAAGGAATGTGATAATAAGAAAGCGCTTGATGCCCAAGGAAATGTAGTCACTGACGGTTTAACAACTAAAACGTCAAGTGAAGTTATCGGCGCGAATTTGGACGGCGTCCATGATAACGAACAGTATCTTAAAATGAGGGAAGAAGCTTTAAAGAACAAACATAAAGTAATGACAAATGAATTCGGACAGACTGATCAAGAAAACAATAGATTGAAAGCTCCTGTACAAAACACGCTTGACCAAGAAAATAATATCAATACGGCTTTTGCTGAAGCTAAGCGGAATAAACTTAAAGTTCTTGGAGCGGAATGTGATATAAAAGCGAAAGAAGAAAAACAAGCTGTAGCAGAACCGAGAACAGATGCTCAAAAGCAAGCGCTTATAAACAAGCAGAAAGTTCTAGGAGTCGAATATAACTTACCAGCGGAAATTGCGAAACGAAATGAACCAGCTAATAAGGCACAGAAAGAAGCGGTTCAGAATAGGGATAAGATGTTGGGTTCAGATTTTGATGCTCCGTCTTTGAGTGCCAGACGAGAAAAAGGCGAGAGGGCTGGGTTGACACTGAACTTGAAGCCTTACAGCGAGATTTCAATGGCTACGTACACTATACCTACTCCCAGTAATGCCGTTACGCCTGGAGAGTTTCCACAAGTGAGTTTTTTAATCTACATATTTAAAAGAAGCCTTTATTAATGAGACATGTCGGCTCCGTTGGGGTTCTACATTACAGGGTTTCAATAAGTGTTACAAAGGGCGTCCCTTTGTTTCCCATAAATTCTTAAGGCATAATGTATTGTTTGTCATATTATCATTAGTCATAAAACTGAAACCATTAACTTTTCAGGATTTTCGTCAGGTTATCCTATAGATGGGTTAGGTTAGGTTTGTTTTATGGCAATCCTGAAAAGTGACGCGTTTCTGAACCAAATCAATTATGACTAATGAAAATGCGGGCAAACAATACATTATGACTTAAAACTATTTGGGAAACAATATAGACCCGTTACGAAGTGTTAGATATCAAAAAAACTGTACACGAAGCAGTTTTAGACAGGGGTTCCGCCAATGTCGAGTGAAAACCCCAATATCAGTTACTGCATCCACCTAGCTTCAAATAATTGTGCCCTCTTGTCTCGAGTCCTAACACATTCCATTAGGAAGTTCTGAACATCCTCGACAGAGTCGCAAATGTCGCGGTTTAACGACTCTGCTTTCCTCATCAGATGAGCAAACATATTTAATTAAATGTGACCGGACCGAAGCCTGAGAGCACGTACAATTTTCTCGGGTTGGTCTCGGACTGTCTAGAACACAAAATGGCTAGTGTAATATTTTGCCTATATCCCTTTTAGTCTACATCGCAAACGGTCTAGAACACAAAATGACTACAATTATTTAGACCTTTATTTACCTACATTTCGTCGGTTTATCTTTACGTTACCTATTTCTGTGCGGTTTGGCCTTCGGCCATTTGAAGATACTTAACGAACCTAACCTACCTATATGTGGTCATTTTGTGTTCTAGACCGTTTGCGATGTAGACTAAAGGAGATATAGGCAAAATATTACACTAGTCATTTTGTGTTCTAGACAGTCCGAGATCAAAGCATTTTCTCCCGCTGTGAGTTCTTGTTAGTTTTAGTCTAGACTCTCTCGATTTGTCTTTAAATGACATGACACATTTTTATTTATTTCAGTTGGACTTAGAAACGCCTACAACCGCAGACATACCCCTAGGAGCAATGACCAGCGACGTTTTTACTCCCCGAAGCGAAACCGGCAATATAGAATCAGCCAGAATTCCTAGCGATAAAGAATTCTTACGCGCCGACGGTTTCGACTTTTCACTTCTAGGCGATGAAGACGTGAAATCTGAAGAACCGACTATGTCAGAAAGCAATGATTTCAGTAAATCGGTCATAAATAATTCCAATTACCAGATAACAGACAATTTTAAACCGAAACGCGGCATCTTTAACTTGCTAGAAGGCACTTACAATTTAGATGACTTTGATCCGTTCGGCACTAGAGACGTAAAAAAATATACTAAAGACTATTTCAATAGTAAAATGTCGTTAGACGCGTCGGACTCTTGTTACACACATCCAGCAATTATCTTGGAGGAAACCAAGAAAAAGCCTTATACGAATATATTTGCATCTAATTTAGTCGAGGATACAGAGCAAATAACTTGCGATAATATAGCTACTTTAACGGCCTGCTTGCAACGGTCTGTAATGTTGCCTCTAACCTATCAGTTAGAAGTTGTGAACAATGCCATATTGACCCATTTTCTTGTAAATCTGGATATGTACGAGCATTTGCGGAGTTTGAAGGATTACTTTTTCCTTATGGACGGCGAGTTTTCGAGTAGCATTTGCAGGAATTTGTTCACTAAGCTGACGAAGACGCTGAATCCGCAAGAGTTGCTTAATTTTTCAACGCTACACAATATTCTGGATAAGGCGCTTGGATCTTCAATTACACGTAAGTCTTTTAATTTATCTTTTCTTCGCGGAATTATATTTGTGTCATTGGGCAATTAGAAATCCGAAAATTGCTGTACCTTTGTCTTCTTTAGACGCCCTTATTACTACCGCCTACGTAAAACTTGATAAATGAATTTATTTATTGAATTTATAGCCAGCAAAACTTTTTAGCTTAGCACCAAAAATGTATGCAGGGGCACAGAATAAATAATAGCACCAGGCACAGAAGATTCACTCTAACAAAACGCGTCTTTTACGACAGATATGACCGCTAGGTGGCGTACATTCCTTAGCGGTGCGCGGCAACTACTATGGCTAGACACCAACATTGGTGTGGGCCGCATGTACTTGTAGGCACTTGTAGCGGGGAAATCGCGGAGTAAGTCACGCCTGGTAGGGGTACTAAGCTAATAGTTTTTCTGACTACATGTCAATATAGACTGTGGGACATAATCAATTAGTCCACTGACTTTTATACCTTGTATGCTTCCCAGACGTTCACAAGTTCTCCGAAAACCTGTCGTTCACAATAACCGAGTCCCCTCTGAGCTTCCAACACACATCGCCCGATGTGCTGCAATGCCTGTCCCTGACATACGCGGTGTCGTGGCCACTGAACATCATAATGTCGCAAGACGCGCTGCTGCGGTACGCTAAAGTGTTCCAGTTCTTGATCAAGATGAGGAGGATATTCTGGACGTTGGGTGAAGACTTCCAGGTACGTAATGTTGAAGTTTGAAACACATAAGTATATCCCGAGATCCCAACGACGTATTACAATGCCTGTGTCTGACATACGCGGTGTCATGGCCACTGAACATCATAATGTCGCAAGACGCGCTGCTGCGATACGCTAAAGTGTTCCAGTTCTTGATCAAGATGAGGAGGATATTCTGGACGTTGGGTGAAGACTTCCAGGTACGTAATGTTGAAGTTTGAAACACATAAGTATATCCCGAGATCCCAACGACGTATTACAATGCCTGTGTCTGACATACGCGGTGTCATGGCCACTGAACATCATAATGTCGCAAGACGCGCTGCTGCGATACGCTAAGGTGTTCCAGTTCTTGATCAAGATGAGGAGGATATTCTGGACGTTGGGTGAAGACTTCCAGGTACGTAATGTCGAAGTTCGAAACACACATGTATATCTCGAGATCCCAACGACGTATTACAATGCCTGTCCCTGACATACGCGGTGTCGTGGCCACTGAACATCATAATGTCGCAAGACGCGCTGCTGCGGTACGCTAAAGTGTTCCAGTTCTTGATCAAGATGAGGAGGATATTCTGGACGTTGGGCGAAGACTTCCAGGTACGTAATGTCGAAGTTCGAAACACATATGTATATCCCGAGATCCCAACGACGTATTACAATGCCTGTGTCTGACATACGCGGTGTCGTGGCCACTGAACATCATAATGTCGCAAGACGCGCTGCTGCGATACGCCAAAGTGTTCCAGTTCTTGATTAAGATGAGGAGGATATTCTGGACGTTGGGTGAAGACTTCCAGGTACGTAATGTCGAAGTTCGAAACACATAGGTATATCCCGAGATCCCAACGACGTATTACAATGCCTGTCCCTGACATACGCGGTGTCGTGGCCACTGAACATCATAATGTCGCAAGACGCGCTGCTGCGGTACGCTAAAGTGTTCCAGTTCTTGATCAAGATGAGGAGGATATTCTGGACGTTGGGCGAAGACTTCCAGGTACGTAATGTCGAAGTTCGAAACACATATGTATATCCCGAGATCCCAACGACGTATTACAATGCCTGACCCTGATATACGCGGTGTCGTGGCCACTGAACATTATAATGTCGCAAGACGCGCTGCTGCGATACGCTAAAGTGTTCCAGTTCTTGATCAAGATGAGGAGGATATTCTGGACGTTGGGTGAAGACTTCCAGGTACGTAATGTCGAAGTTCGAAACACATATGTATATCCCGAGATCCCAACGACGTATTACAATGCCTGACCCTGATATACGCGGTGTCGTGGCCACTGAACATTATAATGTCGCAAGACGCGCTGCTGCGATACGCTAAAGTGTTCCAGTTCTTGATCAAGATGAGGAGGATATTCTGGACGTTGGGTGAAGACTTCCAGGTACGTACCCACAAATAAATTAATAGCAGAATAGAATAGACAAACAGATTGATAGGTAAAGTCTAAGAAGAAAGTACACGTACACATAGGTATGTATCTTTGAATTTCCAATACACATCTCCCGACGTGGTATCGTGTCGCTCACATATGTATTTTCGTTTCTGAATATCAAAATGTCGCAAGACGCGCTCCTGATGTACGCCAAGGTGTTCCAGTTCTTGGTCAAGATAAGGAGAATGTTTTGGACAGGATTTAACACTTGATCAGATTTTTCAAAGTGAACCAAATGTATGGTATCCAATGCAAATAGAGGAGTATTATAAGTTGAAAGTTGATGTTTGATGAACATAAATATCTGTGTCGCCGTCTGTGGAAATGTAGAGGCCAAACGGAAGAACCGATTCGAGTGCGATTTTTGTTAAACGATTTAACAAAAATTTACTCAAATCGGTTCTTGAGGTTTTGTCTGTCGAGATAGTTTTTAACCGTGTTTGGTGGAAATAAATGCAGTCATAAACTTTAAATAAATGTCATATACTAAGAAAAAGTGACCAAGGCCTTCAGTGCCCCAGGCTGGAAACGAACCAGCGTCCTCTGCTATCGCGGCAGGTGCCTGTGCCATTCGGCACTTAAAATAAAAACTCTAACAAATTAAAATATTTTCTGATAATAATTTAATTTGTTCTAATACATAAATGCAGTCGTTTCCAAGATACACAACTTTCATCTCATTGGAACGTTTTCATTTATAAAAAGTAAACATTTATTTACAGGCATTGAAGCTAGCAGTCAAAGTATCAAAACAACAGTCCCGTAAACTACTCGGGTCACCACAATACATCTCCGTCCAACTGCACAGACATATAATGTCGTCTTTCGTGCGAGCGCTAGACAACTACATAGTGACCACTTGCATACTAAGCTCTTGGACTGAGTTCGAAAATGATCTGAAGAAAGCACGGACGTTGGACGACTTGTACGACTGCCATGTTGTGTATATAAAGAAGGTGTTGTTTAGATGTCTGTTGAACAACAGATCGACGCCGGTCATGAAACTGTTGAACGATATATTCACAGTTATATTGAAGTTTAGTCGCGTTCTGAAAGCTGGGTAAGTTTTATCTAATACCTTTAAACGAGCAATTCTTGTTTATTTATTTATTTATATATATATATTTCGGGGATCTCGGAAACGGCTCTAACGATTTCGATGAAATTTGCTATACGGGGGTTTTCGGGGGCGAAAAATCGATCTAGCTAGGTCTTATCTCTGGGAAAACGCGCATTGTCGAGTTTTTATGTTTTCCGAGCGAAGCTCGGTCACCCAGATATTAGTCTTTATATGTTATAATACATACCTACAGTGCCATTTCTTCTTATCTATATTTTGTATGGATTAAATCAAAGGGGGAATTAGATAGAAAAAAATCATTTTTAGATTAGGGCAAACATTCAAATAAATCATCGGATCTGGAGAAATACTAACTGAGCTACAGAATCTTGTCCGATTTCGTTGACCCGGTATCTCAGAACCACTGGTTTGAATCTCGCACAGAAGGGATTTTTTATCACCTTTTTTGTCCAAAATGGTTGTTTCGTTAACAGACGTCTTTAGGCCCAATTCGCACGAGAGCTTTTTCAACGCGCGTTAAAAAAGCGTTTGAATGACACAAATGGATACATGAGTATTTATTTACACGAACACGATGGCGGTGGCGCTTTTTAGGGTTCCGTACCCAAAGGGTAAAAACGGGACCCTATTACTAAGACTCCGCTGTCCGTCCGTCCGTTCGTCCGTCCGTCTGTCACCAGGCTGTATCTCACGAACCGTGATAGCTAGACAGTTGAAATTTTCACAGATGATGTATTTCTGTTGCCGCTATAACAACAAATACTAAAAACAGAATAAAATAAAGATTTCAGTGGGGCTCCCATACAACAAACGTGATTTTTGACCGAAGTTAAGCAACGTCGGGCGGGGTCAGTACTTGGATGGGTGACCGTGTTTTTTGCTTGTTTTGCTCTATTTTTCGTTGATGGTGCGGAACCCTCCGTGCTCGAGTCCGACTCGCACTTGGCCGGTTTTTATCAAGCGTTGTTGGTCTTGTTGGCGTTTGGCTTAATAGTCGTTAAATCTAATTTAGCGTGTGGTATGGACGGATTCAAGCGCCTTAAAATTGGGCCTTAAAGTACAAAAATTAATTCATTAGCAGTGTTTAATTTATGGATAACTATTTTTTTTTTAAGAAAATGGTACCAAAAAGAACCAGAATGCCAGTTCAGCCACACCAGCTTCGCTCAGCTGGTGGAACTGTACCACATGTTCGAGAAACTAGCCCAGTACCTGCACAAGGTCATCACCAAACTCATGGAGTGCGGCTACCAGAGGCATTTGGCGGAACTGCTTATTATGGTCAACCTTAACCAGTATTATGACTCGGAGAAGAAGGATGAACAGAATTCTAGTATAGTTTCTAACACGTAACTCAGGGTAGTGAACCTTATGAGCAGTGATCGGGTATTTCTATGCCACTTGGGGTGAATGACCTCAATCATTATGCTAGTATGGATATGCCGCGGGAATCCGGGATTCGTGTGCGATATAGGAGAGTGTTTTGGCATGTTACTGTTAATCAATTAATCATGCATTGCATATATTATTAATATTAATAATTGAAAATTTGATTACAGATCAATTGAATATATCAATAAAACCACTAAGCTCGCATTACCTTATCAGTTTTGCATTGCCTTTCAACGACCGAGTCGAGACCCATGTTTTTTACAGTCCTTTATTTTATAAACGAATTATAAAATAAAGGACTGGACGAACAGTTTTGTTCCTATCGCGGGCCAAGTGGCGTATCCATATTACCATTTCGACTTGATATCCCGCGGTGTGGCATAGAAATCCCCGATCACTGCTTATGAGTATACATGAATCTAGTATTTTAACTGGATAGCATAGGGGATAACTGACAGAACGGGATAGTCTTATGTATGTTTCAGTAGGAGTAGCAGCGAAAGCGCTATTATTGTTTGTCCTTGTCACAGTCTCACATTTATTTTATTCCCCACCGTAAATTAGTATGGATTATGGTGGGCAACAAATAAATTCGACCAATCATAGTGTCGCATTGCCTATGTTTTGTCCCTCACGGAGGCACGCGTATACCACTTCTATAGGATCCTACCTTCTATGTGAGTATAGTTACCAGTTCTGGCCACGTAGCCAAAACGCGCCAATCGCTCACGCTCCGTAGCGATCGAAACGCAACTGTCACTGTCGCACTAATATGGAAGAGTGAGAGAGACAAAGCGAAGCGATAGCGATTGTCATCTGGGCCGGCAGAAGTAAAGGGTCGCCGCCGCCGGGTGCTTTCTGCTATTTTGCTGCTAAGAGCGGAAGGGAAATAACATATACCTGTCTTTGTCCGTCTCAACAGAATATGTCCGGCGAGCGGATAGATAAAGAGATCCCTTTGACTCACTACTATAGGGTGCGTAAACTATAGGCACAGAACATTGACATAGATATCTAGGGACTGGCTTTACGGGCAATAATAATGAGGCATGACAGGGGCCAGTACAGCGGTGTGAAATCGCTACAACGCGATTGGTTGATGAGTTCGCATCACGCGAGCGATTGGTTGACGAGTTCGTATTACGCGCGCTATTGGTCGCAACTAGTTGCGTTAGACTGCACGATTGGCTGGAATTCGTGAGTAACACCGCTGAACTAGTACCATTTTTAGTGCCCCATTAGCCCGTCCTTAGATATTATACGTCAATGGCACAGAATAAGTAATATACTACCGTACAAAAAGGACACTCCCTACAAAACCGAAGTTTGACAGCGATTCAGGGTCGAAACATGATATCCCTTTCTAACTTATGGCACTATCCCTTTCGGCTATTTAGGGTTGTCAAAATTCAAGTGATTATCTTATCTGTGGTCGTGCACACAAAGGGACGTCAAGTTGTGTCAACCCTAATAATTGCTCGGGGCAATGCTGAGCCGAACCATAGAGAAATATAGTAAGACAAGAGTGCTCACTCCATACATCAGTTAGACTATTAATTACTGCTACTTGACAATAGATGTAGCACCGACCGGAAAGTCTTATTTCAACAGCATAAGACTTTCCGGTCGGTGCTACATCTATTGTCAATTAGCAGTACTGATAGTTCCGCTACTCGATGCTAGATGCTAATAGTCTTTTTGGTACTAAAACTAATGTATGGAGTGAGCAATCTATGTATTTTTTTCTCTATGGCCGAACGGAGCCGAGTTTGCCCGAAGTCAGGAGTGTCTCCCCACTGCTATAGGGGCCAGTACAAGAGCCCCCAGGTTTTTTGGGGTGAAGTGTTAATGTAAAGTTTAAGCTTCCGAGCTTATAAGGCGCAAGTTGGCGCGACCAAACTGTAAAGGCAGTACCCGTTCCAAGTGTCAATGTCAAGCTCAAGTTTTCGATTTAGTCCACAAGATGACAGACCTAGGTATGTTTGTTGGATAGAAAAGTAGCCACACAGTTGGAATATGTGTAACTATTTTTGATAATGCTAAAAAAAATCTATTTTGATATATTTCCATTGTAATAACCATTTGGGTCTCCTTTAATCTGAAGATTTTATGATTTGCCATTATATTTAATTATTGTGATATTTATACCCACCTGTTGTATAGTATTATGGCTTTTAACGTAGCTTGTTAATCATCGAATATATTAGATCTAAAGTTGCATAACAGATTGTTGCATTTTGAACTCTAGTGGCCTTTGTATAGAGTTGAATTTACTTTATTGAGCTGTTTTGTTCTAATTGTTGTTTTGGCAACCATACCAATATTATTCTTGTTGGTAGAATTCTTGCCATTGCCGTTAAGTTTTACTTGAATAAGATGTGAATTGTGAACGCTTAGGTGTGTTGAGTTTGTAGCAGAATGTATTTATTGACTGTATTGTACATATCAAAAAAAGTGTTTCTAACATATTTTACTGATCATGGTTTTAACATTTACTAAAATAAATACCTACTTAATTTGAATCATTATCGTTTCATTAAATAGTATTTGTAGTAATTAGTGTTATACTTGGAGGATACAACTAAACGGAGTAGGCATTAACAGGCTTTCCCCTCTGTCGAAAATAGGCGGCCAACGGTCACACACAATGTATGGACTGACGTTTATCTGACATGGCTATTTTTACGTTACGCATACATTTGACGTTCCCCTCCCCCGCAAAAATCGGCAGACTGTTTTGTACAGAAAATTACAGACATGGCGTCTCCGTTTGATTATATCCTCCAAGGTGTTATATGTAAAGGGGGCGTTTAAATATTACGTAACGCAGTTTTCGAAGATTTTCAGATTTTTGACCGGAGCATACGAAAGGTTAAATTCACTTTCACCAGTAACTTCAGTAAGAATGTTCTATAAAAGTAGTGAAAAAATATCTGCTTATTGAAATTAATGCCATCTTTCGGTTTTGCTCGGAAATATACCGCAGTGAACTATAGGTACACGATACGTAGTATCTTAGTAATTTGTTAGTACACGTTCATGTAAATTGACAACAGATGGCGTTAAAAACGACGACATCTGTTGCCGAGTAGCAGAACTATATATTTTCACGTATTTTCGTTAATTAAAACGTTTTCGACAGAAACATGAGTCGTATTTTTTCGATTATAAATTTCTTACGCGTATTCGGTATCTTTCAATTAGCATTATAGGACAAAACAAGGCGATACTAGAATCAATTAAATAGTTTTCAATAGACGCCGCAGCGACAGTGGCGCCGACATTTTCCATATATCAGGGTTTGTTTTCACGAATACTTCATTCCACCGTAAATCGTCCTCGCGTGAACACCTGATCCTGATCGGTCCGCGCACGTGACAAACAAGTGAAAGCCGGCTTTTCCACTGTTTGTCCTTCAAGAAATAATCAATAAAATTCATTTTTCACCGTGTTTTACTCTGAAACGAGCCGATTATTTGTGAATATCAACGCGGAGACAGTGCAACGGGAAGCGCTTAAAAGATATCGATCCGCGTGCAATTTTCCGCGATCAGCGCCAGCTTTTCGTCGCAGCGCAACCAATATTCCTACAAAAACGTTAAAACCCAAGAGTCATCGTCACCGCCGAAGAGATGGCGTTCATGATGCCCGTCATGAAGAACGACTGGGACATATACAACTCGCAGCGGTCGCGGAAGGCGTCGGAGAACGTGGAGAAGGCGCCCGGTGGACGCGTGCGGAAGGTGTCGGAATCGCGGTCGGAGGGTCCGACGCTGTCGACGCGCTCGTCGGCCGCGCTGAGCCCGCACCGCTCGGCGCCGGCCATGCGCTCGCTGTCCTACTGCCGCGCGCCGCCGTCGCGCGTCTCGCTGCGCCACGCCGACAGCCCCAAGGGCTCGGCTAGCCCGCCGTCGCCGAGGGCCCGCGAGGACAAGTTCCACAGCAGGTTGGTCGAGAAGCTGAAGCGAGCGCTCGGGCGCTCGGACTCGCGCAGCGAGGAGCGGCGGTCATGAGCTAACCCTTGCTTGTGTGCAGGGCGCGCGCCGAGTCTCCGCCGCGGGCCTCGCGCTGCGGGGCCTGCGTGCCCTACCTGTGACGGGGCCCAAGGCCGGCCCGGCCCCGAGCCTCGCGCGCGCCGACACACTATCTGTGATATGTACGAACCGGAGGACTCTCGAGTTGAGTAATGTTTGAATGTGCTACTAATATGTAATAAATAACCGCCTGCTGGTTCTCGAGACGCTGAAGAACCTATTCGACTTAAATATTTCTGTTTCATCAACATGACGCAATAGTGTACCTTCTTTGCTTTCCTTCAAAAATTCTGCCGATGTTTATTTTTATACCGGAAAGTTAACTACTTATACCACTGCGTAGATTTGTAATTTAAAATAAATTATAGCATAAAAGGTTACACTTTTCTGTTGCATGTTCATTTGTGAATTGTAAGGCAGGTTTAATTATAACTAGAAAGTAATGGTAATACGAAGTATTGATTGATATATTGGTTGTCACTGTCAGTCAGTATTAGGTTGTAATGTAGGTATTGTATAACGGCTGTTTGAATGGATTAAGACTGCGTTAGGGTAAGTTCCCCGTAGGACGAGTCGGGCTATATAATACCCGATAAATAGAAACAGTATATTATACCCATGGCAGTTTCAGCATGCTATACTGTGATTCGTTGTTTGTAAGTTTATGTGGAGTTATTTATTTAAGCAGTATTGATGAACACCCACTCTGATGTTTATGTATGTTTCGTTTCATATTTCTGAAATGTGATCCACTGAAAATATTTAATTTGTAGTAAGTAGTTGGTGTCATATGAGTTAGATTTTTGGTCCTTCATATTCATATTTTCTACCCCCTTAAAATATATATTTTTTGTATTTTTTTTAAACTTCATCTGTTAGAAAGATCTTGAGTCGCAATCAACGTTTACAAAACGACTAATGAAAAATGAGCATCGACAAAATAGAAAAAGTTAATACAATTATAGGAATAACGAACGACATTAATGAGTACCTTATTATTCTAGAAATATACAAGTATTGTTAATGAAAACTGTCGATATTTTTACATTTAGGCAAAATGAGATTTAGTCGTCAATAGACAGTGAGAATAATAATAAATTTTAGTTTAATAGTTGGTTGACATAAGGGGTGTAGCTCCATTTATTTTAATCTTTTGTTATGGATTATGCATGAGTTTATGTGATGTTAATATAATTATATATTTCATCGACTCGACTGTGTAAATGGACCAGTTTTATAAAATGTTTATAATAGTAAAGCATTTCAATTGTCAGTGAAAATAATCAGAAAATTCTAAATTTTAAGGCATATCTGAATCTGTTTTATAATGTTAGTATTAAAATACGTATTGAGACGATAAAAAATTTCACCCCTTGCCATAAAATCTGTCTAGAATGTGTGTACAACCATTAAATAGGATTATTGGTTAGGGGTGAAGTAAGTACGTGCGCGAATCCATGCAATATTGACAATGTATTCGTGTAGGTACGTTTCAGTTCCTTGAATCAAACTGCCATACATTTTGGAACTACCCACGTTGTACGTCGGTGGCAAAGGGCAGGAGCCACAAAGGACCCTTGCACTTTGCCAACGACACGTTTTTTTAAGATTAGCCCTCAATTTTTCCAGAATTTGTAGTTTTCAATGTTTATCTGGTTTCTGATAAGTAAATATCTTGTTGTAAGTCTATGTCCAAATAGTACCTATATAAATGTATGCAAGCAGTGTCTGATTTAAATACATATTATAAAGCTTATTATCTAAAAACATGTTTTGATTATTTCCTTGACCTAGCAATGCCGAGGATGCGATATCGCTTCCTTGGCATTGAACAATCACAGTGCAGTGGGTTAAATCTACCTAATATCCATAACGATACATAAGTCCAGAATATACATAGGTACTAACGCAATGTGCTAATAACAGAAGCCATAATTAGTAATGACAGCAAATTAATCCAAGCATGATGCTTTCAGAGTAACTATAAAAAAAAACCGGCCAAGTGCGAGTCGGACTCGCGCACGGAGGGTTCCGCACCATCAACAAAAAAATAGAGCAAAACAAGCAAAAAAACGGTCACCCATCCAAGTACTGACCCCGCCCGACGTTGCTTAACTTCGGTCAAAAATCACGTTTGTTGTATGGGAGCCCCACTTAAATCTTTATTTTATTCTGTTTTAGTATTTGTTGTTTAATAGTGGCAACAGAAATACATCATCTGTGAAAATTTCAACTGTCTAGCTATCACGGTTCGTGAGATACAGCCTGGTGACAGACGGACGGACGGACGGACAGCGGAGTCTTAGTAATAGGGTCCCGTTTTTACCCTTTGACTACGGAACCCTAAAAACAGTAGGTAAGTACACATTTTAACTACCTCCAAGCCTCCAACAATCCCACACAACACAGCATAGGATTTTCATAGGATCATTCTCGCGTTGTTCCAGCATTTTGCCACGGCTCATGGGAGCCTGGGGTCAGCTTGGCAACTAATCCCAAAAATTGGCGAAGGCACTAGTTTTTACGAAAGCGACTAGTCATTAGCTATAAGGTACTTTATGTAGGTAATTAATTAATGTATGTATGGTAAGCAAACATAGCCCAGTAAAAGATTGTTACAGATCTCGACATCCGACATCACGTGTCACATTACTCACAGTGGAATCCGTTTATTATGGCTCCGCCAATACTGACCAACCGCTTACTATGACCTAATTAGTAATTAGTAATTACTGTGCGAAGTTTGGTTTTCATATAAAATTCTTAGTGACAAAGTCGGATAAGATGACTTCGCTTATAGTGACAAACCGCTTACTATGACCTATAAATAAATAAATAATAAATAAATATTATAGGACATTATTACACAAATTGACTAAGCCCCACGGTAAGCTCAAGAAAGCTTGTGTTGTGGGTACTCAGACAACGATATATATAATATACAAATACTTAAATACATAGAAAACAACCATGACTCGGGAACAAATATCTGTGCTCATCACACAAATAAATGCCCTTACTGGGATTCGAACCCAGGACCGCGGCTTCACAGGCAGGGTCACTACCCACTAGGCCAGACCGGTCGTCAATATATTCTATTTTCCTATAAATTCTATTTCATGAAATGATGTCCGGTTATAATGACACGTTCGCTGGTTTTCGTGGCCGCCCCACGTCTTTCCCCGCGAGGACGTTAGTGCGTGCGTGGCGTATAAGTTGTTTTTGTTTTGATTCTCAGTGACAAGTTTATAAAGTGGTACCAGGTTATACTCGTTTCTTACAAAGGAATTCGAGATTAAATCGAAAAAATTAACAAAAATAATAAGTTAATCAAAATAATCAACTACGCTTTATATGACATTCGCTTAGTATGACGTGTTTGTCACTTCCCTTTGATGTCATTATAAGCGGAATCTACTGTAATATTTTAATGATTAGCCTGAAAACTCGCATACGCTTTCCTAACCAATCGGAATACCTACATACATACGGCCCGTAGATGCTGACGTGAGACGTGACGCGACTGTGACGCACGATGTTGTGCCCTAAAATCTAATCCGCGATTCCCTGAATGTGATAATTTTCCTAATCTATACAGCCCGATATTACACGCCCAAAGTCAGAGATAATACATGATACCTTGAAGTAGCTCAATTTCATAAAGTTTATTAACTATACCTACAGTCTACTATACAAACCAAAGTATGTGCTGTCGTTACTTTTACTTGGTCGGAATCTAGGGGCCACACTACATTAGTACCTAGGTACCTAGCTTAAAGTCCCAATTAGTTAAGTTCCCAATCCACTATAACTTGGATCTTTTTAAATCGAGAGTGAATAGACATCTTTTAGGTAAGCATGTTCCATCCTAGACTGCATCGCCATTCGGCACTTACCATCAGGGTGAGATTGTGGTCAAATGCTTACCTACCTATTTCTAATAACAAAAAAAAAGTCCATAACAAAATGTTTTGATAACACAATCTAGAATACATGCTAATTACTATCTAGATTCTGCATTTGAAAACACTATCAAAATGGGATTTTATTATTGTAAGGTTAAAGGCGATTTGCGAAAAAGCTTTAATGGAGAACTTATCAATCAATCTCTTGACGTAGTATCGTTATTGCCTGACCTAAATGCATCGATAAAATTGGGCAGAAAAGTTCCATAGCTTCTACTTACTCGTATCGTACCTAACTAAATATTTACCCTGGAATCACTTGTCCGTTGAACGGGGTACATCACATGAATTATCTTTATCCCATCAAAAACATTACATGTAAAAAGGTGCAAGTCTCGCAACGCTTTTACTACAAAAAAGTTTTGAGATGTAATGTGAAACCAAGTCGGTTATTTTAATCAGTGCCAGTGGGTGTTAAAACCGTATCAATAAGATATCTTTAATTTGTAATACGTATAATGACTTGGCCATCGCACGGCTGCATAATGACAAAAGGATCATCGTCACATATTAAAAATAATTCTAATTAAACATAACGCTAGCGCTAATTGCAGTTTGAGCATTACCCATATTTACGAGTAGGTACGAGTAAAGCATTATGTGCGATTGCCAAGTCATTATATGTATTACAAATTAAAGATATCTTATTGATACGGTTTTAACACCCCCTGGCACTGATTAAAATAACTGACTTGGTTTCACATTACATCTCAAAACTTTTTTGTAGTAAAAGCGTTGCGAGACTTGCACCTTGCACTTGCTTTTTACATGTAATGTTTTTGATGGGATCTCATCTCTTTTTGTAGGCTGTCCTTCTTTTCGGGTACTCATACCCATACTATGTATACACAATACACATATCATAACTAAACATATCTTCATTTATACTCACATCGTACATCGTAGTGTACCTTTACTTTACCTACTATTTGTAGGAACTGCAACAGTAACTTTGTAATATCATATATTTATATGGGATTACAAACTTACTTATGCAGTTCTTAGATCTTTAAAACGTGACTGATATTGCAATATTTTTAGGTTTACCCTTTATGTGGCAATTAAACCCTAACCCTGTACCAAATTTCAGCTCTCTGAGTTTATGGGAAGTACTAATTCTATTCTGATGATCATGAGTGAATGAATGAGTGTCATAAATGCGAAACTTTGCTTTCGCTTAACTTCGGAACTAAATGACCTACAGACTTGAAATTTTGGATTTTAAGTATGTGATTATAGCTTACTGGATGACGAAAATTTCTGCGTTCTGGTCTTATCCAGAGGTTCTCAAATAGGGGCCTGAAAATGCGGCGAAATGGTTCCAGTAAAGGATGGTACGGCAGTGTTTGCTTCGCGCTCGACTTGGCGGGGGCACTGCCGTGCCCCCAGATTAGAGATACAGGTCACGGACATTCGCAGGCATTTTCCTGTTTTCTACGCACCCTCAGCAGATTTTTATAAGACCTTACATAACACAGGAAGACAACAATACCTACAATACAGAATATATAACTAATGTTTATTTGTTCACAACTGACGGGGTCAATGACCGATAAGTGTTCTTTGTAGAAAATAGTAATTGCTTGCTAAATTAAATTAAGTCTATGTTTGCCTATTTATTCATACTGAAGGCTATAAAAAGATTACTATAGAATAGGGTACTTTCCTACTAGTCAAATCTGTTTCTTTTTTAGAACTGTCAAAAATGATTTGCTAATATGGAATTATTATGTTATGGAAACACAGTGACGTCACGGTCAACTCACCTAGGTGCTGTTTTTCCAATAATTATCTGGTGCTTTATTTCATGCATGGTGTGAAATAATTTATTTTAATTACAGTCAAGTACCCTATTGTCGGTGTAGTAGTAAAACACTTTATTGTACAAAAATGGTTTGACACGCGCCCAAGTTAACCTAATGGTGATTACAACATTGTTAACGTTGGACTATATCATGGGGCCGATATCTGAAATTCGACCGCTCGATTTCGTGTATTTCGTCACAGATAATAAATAGTTACTTGATTTCGTTCAGTAATATCTCCACTACTAGGCATGTAAATTCTACTAATAGAATTGAAAACGAGTGGTCAATATCACTAGATTCCCAATTTATATTGCTCGTATTTCAAAAATCAGCATTTCGCCGTTTTCCACCTATTTTCGAGTGACGAAATCCATCGACCGAAATTCAAAAATCGGCCCCGCTCGCTTTCATGCGTTACTCACCGGTTTTGTGATCGTGACCTTCGTTACGGTAGCATTTTAACTTCAAAAATCTGATCTTTCATTTGATTTGATAGCGAATCTGGCTTGCATTTATTTATACTTACCAATAACGCTAACATATAAAAAACTAAATAATAACATCCTCCAACAATGGGGGAAAAAATGGAATGCCGCTTCAGTCTATGGAAAAGAACTAGGCTGTATATATTTATCGCACATTTACGGATTCCTTTAGCATTCAGTGCAACAAATATAAAATAATTCAATTATCTATACTCATCCTATTACACTCAACTAGTTACTTACTGCAAGCGAACTACAAAACATGAATAGAATTAAGTACCGTACTTTTCAAGGATTTACAGAATAAGGGCTCATTTAGACGATGCGAGAACTCGCATGCGAGTTTCATTCATTACATTGCGGGTTTTGATCGGTCGGTTAAATTGGACGTAACCAACAGTCCGCAATGTAACTAAAATCGCATGCGAGTTCGCGCGCCGTCTAAATCAGCCCTAATGTACCTGAATTAAATAGTCTTTTAACTTTTTTTCATTAAATAATTGGGAGAATATTTCTGTCACTAATGGTTGATAACTAGTATGTTATATTTCTGTTCGGTATCGGTATTCATAAGATGACGTAAACGTCGTAAACAAATAGGTATTACCTGTAGGTATGTATGTATATATACATAGATGTTACAAAAATAGTTTTGACCTTGCTTGCTACTTAGACGCACAGGGGTCAATAAGGTTGTATTAGATACTGAATTATTGACCTTGAAGAATTAATCACACTCACAGTCATTTACCTCTAGACACATGCCATGAGTTTGGAAATTTCCTGTAGGTCCCGACTAAAATATTAGTTTAAGGTAACTGACCGCTGCGAGTATACTAGCTAGTATTTAATTAAGTTTTTGTTCATTAATATTAATGTGTTTTTTTGCCGTTAAATATAGGTACCTATCTCTGCCCTACTTTATTTCCCTACCATCTAATTTCATCCATCCCTTAATATAGGCATTAGGATAGCCACAGAACTCTATAGAATCCATACCTAGTAAAGTCATCGTTCATAAGCTATCGTTCATATAAAAATTAAACAGTTAAAAAAACACACCATTATAAACCTAGTTCATAAATCGTTATTTGTTTTACAAGAGGGCAAAGTTGTTGTTTAAAACCGCTCGTGCTAATATTGATACCCGAGCAAGCGAAATATTCCAAAATTGAACCACGAGCGTAGCGAGTGGTTCGAAAAATGGAATCTTGAGCGTTGCGAGGGTTTAAAAGCACGAGGGTTACTTAAACAAAATTTGCCCCCGAGTGAAACACAAAATTTTTCACCACACCAACCCGAAGCAAATATTAAATGTAAAATATCAAACAAAATCAAACCAAATCAAATCCAAATGAATGTTATTAAATATTGATCATCCAAAATCATCATTTAAAAGTCAATTCTACCAGCAAACATAAGAAAACAACTCAAGATTTGCATGTGATTACTTTGCCTCACATGTGAATAAAATGCAACTTTGCTATCAGTTTTTGAAGTGCAAAGTAAGCCTTTCCGAGCTGGTGTGGTGAAAAAAAATTTAAATGAGAACGCGACGCGACCAACATCAATATTCTCACTGCAAAAAAAAAATACCTATCTACCTACCTACTCTGTGGTGGATCCCCGCCGCCCGCTACCCGCCCGCGGTTCACAAGCAGTGCGTAACAAGCTTTAGAAAGGGGCGCACGCTCGGTTTTTCGAATTCAAATGTGAACAATATCCAAAAACATGAGTAGAAAATCCTGCTGCGTCTCCGGATGTCAGAAGACGAATATATCGAATCCGGAATGTACATTTAATCCACTCCCTACAGAGGTGTCTAGGTAAGAGTTTTTACAATCACTAAGTATTACTTATAATTTTAATATTGCGTTGGTAACAATAGTAATGCTCGTTCACTAGCTAGATCACTAGTTTCTTGTACCTTGTACTTATGTATAGTATCGAGGTAGTTAAAGGTAGGTAAAGTAGCATACTTTATATGTTTTGTTTATTTGTTGGTACCAATCTAATTCCATCTTGTTAAAAACGATATTTAGATCGAAAATAAGTCTATGAAACATCGATACCTAGTAGATAATTGTCAACAAATTTTATTCTAGGTATACCTACCCATTTTTTTGTAGTTTGATCACGTGACGTGACTGGCATGTTAAAATTTAAAATGTCATTCAATAGAACTTGCAAACTATGTAAACAAAAGTCTAGTAAATTGACATTCAGTGTCAATTTTAGTACGGCGGTTTGTTTACATAGTTAGCAAGTTCTATTGAATGACACTTTAAAATCTAAGTCTGGGGGAACAAGATTTAAAATTCTATGAATAGTAATTTGGTAGGTAGGACTTATGTTTTGTACGAGACGGTGATAAAATGTGATTTAGGTTAGGGTTGCTTTTTTAGTCTGGCCGACTGCTTATTATTTTAGGTTAATCCATACCAATATTATAAATGCGAAATATTTTTATTATTATTTTAGGATTACAATTTTTTCTTTAGATAGACTTAGCTTAAGCTTGTTTTTTGTATAGTTGACGTTTGCTGTTTTGGGTTTAATATTCCATAGTTTTAAATTAAGTAAGTATGTAATTATATAAATTGTATTTTAGCTGATGCCTATGCATGATTTTAGGCAGATACCAGGAGTAGAAATTTCTTAGTGGGTCAGGTAGTCAAAATAATCTGAGTTCAACAATAAGTTTTTAAGAGGCTAAAAGATGGCTGGGGCCAGGCTGGCAGAGATGTACAAGATACCCTATAAAAAGTATCTAAAATACAAAATACAAGATACTAGGAAGTCAAGTATCTAAGATATCAGATACAAGATACTTTTGGAAATGGTATTTGAAATACAAGATACGTATTTTCAAGATACTTTTTTTAAGATAAAATACTTTTTGAAAGTAAACACTATTTGTTTTAAGGTTTATTTATTATTTATTGCAAACCAGTAGTGACTCTATTACCAAACAGAATAGAGTGTATGGAGACGGATTGTCAAAGTAAATTATGTAGCCACGGTAAATTTACTGCCATCTTTCGACAGAACATAAAACTGTGAGAACGCTATTTGACTTTGATCCTTATTCTTTCATTAATATGTGTTACATTTGAATAAAAATAAACTCGTTTATTAAATTATAAATTTGATTTTTGTCAAATTAAGCATTTTAGGGATTTAGTTTTTTATAGATAGATCGTTCAAATCAAAATTATCCGAATTCCGAATCGATTTTTGGCAAATACAAAAAACTCCCTAGTGACATGCGGTCTCTTTCGCTCTACGGTTAAATGACATTTAGGTGAGCGAGTCGGGCAGATACGAACTTAGACTTTTTTTCGCACTGAACCGCGAGAATTGTAACCGCCTTAAAAGACGGTTACAATATTCAAAGTTGATAGAAAAGTAAAGCTGCGTTTAGTTACAACACGCTGCGTGCGTTTTACAAAAATAAAACTGCGAAATTCATTATAAAAAGTATCTTGGTAAAAAAGTATTTACAAAATACTAAGATATCAACGGAAAGTATCTAAATACAAGATACAAGATAAATTTCTTAAAAGTATCTAAGATAGAGATACAAGATATGTATTTCGTATTTTGTATCTGTATCTTAGATACTTTTATCTTAGATAAGTCACATCTCTGCCGGCTGGAGCTTCCGGAGATTCGTTTTCTATTATGGAAAGCGGCCACGTGATCACCGATCAGCCGTCATAGAAAATGATATGTCAGACGCCCGGCCCGGGCACGGCCCGGTCTAGCGCGAGTAGAGATTCTCATGCTCTTAAGGATTAAGAGAATGAGAATCTCGCCCACTTAGCAACTTTTGCTGCGATCTGTACCCAAATACTAGGTACATATAGGTATCTTGGTCTAACCGTATCTCTTTAACAAAAACAATTGAACTATTTTGTTTGTTACAGACAACATGAGTGGCTAAAAGCTATTGGTAGATTCGACTTGGTACTTCAAGCTCACTTACACCCTGAAAGTTTCTACGTCTGTTCGTCACATTTCGAGGATGAAGACCTGAAATGTACCAGTGTTGTTTTACCCGACGCTTTACCTAGCCGGCACCTCCCTGTGACGTCATTTGCTGATACACCACAACGCTCGCAAACAGATAAATCTTCATCTGATATGGGAAACATCACTCTTGACCCAACTGTTCAAGAACATCGAAAGGTATTAGAAATTAAAGGTGATGAACAGACGCAAATTTTTGGATTGCAAGACGAGCTTACTAGAAACATGCGTAAACTAATAAAGGAACAAACTATAGGCGACAAAGATAGAAATAGTAAGGAGTTCTTAGTTTATGCGTTGAATTTGTATCTTTTGAACCCACAAACCTATAGCTTTATAAGAGAAACATTAAATTTGCCGGCCGAAAAGGTACTTAGAAAAATTAAATTGAAGATTACACCAAAACTTGACAAGGGAGTTTTGGATTGCTTATCTTCGAAATTAAAATCGTTTCCGGACAAAGCTAAATATTGTACAGTTTGCATAGAAACTGTGAATTTAAAAAATAATCTGTATTATGACATATCGAATGATGAATTAGTGGGTCTTCAGGAAATAAACGGAATAAAGACTGATGAGATGGCTCGTATGGCCTACGTAGTCATGCTGCGGAGTATCCTGGTCAAGTGGGACCAGCCTGTCACCTACTGCTTTCTAAGCGGAATTAAGAATGTCGCGCAACTCGAATCTTGGGTAGACGGAATCATCACCAGCCTTTTAGACATTGGATTTGAAGTTATGGCCTTGGTTACTAACCAAGGAAGCGGTGTCAAAAAACTTGCGACCGAAATAAAACGCATATCGCCAAAGGAACACCATTTTGTAATAAATAACAAAAAAATATATTACATTGTTGATTTTCCGCAGTTGTTCAACTATCTAAGGACTAATTTGGGTTCAAAAGACATAAGTTATAATAATAATAGGGTTTCATGGCAGTATATCGAGTCATTGTTTCAACTGGAAAGCAAGAAGACACATAAAATTATTCCAAAAATAATAAGTGGGCACGTAACGCTCCATAATGTCACGAAGATGGCTACGGTTAAGCATGCGGCAGAAACTTTCAGTAACACTATGTCCACTGCTATACACGCCTACGTAGATACAAAAGAGCTGCCCGAGGAAGCTAGAGAGACTGCCGACTTCTGCTTGTTCTTAAACAACCTGTTTGATGTTCTGAACTCGAGCACATACGAAAATGACAATATGTACAAATGCGCTCTCGGTTCAAATGAATCTCAGATGAAACTTCTCCAAGAAGCTTTAAATGTGTTTAGTAACTTACAATGGAAATTTGCTGAACACAAAAAAGAAACAAAGAAAACGAGAGGAGGAAATAAGAAAACACCGCATAACCATCGCACAACATTTCCGGATATACAGATAACACTTAATTCGGTTATGTCTATCGCACAAGATTTGAGTAAGCTTGGACATAAGCTTTTACTGACGCAACGATTAAATTTGGAGCCTTTAGATAAGTTTGCAGATTTAATTAGAGGTGTATCTTCAAAACGCGAAACAAAGGAAGCAGTTAAGCCTTCTGCTATTAAGTTTGGTAGAAACTTTTCCAAACAATTTGTTAAATATATTCTAACTAAGTCGCCGCTTTCGAACAGGCCAAGCGCCTTCCAAAAGTATTTTGAAGACGCGACGCGATTGGAAATAAGTAAGATAAGCGATATTCCGAGTAGGCCACTGATATTGTTAGGACGAGGAGAGACTGACTACCGAATGCAATTACCCGAAGATCATCCGACTATTTATGTAGCCAGTTACATATTTTACAAATGCCAAAAGACACATCATTGCAATATGCTTGATTATCACGTATCCACATTACCGGATTTGGCGAAAACTAAAGTTTATGACGTCTACAACAAAAAAGCACCGTTTTATGGCAAACTCAAATTGTTAACTTACCCATTTATTCGGTATATCGAGCAGCTCGAGCTTGCGTTTACGCAATTCTTCAATAAAGGTGTTTGGTCGGTGCCTGATCATCCCGGGTCACAAGCTTTTACCAATCTGAGAAGCATACCTTTTCCAGATCCACCTTGCAAATGCTTCCCGAGGATCTATGCAGTAAAATTACTGATCCGGCTGCGAATATATACCACATTGAAGGCATATAACAGACGAATTAAAAACCAGAATATAAATTTAAGTGAATTTCTTTCCGAGCTGAGTAGAGGATTGGAAGTGGAAAAATAAATGATGATTACTCTATAATATTTTGTTTAATTCTTGCTACTTTTCACCTACTTACCCCTTTTGTAACTACTCGCAGGCAGGATAAGGTATAACAACATTAATAACACACAATTTTCGATCTCTGAAACATCTGACTATCGGCATGCTTGAAACGATCTCACAACGCATTAAAAAACTTAGGTAACTAGTTATTTCCTATTATTATGCTCGGTGGACATCAACCAGCAATCAAAGGTCGACTCCGAGGAACAGGCATCGGCTGCAATCAATCAACACCAATAAGTGAATTACGTACCGCTTCGAATCCAGTTTGCACCGGTTACCATTGTGGCGCCGTAACAAGACTGAGGCGGAAATCGCACGTACGACGCTACTTACATAACTTTTATTCTTCAAAAATAACTACCGTAAAATGGGGTGAGTAGGGTTCACGGGGAGAGGTGGGTTATGAATGGGGAGAGTTATGAAGAGGGATGAAAGGGGGGTGAGATGGAATTTTAAGGCTCCAGCTACAAAAATAATGTATTCCAGTTTAAAATGGAGCTATAGTAATCAGGGATGTTGCGGATGCCGATTTTTTGACATCCGCGGATGCGGATGCGGATGCGGATGCGGATTTTTAAAGGCTCACATCCACGGATGCGGATGCGGATGTCAAGATAGTACCATAAAAAACGTCAAATATTACATTTTAGTAATTTTTATTTCAAAAACTGGCCAAGTGCGAGTCGGACTCGCGTTCCAAGGGTTCCGTACATTAAGTCCCACTCACGCTTGACTGCTCATTTCTAATAGGTTTTTTTGATTAATGACTAAATTACCTAGCAGTCTAGCACTTACGCCGATGCTAAGACGTTCCTGTACCGACCTGTTCCACATCCACATCCGCATTAAATCCGCATCGATTTTATGCGGATGCGGATGCGGATGCGGATGTTGAAAATAATGCGGAAGTTCCGCGGTTGCGGATGCGGATATTCGCAACATCCCTGATAGTAATACTCATAATAAAAAAAAACGATCCAACATCATCTTCCAAAATCACCTTTGTATGAAAATCCAACTCGCCCCAAATACGAGGGACTACGGGGGGGTGAGGTGGGTTTTCCTGTTTATCGTCAAAGTTATGAAATGGAACTACCCAAAATAAAATAAAAACTAAAATACAAACGTCCGGAACACTTATTATATACACCATTCAGTTTGCATATGTAAAAATAAAATGTTATCGAGGTTTGAATGTCAGTTTTGACCCTACTCACCCCATTTTACGGTACCTGATGTTTATTACCCTTGTTATTTTCTCAAACCTGCGCGTAAACGGGTGTTTTTTTTTGTTGTCCCTAATAGGAGAAAAAAAGTGTCCTAAGGTTTTTATTTCCATTCCGTCACCATTTTTCCTAGACTTTGTATAGCGGTCGCGTAATGGAAAGATCGAAAAATGTATGGAAATTTTGGGACACTTTTTTTCTCCTATTAGGATAGAAAGAGCTCGTGATTCTTAGTAGCAATAACATAAAAAATCCCAAATTTGAAAAAAAAGTGTAGGGGACAACAAAAGAAAAACGCCCAAACATGGTCTTTATGTTTAGGATAATAGGATTATTAGGGTATTACAGTGATTTTTAACATAATTTAATTTTTTACAAGCAGAAACGTCCGCGACCGATGCTATTAAGCTTAGAATAAATTTCAAAGTGGAAAAATTACTGTCTGATTTTTAACATAATATTGCCGGTCAAGTACCTGTTATTGAGATGTTATGATGAGGCTTCGATTTTGATGCCAATTACCAAGAAAAAATATTACAATTTTTGTATCCTTTTCTATTTTTGTAAGCTACCAGAATTCGGTTACTAGCTTTCCCGGTTAAATATCTACTTGCCTTAAGTATTTTAACTGAAATGGCCTTACTAGAATGATCTAAAAAAGAATTACCCGAGCAACCAGACCGAGACTAGATTTTAGTATGAATATACAAGCTATTTAGTAGACGCATTTCCCAGGCAAGTAATTGAAACGCGTGTAATAATGGTTAGGTAGGTACCTTTGTAAGGTACAAAGTGCCTTTTCATACCTTTATTACGTCTATTTGAATCGAATCGTAACAATTGAAAATGTTGTCGGTAAGTGGTCCAATCAATATTATTAAATACATATACTTCCACCACAAGCCCCTTGGTAAAGTACCCTTTTGGGTTACCTAGTTTATTATGCCATCGCAATCGATGTTAGGTCATCCTAGGTCGTTGTGTTAGTTCTAAAACTAGGTTGTTTTCTATTTTTGTTAGGTTGTCTTACATCGGGGGTTAGCATTTCAAACGCATAGAATGTTTTCATCGTGTCAAAACTAGTTGAAAATCATAATAAGTTGTTAAGTTTGAATCGGGCTCATTGTTAATTTATTAATATGTAAGGTAAACGTACTGGTGCTCGACGCGGTACCGTACATGTCATCTTGAAACTTAAGTCATTGTCAATAGAGGTGACAGCAGGGTGCCATCTATTGGGCATTAGCATGTCGAGCACTAGTACGTTTACCTTATTATCAATGTAATCTATGCGAGATGATGTATACCACAGATGCCCTTCACGGACGAACGCCTGCACATAAACTGATCTCTGTGATATGTTATTACATATTACCTAAGTATATATAGCATTGAAAAGTAATACCTCATTCACGTGACATTATTTTGCTTATTTTTATCCTTTTTTCAATCATAAAGGAGATAGAAAAACAGAAAAGTAGACTAAACAATCTCATCCTTTTTTGAAGTCGGTTAAAAATACTAACTAGGAATAAAGTGACTTAATAAAATTATGTCTAACTTTAAAATTAAATAGAAACATTGTTTAACTTAAGCTTGAAACAGGTTGCTTAGTGGTAGTCTCTAACTAACCTAATCCCAAAAATTAGCGCAGGCACTACTTTTTTACCAAAATGACTGCCTTCTGATCTGGCCTTCCAAGCCATGCAGAGGGGAAACTATGTACATAAGTACTACATATAGGTATATGTGTTACACTACATCAAAATGCCGAAACACTTCGTCATATCATAAATATGTCTAAAGAAATAAATGGGACACAACGCTCTTAGATGACATTTGACCTACCTACCCCTTTCTTATTGATTCGCCTAGGAGTTGCCTAAATATTCGTGTTACATCACCTTTCTAAAGAGCAGCCAACCATAAACCATACATACCTACCTTGAAATTACCAATGAAACTGACCTTTTTCAAATAGAGCTCTTTTTTACGTCTGTGGGGGTACCTTTTAACGACTTCTACGAGAACAATAGGGAGTATTACTGCAATGTTTTGCCGCCAGAGTGCAGCACTAGTGACTTAAGTATACCATAGAGTAACTTATACATACTGAACCTTAAACTGTTTTATGACAAGTTTTCACAGACAATACAATATGACATTGATGCATCAAGGCGGTTTGTTTACAAAGGGCCTATCGGGAAACGCGAAATCGAAACTCAGTTATCTGCCTCTTTATCGCTCGAATATGCAAGAGTGATAGAGAGGTTAGATAAAACAAAATGTCGACTCTTTCGTATGCGGTAAACCCTTAGATTGTGTACTTGTTATTGGAGTGGCGCCCCCTACGCAGACTTTTGCGTAATATTCCCTATATCAAAGACTCGACTGAGGTTAGCCGTGTCGAAGTGTGGAAAATTTTAAGAAATCTACCTAGAGCTGCATTTTCGCAAAAGAGACGAAGTATTAGATTGTATGGTATTACGGGTGCTGAGTGGTATTATTTGTATTATATGACGTCAATGGGTAGATTTGAAGTGGTACACTTACTGGCAAATCATAATCTTTATTGAACTTTGTAGTGCTGATTAGGTAAACAGCATATTGTGGTACTGTATAGGGGGCCTATTTGACTCGAGACGATTGGCCTTTGGCCTATCTGACGGCCGCGTACGCACTGTCCGCAGTCACCCTTGAAGGACGGCTGAGTAGGTAGGTAGGTACCTATAGGAAATAGATTACCAATTGATAAGCCCAGCCACTTAAAAAACTAATCTAATCGTAATGGGAAATACGAACGTTCTAGCGGACAATACAAGTTAACGTAAAGGTAATAAGTAGGTACCTAACTTATCTCACCATTTTGACAGCTTTAGTGCGTGATTCCGTATAATACCTATAGAATATACTATGTGCCGAATGTGCCGCAAGCAAGTTTTCAAATTGCATCTTTTCAATCCTACCTCGCTCGCCATAATAAACTGGTATCTATACTTATCTGGATATACCTTAAAATACATAAATAACTGGATTTCCAGTCAGTCCAGAAACACACATAAAAAGTGTTCTTTTTTGCGATATCGTAAGCGCACAAGAAATGCGGGCTTAGTAATTTTTACGTATTTTTCCACGCTTAGTTAGTCTACCATCAATTCCCGTTGAGGAAAAATTTACATAAAAATAAGAAGCGATTGACTAATAACATGTAATCTTAGCTCGGAATATACCGGCAGTGTCAATAAGGCTAAGTCTACTATTGAATCACAATTACTCATTCTTTTTATCTTAAGCAAACTGCACTGAGGAAGCATATTTGCACGCAGCTTAATGATATCTGCTCAGTAAATACTGAATACTGTGGGAGATTTAATGCCACATTAAACAGGTACATAAACATCTCTTTTGCACGTATATCTAAAAATAAAGTTTTTGGTAAACTCAGTGTGCAATATGCAAATCTTGTAGGTCATGGCATTTCAAGGTAACTGCGTACTTGCGTAGTTAGCAATTTAATTATACATAGTCGAATTTTGTTAGGCATTTACAATGTTCTGTCTGAAAAATATGAATACAAGTTAGGGGAACCAACTACTTAAAGTAAGTTTCTGTTTTAGTTGGGTTACTTTGTTTCTAACTAAAGTCTACTAACTTTACTTTGAAAAAAGTGCCCACGCCCACCCTTTGGGACACTGTACTGAAATTATATACAATTTTCGTATACTCACTTATCCCACAACACCACCCAGTGCTAGACACATGTCGCTCATAAACTCACGGCACTGCAAACTTCGCGTAGACGGACTTTATGTAAGTTAATTTCTCAGTTTTAATCGTCACTTTTCTTAGGCTTGACACACTACGGTGGATTATTTTATTTCATAACAAAATGCAATTTGCAATGACTAACTATTTTTCTATCTAATCTCATCATCAGTCATAAATACCTACCTACTTAGCAAAACGGCACCTTGGCATGAATTATTTAGATATAATCACCGCTGGCGCCACATTTTTTACAGATTGCAAGAGATAGGTATTTTACTGGTCTAGTTCAGATTAGACTGTGTTTGGCCCAAAACATCATGCTATTCATGCTTCATTTAAGCATGCGGTGCCATTCCTTACCCTATGCGCGCACGAGCAACTTTGTCGCCGCGACTTTGTGTTTTGTCTCTGTCGCACTTGACTTCGACACTTGAGTGCGACAGAGACAAAACACAAAGTCGCGGCGACAAAGTTACTCGTGCGCGCATAGCGTTACACTTACACTATATTATTGTAGGAAACCACTGAAAAATGGAATATCCTGATAAAGTGCGGACGTCACTCTGATGCGTGTAACAATAATTTTGTGTGGAATTTTCCGTCTCAGTTGCATTTGCTGGTGCATACCTGCTTATTTACTTAGTAAGCTGTAATTCACACCACACGAGGGATCGACTGTTTTTCCTTTATCAAACACGTGAGATCGAGTTGCTAACTCATTAAATTGATGGTACCTAGAGTGCTTTTTAGGGTTCCGTAGCCAAATGGCAAAAAACGGAACCCTTATAGATTCGTCATGTCTGTCTGTCTGTCCGTCTGTCCGTCTGTCTGTCCGTCCGTATGTCACAGCCACTTTTCTCCGAAACTATAAGAACTATACTGTTGAAACTTGGTAAGTAGATGTATTCTGTGAACCGCATTAAGATTTTTACACAAAAATAGAAAAAAAACAATAAATTTTTGGGGTTCCCCATACTTCGAACTGAAACTCAAAAATTTTTTTTTCATCAAACCCATACGTGTGGGGTATCTATGGATAGGTCTTCAAAAATGATATTGAGGTTTCTAATATAATTTTTTTCTAAACTGAATAGTTTGCGCGAGAGACACTTCCAAAGTGGTAAAATGTGTGTCCCCCCCCCTGTAACTTCTAAAATAAGAGAATGATAAAACTAAAAAAAATATATGATGTACATTACCATGTAAACTTCCACCGAAAATTGGTTTGAACGAGATCTAGTAAGTAGTTTTTTTTTATACGTCATAAATCGCCTAAATACGGAACCCTTCATAGGCGAGTCCGACTCGCACTTGGCCGCTTTTTGAACTTTGTAGCAGGGATCGGATACCGGTATTTTTTGTATGGGAACGGAAACGGTATTTTTTCGTTCTTTGCTAATTAGGGTTCCGTACCCAAAGGGTAAAAACGGGACCCTATTACTAAGACTCCGCTGTCCGTCCGTCCGTCCGTCCGTCCGTCTGTCACCAGGCTGTATCTCACGAACCGTGATAGCTAGCTATCACGGTTCGTGAGTAATAATACGAAGTCGTAACCTAAAAACACAGCTGAGTCCTACATTTCGAGTATAAAATAATTCAGAAAATATGGTTAATTTCTACGTTTTTGCAAAAAACCGGTTCCGATCCCTGCTTTGTAGAGCGTGGTTATAATACGAGCATAGATTTTTTAGCTTAGGTATGTTAAAATGGCTAAGAAAAATAGTTTTAAATTTTCTAACGTTTCTTCTATAAAATGGTGACACGAGATACAAATAAATCACTAACATAATCGTAGATAACGAAGCAATCATTAATAATAATGGACTACATAACTTCGCAGCTAAATAACTGGTATGTATGTTAAGTATGTAATAGGTAATACCTACCCAATTATAGGTGAACAGAGAACCTGCGCCATAGTCTTAATTATGAAGTTTAGCAGCTAAAACACTTGAATACCTATTGTTTTACAAACTACCAGCGACAGCGACCGAACTATTATTCTAATTTACGCAAACACGCTAATTGAGACGATTTCGCGCTTTCTTGTTAATGCGATACATGACACTTACACGTCACAAGTCACAAGATTTTTCCGTTAACTACTTGTAATGTTAATACCTAATTAGAGCAGTGCCCTGTTTATCAAAAGCTTGTAACTTGTAATACAAGTGGAAGCCCCTTTTTGACAGCTTTTGTTAGAAAGGGACTTCCACGTGTATTGCAAGTTACAAGCTTTTGATAAACAGGGCACAGGTCTAAGCTTAATAGCTTTAAACCGATTTTGACGTAATAAAGCGTGGCGATGCCACAATAAATGTAAAGAATATTGACGATTGTGGTGATTCTCCTAGACTTTGTCACTGATAAGTCTGTACATTAAGCTTTATCCGGCTCTATCGGCAGCAGAGTTGGAGTTACGTACACAACAAAATTAGTGTTCGTTTTTGGTACGAATAGCTAATGGAATAGCCAAAAAAAGTCTCTTTATGGTACTTAACTTACCTAAATACCATGCACTTAAGTCACATTGACGCATTTATTCATTTACTATATACCTGTGTGCTGTTATAATCATTCACGTCAACTCTCCTATCGATAACTCAGATAAGGTAAACGTACTGGTGCTCGACGCGGTCCCTGTACATGTCATCTTGAAACTTAAGTCATTGTCAATAGAGGTGACAGCAGGGTGTCATCTATTGGGCATTAGCATGTCGAGCACTAGTACGTTTACCTTACGTATAGGTACTTGCCAAATTGGAATGTAACTAAAACATTTCCACGCTAAATTCAATTGTTTTTAATTACGAAGTTATTGATAAGTTGAGTGGATCTCATTTACAATTACATACATTATTTTTTTACAATGTTTTTGATTAATTTAATTAAATAAAAAGGTAGGTACTTTATAATAAAGTCTATCAATTCAAAAAAATCCTGACATTTTCGTGTTCCGTCCCCATTCCTGACAAAAGGCCAAAATTCCAGACATGTCAGGAAAATTCCTGTCATCTGGTAACCCTATTCCGAAGGGACTTTATAGGCGCGTCATTCACCACAAGACGACGACAAGAAACCTCATGACGGATGATGTTTGGCCTGTCATAAAAGTTTCCATGAAACTGTGTGGATGAACTACTCATAAATATAATATAGGCTACCTACCTGATTTATTGTTCCTGATAATGGTGCATAGAGCGCCTCTGGAGTATGTTTCAGATGCGACTACCGAAACGTGACGTCAAAGGGGTCGATAGGATTCAACGACCTTTCTCTGCGCACTTGATAACTCCAAAAATGTATCTTCCTTTCACTTACTTGTACTTATTGGACAACGTTACATTTGATTTGGGCGACTTGACAGACTCTCGTAATAGAGCGATTTATAACTTTATTTAAATGAAAAGCCTTTTTACAGTTTTTTGTAACAATTGTTTGTATTATTGATTTATGAAAACTTTTAACAAATCCGGCAAAAACCAGTAGTGTTCTAGATTTTTTTGTAGGTATCTACAAGCATTTTGGAAACTTGAAGTTTTCCTAAGAATGTGGTATTAGGCAGAGGTCATTTTCGGTTTCTTGATAGCAAACATCAGTTTTAAAATAGGTAGGTAGGTAAGTTTTTAAATAGGTAATTCGCTACATTGTTCGAAAAATGCGCAAGAATGACTGATATCAACGTGCGGCTGACTTAATAACAAGGGTTTTTTTGACGTTGGCGGAATCATCGACAATATCGATGGTGCGATACCCAAAGATTGATTGATTGAACAAGGGTTTTTACAATGACTAACGACTATTGTAATCTAATAAATGAGGAATGAAAGGAATCTTTTGGAATGTAGCAAAGGGAGATACGAGTTGGTCACGAACAGCCATCACAAAATAATGTGTTGCCAATATAACTCTAGCCTTATGAATTGATGTGACTTATGATGTTTCATTCTTACAACAGTATCCAAAACAGGTAGGTATTAGCAAAGATATATATATATGTGTAACTCCGTATAAGATAAGTAAAGTCTATCAATAAAAAGTGCCTCGGAAAATCAAGAAATAATTATGCTCGAATAGATAGATGGCGCCATACCTTTGCCCTATACTTGTGTAGATGGCGTCACCGTTTGATATTAAAAAAAAATATATGAATGAAGGTACCTAAGTATTCAACAGTTGACCTTATACTCGAGAAAATGTCTTGTCGAATCACAAAGTTAAAAAATACACACAAATACACACTAATACTTCGAGTCAAATAAAGAAATTACTTTTTTGTTTTTAATTTCTCCGTCCAGTCTAGTACCTACAGTCAGGACAAGGATATATTTTACACTTTTGCACCTTTGTAATAAAACGAAACATATCTTTTTGGTTTTTGACATCGACTTTACGCTCCCTTGCATTTTTCTAAATAAGCCCAAATACTTAATCATTATCAGCAATTCCCATAGCCTCTAGCCGCCCATACGTCAAACCTTGCCAAGCAAAATGAAATTTTATTTTTTCAACACAAATTTCAAATTAGAATGGAACAGGAGACCTTTTTATAGGTCTCCGGGCGGCTAGAGGATAAGTGGGCGCAGTAACTAAAAGTACTAGATAAAGAAAATAGTGGAGTTAGGATCAAAAACAAATTCCATACAAATTGAAAGCTCCGGGGGAGAATTGGGGCTTTGTTTGTATGGTGAAAGGAAAGAGTCGCTACTCACTACTTCGCTAGTCGTCCGCTTTGGTCTTAAGGCCCCATTTTCGCAGGCGGCAGAACAGCTCGAGTGCCGTTCAGAAATTTGGATTCAAACATAAGACGATGTATGGGACTGTTTACACGTGCGTGTTTCTAAGTGACTTGTCGCCAGACGCCACGCAGAACGAGCACGTCTGAAAGGAAGTGGCACTGTAAGTAAAACTTAATCCTAATAATAGCCAAAATGTAATGTTATGTGAATGTGCGTGGTTGAACACTCACCAAGTTTGAGAGAGACTGACTCACAGCTCGCGTCATTCAGGTAAAAGGTTACCTACGCAGGATTTGATAACTATTAAGTACAGGCCTATTAATTAATAGTTATTTGTTGGGGCATAGTTGTTGTTTAACCGCTTGTGCTAATATTGATACCCGAGCAAGCGAAAGATTCCAAAATTGAACCACGAGCGTAGCGAGTGGTTCGAAAAAATGAAATTTAGAGCGTTGCGAAGGTTTCAAAGCATGAGGGTTAAACAAAATTTGCCCCCGAGTGAAACACAAAATTTTTCACCACACCAACCCGAAGCAAATATTAAATGTAAAATACGTATCAAACAAAATTAAACCAAATCAAATCCAAATGAATGTTATTAAATATTTATCATCCAAAATCATCATTTAAAAGTTAAATCTACCAGCAAACATAAGAAAACAACTCAAAATTTGCATTTGATTTCTTTGCCTCACATGTGAATAAAATGCTATCAGTTTTTGAAGGCAAAGTAAGCCTTTCCGAGCGAAAAACGCCCATTCAAGTGTCAATGTTCTAGAAAGTAAAAGTACCTAACAAAAACTTAATTAGAAAGGATGTCTGTCAAAATCCTATCAAAATAACAATAATTTTTATAATTGATGCGCCACGTAGACGTGTGCGCCGATTAAAAAATGATCGGCGGCGGCGTTTGCCAAAAAATCGGCGGCGGCGGCGTGATTTCGGCGTGAAATCGGCGTGACCTTGACTTTCAGGTTTCTTAAGAAAAATCATTAATTAGTTGTTTTTCTTGAAGATTTGATCAATCCAGGTTGCTGGACAGTGAACTACATATAGTTTTGAATATACTGTGAGTAAAATAGGGGTTGTAAATGAATATAGCATAGCTATAATAACTTAAATTTCTCTAGTAACTGGCTTGCATTAAGGGGTTACCTGGTCCCAATGACCTTTCGATCCGATCGGTAACTCTCAATTTTCTCATGATTTCATTGGCTTATCGTAATAAAAATGACGTACTTTAACAAAACAGAACTACAAATGTCCTTGAAGTTTGCTAGACATAGTGGACTGCTATGGCTTCTGTTTATTAGTTTTCTTGTCGTACAAGCAGTAAGCACCAGGCTCACTGAGACGTATCTTCTTTCTCGTTTTCACATTGCTGAGGATTTACGACCACATGTACTTTGTCTCCATTTCGCGCGGTCAGACTGCCGCAAGCCGACCTCTTCATAGCGTTCTACCATCTCACACATGCTCCAACTCGAGCACATCTGCTATTCATTCCTAAATTCGTGTGTTTCTCCACATCATGCGTTGGTATGTCCGAAGAATCTAAGGGCTCACCCATGGCATGTTGTGAAGAGCTGAGTGGCGATATTGAGCTCTCTGAGAAAGAATGGAGGGGTTTGTTCTTCTAGCTGACCAAGGTATAAACAGCAGTCTTCGTTAACACTACATCTTAAAAGCGCCAACCACTTCACACTTTTTGAGGCTCCACGTTTCGGCACCATACCACCGGCACTGGTTATCAACCCAAGATATAAACTTACTCGCTTTTTCGTAATCGCCTTAATTTTGGAATGGTTGATCTTTTAAGACCTCTCTAGAACTTTCAACTTCAAGTTTCTTCAGAAGAGTCGCCATTTCGATATATTTTTTTGTTGTTAATCCCGTCAGGAAGGCGACAATAGTAGCACAATTTGTTACAAGAACTTATAACCATAGCATCGAGTGACAAGATAATGATGCTTTACCCATTTACAGCTTCCACATTTCCGCGGGGCAAGCATTTGCGCTGTTCGTCAGATTGACTGTGAATTTACAGTGTTGTCACTCTGTCTCTCTCTTCTCAACATTTTTGGCACACGACTTTTTTTTTGGAAACTCAGGATCTCGAGAATTTTTGCACACCAATGTTCTTAGATTTTCGCTTGACTCTATTACATGAGCCCTGTTTTCGTTGTCTAGTTAATTGTAAGTCTTTTCATGATGGAGCATTCTGCCTTCGTATGTGAGGCAATGTGAATTCACTATTAACAGGAAAAACCCCGACTTCATAATCTTTATCTTTACTTTACATGGTGTATCAAATAGTTTGTGCAACTGGCTATTCTATTTCATTTAATTAATAATTGATGTATATTTGACAACTGTAACATATATTATACAAAAAATCCATATTGTAATCCAAATACCAACTAGGAATAGCTAATTAACAACACTCAAGGTCACGCCGATTTCACGCCGATCATTTAATCGGCGGCGGCGGCGTGGCAAAAAAGGCCGGCGGCGGCGGCGCGCCGGCGCGGCGCACACGTCTAGCGCCACGTATGGGATTCCATTGCATTGTAACATTTCTGATGGATAAGGAAAATGCAGATTGCTGAGTTGTTTGTTATCAATTCTTATCAGCACTACATCGATCGCCATTGCAAAAATATACTGTTTAGTGTACAGTGTGACTAAAAAGTTTGAAATGGTGGTTTATTCTGTAGTAGCTTCAATAATTTAGGTACCTAAGTACCTACTAGGTATGTATAAGTAGGTGTGTTTTGTTAATCATTATTAATTTTAAGGCGTTTTTTATAAAATGATTTAATTCTTTGCTTTCTGCCATTTTGAAGTCTTAGCGTCTATATAATTGCATAAATACTTCCATTCCATTATCCTGCTCTATTCGTAATTCCGTATTCGGTTCGGCTGCACTAACCAAGAACACACAACTGATCATCAGCAAACCTTATCTCGTTGCAATAAGGTTCCTCAATGATCAGATAACTGTGTCGCTATAGTATTGAGCCATCAGTCGTAACAGTCACTAGAATACTCATTCAATATCGCACCTTATTTTGGTTGAAGAGATTCTAAATTCAAAGTATGTTTTCTATGGCTGTTATGACCGGTGTAATGGCGATAGCGTGAAGGGCCGAGTACGTGAATTTGGGCCACGGGGCCACAGCGGGCCAAGGACGAGAGAAGGCACGGCCTTGCAGCATGATTATCGCGAAGGGCGGCGACTCCCGTCGATATATGTCGCTGGCTTGACGTTACAGGGCCCAGGGCGTTGGCGCGGCGTCGAATATCTTTTTTTTTGGCCGGTGGGTTGGAGTATTGGACTGACTGACATAAAAATCAAAGTTTATTTTCAGACATCTAAAATACTATCTTGAGGCACAATAAAGTTTCCTCCTATTTGTTTAACTTTTTTTATTAATAATCTAAGAACGATGGTTTGTAAAGCAGGTGTGAAAGAAACACAGCTTTAACTATTTCCAGCTATCGTCTTTCTTGTAGATAGTGTTGGCATTACTCCAAGTGTGTGTGGTATGCGGCCTTCTAATAGGCATCCAGAAGCGTAGGAATAGGTTATGGGCATGTCTTTTAATTGCGTACTTCAGGTAAGAGCGTTATTTGTCCAAGAACAGGAGGCCTATTCAAGCTAACCATTTGGATGTCAAATATATATATCTAATGATATCATTTTGTTATCATTCGCGCGTGTTTTTATCATTTTGACAATGCCAGTGTAAGTTTGAGTTTGTCTTGACGTGTAAAATAAATTTCAAGAAATTGAGAACCTCCTATTTTTGAAGTCGGTTTAAAAGTGATGTCTGATGAACTAAATCACCAGAATAACATATGACATTTTAAATGCTAGAGCCTAATTTTGTGATAGGTAGGTACTTATAAATTAAAGCAAATTCACTGTGTATTTAAAATATCAACCAGAAAAAAATCGTAAACGAAAACCAGATAATAATATTAATATTCCGCAAGATTTTTCGTTGTCACTCGAATTTATGTCCGCTAATGTGTCCTGTTTTTCGCAAAACAACTTCCGGAATGCTCGCAAAATAGTATCACATAAAATAAATCTCTGACGATTTTAATGTTTACCAGCCGCTCCCCAGTCTGCAAGTTGGCAGCCACCTCACTTCCAAACTCATTAGCGAATTTCATGCATAAAAATATCGCGTGACGGCTTTTGTGTATATTTCAGGGCGCCTAAACAGTCCAAATCGTCTAGACCCGTCAGTCCCCCCGGAGATTATCCAAGTCTTTACAAAAAGGGGAATATTTCCTCAATGGCAGAGGTCATACGAAACTGGTTTATGGACTGTGTATTCGCATTTGCTGGCACTGACATCGAAAGCTAAATAAACAATATAAACATGGGTTGCGGAATTCGGCAGCTCTAATCTTGTCCTCGCACGGAACAGACGAATGTCGAATGATAATTATATTTGATAGCGAAACTATTTAATGGAACATGGCGTACTCGTATAATAACTATCAAGGTTGATTTACTCGAAGTAATTTTCTTTTGTTCAGAATTCATGATTCCAAGTGTCCTCCCTGTTCATTCCGGTTTAGGAGTTTCTGGTTTTGTTTTTAATTTTGTATTAATGCTCTCCATAATCTGGCTAAGTACATACTTAACAAGATTATTTAAACCTGGAAGAATGGGGCCTTTTTCTTTGTTCCGAATAACAGCAACCCTGATGTTGAAGTAAAGAAACACAATTCTACAAAACAATACGCTTATAAATACGGTACGCTTTTTTGTAAAATGTTTAGACTATTTCGCCCCGAATCCGAACAGAGACCGCGCGAAACTAACATACATTTTGAACCCTAATCTCCAGGCCGATTATTCTCATATTCATACTTGAAAATTACATTTATCTGAACCACGTCCCTGCCAAATTTTATAAAGATTGGTTAGACGACCCTAAGACCTCAGTTCACAAATGTCTCCGAATTTAAAAATTACTCAAATACTCACATAGGTACTATTGCATACCTATTCTTAAAAGTCTTAAAACACTACTTTCCCAGGAAAATGATAAGAACATAACACGTCGCTGATTTCATTGGCGGTATTGATTTCTTGCACCTTTCGTCAATAAATAATATCCAAACCTATAGGCCTTGTCCCAATTACGGGTATGCAGCATTCATATTCATGTTACCTGAAGGTTATCATTATTGATTTATCTAAAAATAGCCGCTCTTCATCCAGACTACACCGGTTTAGTACTTAATCATTTTGTTATCATAATTCTAGTACGTCAGAGTATCGGGAAAGATCTAGAAACTCCAATTGTAACACTTGGGTGCCAGCATCAAGTACGATCCCGTACAATCTGGTCTCTATTGTGGTTCTGATTGGCTCAGAGAGAGCGACAGTCCAAAATTGTCTGGCCTTCCCTTGGTAAGGAATGCCCCCGTCTTTCCATGTTTGTTGTTTGGGAACAGGGAGGAGTCAGGGGTCTTATGAGGCTGGTTAATATATCTGTCACTTCATCTCCGACAAACATGGCTATTAATAGGCTCCGAAACGGCAATTATTCGTTAGTCATGTGGTGCTGATTTTATATGGCGTAGCGGCGTAGGTAGATTGGTAATATTCTTGTTTGTGTTAAAAGTAAAATGTTAACACACTGTTTATTTTTAGCGTGGCATGTTTTCAGTTTAATTTCAGAATAAGTAGTAAGTTTATTTTGGAAACACGCTGTTATAAATAAATACACTCGGCTAATTTTACTATCCAATTTGTTATTCTACAAATGTACAGCAACCTACAGTAATTATCTTCCTGAAGTGCAGACGAAGCGCGCAGTAATTAGTGTGCTTTGCTCTAGTTTCGGCTGAATCCGACACATGGGCCGAAACTTGATATTTAAATCGATACCTGCCAACCCGAAACAGTAACTTCAGTAGTAGCCGTAGTAGGTAGTAACAATAGTAAACTACGGAAACTAAAGTTTTGGCGCAGCCGAAAGGTTCGATAGTTTGTTAGCCGTAACCGAACCCTCGGCCGTAATCAAACTTGCTGAAACCAAAACTTCGGTTGAACACTGATAGCAAACATAGGTATCTATTAACATTTAAATATTTGTTGGACCATAAGAGCGCGTCATCATCTGTTCTCAGCCTTCGTCATGCTCCATTATTATAAGACCGCCTGTTGTTTACCCTCTTCTTTTCTGTATTCTTTGTATTGTTTTCTGTAATGAGGTGTGCAATAAAGTGTATTTGTATTGTATTGTATTATTATTGCAGGTGACTTTCATATAAGAATCCTTGATAAAATTTAAAGCATTTTTCATTGATTAGGTATCTGATTTGGTAGTGTTATCTTTACAATGTATAAGCCGATTATAACTTCTAAGGATTCTTTCGTATCAAGATTGATTACAAATCACAAGTATCTGTAGTAGTGAGTAAGGATTAGATAATTTACTGCGTTCTAACAAATATGTATACGTGCCCAGAGTAAGGTAGATATTTACCAGGGACTCAAGGTTATCGGTTTTTCTAGATATCCTGCGACAGATATGCTATATTAGCTAATCTAGAAAATGATCTACCTATTTACATCAGGTGAATTTCAGTTAACAAATGCACTTGCGAATTAATCTAGCCATATCCCTATACATTTCATATTTGGTAACTCTAAGTAATTAAATACTAGTTGTAGTTTACTGTATTTTCATTTAAAATACTTAACGTATAGGTGAGGCTTAAGGTAGACGCCAGTAAACTTTTGAGAAGGAAAGCTTATTGCAGTAGATATCACCAGTTCTAGGATTTTTAAAGAGCCGCACAACGGCTACTTTAAATTAAAATTAAATAGTCAACAAATAGAAAATTGTCAAAATTGTCAAACGAATTGGCGTGGCGGGGAAGCTAGCTATGGTAAAATACATCAAATTGTGTAAAAATTTCGCCATGACACAGAATAAATAAGAGTACTAAGTACAGAAGACTCACTCTCTAACAAAACGCGTCTGTTACGATCAGCACAGATATGGCCGCTAGGTGGCGACAGCGCCACGCGCGGCTTATGGCTTTCCCCAAAATTGGGGCCGAACGGATGTACTTTTAGCTACCTGTAGCAAAGCGACGAAATCGCGGAGTGAGACACGCCTGATAATGAGTACATCCGTCCTCAACTATCCTATTAAGAGCCAACAGGAGTGGTCATTTCTCCATACAAACGTACTCGACTGTTTCCTCCGTGGGTTTTGAAGCTAGAGCAATGATTTTTTCAACACAGATTAATATTGTCAATATCTGTGTCGGACCGTTTTGCTTTTTTTGATATTTTTGTTTTTTAAGGCGCTAGAGCCCTTCAAAAATGGCCAAAATGGCCTAATTGACTATGCCGCAATGAGAGGCGTGCTATTCAAAACTGACATCAATTAGTCAAAAAAGCAAAACGGTCCGACACAGATAATGTCATAATCATTTAGATTTCCAAATTTGGTTACGATTGGTTAAGTTTTGGAGGAGGAAATAGTCGAGTACGAAACCTCGATTTTTGATATTTTTACGCAGGATTTTTCGCCTTGTCCTTATCGCACTAGATTCAGGAGCCGCTTCCGTTAGCGAGACGGGTATATTTACCTAAAATATTTAAATCTTAGCTCCTGTTGGCTCTTAAGACTTATACGGTAACCAAGTAACCACGAAAACAAACTACATACTTAGTTCCATAGTCAAAATAAAGCTAGCCCTTCGTAAACCACCTGAGCGTTAACAAAAGAGGACCTTTTTGCGCGCATTAAGGAGACCCTTTTCAAGAACACGCTTTTTTATTTTGAATAGGGAGCCCATGAATGAGCATCGAATGTTCTCGTAGAATCGAGGATGTTTGCCAAATATGGGGTGCTAAAAGCTTTCATGATTCATCGGGTTATTCTTTTTGTACAGATGAGTATTTAAAATGTGTAATACATATTTACATAATAACTAACTATGGACACAGGGCGGACACGCCATACATCAAAAATGATTTGTGTTTATATGTGTGCGCGGCACGTCTGTACACGCGTCATTGAATTTCTGACGGAATCCTGACGGAATCTCAGTAGAGCGACTTACGCACACATTCATGTCGCGGCCTGTCGCGGGCGAGGTAATCCGAATCGGGGCGGGGCGGTGCGTGTCCGTTCTGTATGATAATACTATTACTCATTCTGTGCTATGGATGTATATAGCATCAATACCGCCGAGAAGACATTCAGTAGAGACAAAAATAATAACGATATGGAAATTCAAAAAGGCTAAAGTTACAAACATCCCTTATCCTAAAATACTAAAATGGATAGTTGGAAATTAAACGAACTTACCTGTAAGTGAAGTTCATTTCAATTATATTAGCTGCACAAACTTCTGTAATAATGACTAAACGAGTACGAGTAATTAAGTCATTTGTATATTTTTAAATATGTACCACCTACCTTCTTTTGTTGTTGTTGTTGTACCTAAACAAAGAAATGCCTAATAGATCCAAAAATAAAATAGTGTTTAGGTTTAGCACGGCCTTGATTTTTTACAGACCACTGTTCTTTCACACGTTTGCAATTTTTTTGTTGTTTTTTTTTTGTTATTAGAAAATTGTAAGAGAATCCAGTCACTGTTGACAAATTGATTAAAAGATACTCGTAAATATATTTCTATAAGTAAGTATATTTTTTTACGCTTGTCTTTCATATTTTAATTTTAGGAGCCCGATTCAGATTTTGAACTTGTCACGGTTTTGATCTATTTTGATACAAACTTGAACGTCGCTCACGCTGATTGGCCCAATGCGAAATGAAGTGAAAATCGTGCGTGAGGTGCGCGCCAATCACCACAACGTCATATCAAAACCATTACAATTTGTTAAATCTGAATTGTGCTCCAGTCCAGTTATCGTTATCGAACGCCAGTTTGTGTTTGTCTCAGTATGGTAACAGCGTTACATAATCGAAGGTCACTTAGTCTACTAGAATAAAGTACGCTTCAATGGCTATAGAACTACTTAATTTCCCATTGTTGTTCTTGTCGTAATATGGAGTTTGGGCTAGCCGCTTTTGTCTACTTTTAATGGAAATTCCATTATGGAATATGGATCCGCTTGTACCTAGATAGATCAATAATGGTGTCGCTTACAAAGAGCCCTTTAACTATATTTTACAAGAAAGTAGTTAATGTAAGGAGATAGTGTTTAATACATTTTGGGATAATTGGGGCATTATCTCTGAACAGGGACCTTATTGTCGATGGCGCTTACGCCGCACGGCCTCGTATTTATATCGGAGCATCGTTAATAATGGCGTAAGCGCCATCGACAATAAGGTCCCTTTTCATAGATAACGTCACAATTGCTCGTATGTCATTCAATGAACCTTGAAATTTGTATTCTTTTAAATGATAATATGAAAAAAAAAACAGTGTTAAAACGACGTACGATTGTATTGTAGTTATGATTTATGAGTTATGAGGGTACGGTATCCTCCATTAAGCGTGGCCCGACACGCACTTGGTCGGTTATTTTAATTCACCCCCTTCTTTTGGGATTGGGGACAAAGTTGCGGGTGAAAGATACCTTCGTAGTTTCTTTATAAAACAGACAAGTACAGACACGGTAAAAAGGTACCTAAGTATGCGAAATTTTGCTAAGAAATATCCCAAAATCAGCACATCGCTAAATGATCTAAGAATGCGCAGATCATGACAGACGCGAAGGTAGACGCGTAATAGAAAGCTGCAGTCAGTGACCCCGTGACCGGCGCACGCGATTCGGGTAGTCAGCAGACCATCAGAGTTTCGTTACGATCGCTTGTCGAATGTAAGCGAGTAGAATAGTCCGTCTGAGCTGAGCTAATTCTGCCCCGACATCGACAGAAACAAAGTTTATTTATTATATAATATATAGAAAGCAAACGAGATTTCTCAGTCTTGCCCGTTAAAGGGTTAAAAAAGTTCGACTTTCTATATTATTACCACTGTCGACTTAAAAAAGTTTTATTTTCCTCGTTAACAAGCCTATTATCAGACTCATGAGAATTGCGTCTTCCAGATCATTATGTAATACAGACCGTACGTCATCGGAACCGATGTTTATAAATGATACAGTCACATGACTAAATGATGACCTATAAAAAGTATCACGGTGATAGCTTTACAGTAGATATACAATTAAACTCTAGAATAGGGATGATGACACATGTTGAATTTTATAACAAAATCTAGTAAAATAGATAGCAAACGAGCAATTTATCACAATAATGTGGATATTAAAATAAAATATTGAAAAATTACAAAATTACAGGACCTGAAAGTTTCAAAATTTTAGTTTTTTTTTAACTTCCAAAAACGATAAAAGTAAGGGTACCATTCGATTCCTTACATTTCATCCAAAAAAATATTGTATTGCAACTATATACATAAACGCAATATTTCACCGACAAAAACGCAATTTTCTTGTTTTGTCCATACTACAAGATGGGCGATGACGTCACGGCCTCTAGCCGTTTTGTATAAGTAGGGCGTTTCGCGAGTGAAGTGCGACTGTCGGACTTTGACTACAATTTCTGACTTTTGTGTTACTTTAATGCAATGGGTCCCATATAGACATTTGATCCTAAAAACAAACCCGATCGATTGATACCATAAAAAAAAATAGTCATGTAGCCTATTACGTCGTATGCAACTTTAATAGGGTTGTGACAAAACAGAACACTAGACAGTTCCGAAAAGTTCTTTAAAAAAATATTATCTTTCAGCTTCAAAATTTATTCCACAATACAGGAACAGTACCTAAAAATAGACATAGAGAAATGAATGTTTTGAAAAAGGTCACAAATGTCAGACTAATATGATAGTGGCACAAACATAATCCACCCATTCGCGTATTTCTGTACTCCAAGGATTTACGCGTAGGAAGAAGAAAGCCTCGACCCAGAACGAGCGGCGAAATGGCGGAAGGCGAAATGACATGCCTATTTCATGGTATGACAAACACGTAGTTGAGATGAGTGGGACGAAATGTAATAACAACAAGGGGACGAAGGATTAACTACACACCTACTTAACAATATAGGTTTACCTAGTGATTGGTGTTTGTAAATAAGGTTCGAATAGGTTGCACACAACTCCTACTCACTCGGATCGGAGACCACCGGACGAGTGATGCTGAAGCGTTCGTTCGAACAGAACAAGCCATCAGCTTGAGTGAAAATTAATTAGCTATATAAATAAATACTTAAATAAAAACAAGCAACAACGGTTGCACTCCGGGAGTGCCGATAGAAGTGAAAACTCATCTCACTATGTTACCGACGCCCGGTAACACGATACATACGTTTAGCGGAGGTATTCTATTTATTTATTATATATTATTATCATTCTCAAATAAGATCACACTTTTTCATTGACATGTTTATTTACATAGGCATGACAACGTCAAATTATTTGAACATAGGTAGTCTTGAAAAGGAGTCCGCAACATTGAGTTTTTCTTTATTGATTTAAATGCCATTTAAATTACGAGTGGCCACCTTGCGGGGCTTACGGTCACGTGATCGCCTTACGCCCCTTACGGTCACGTTATCGCCTTACGCTGTCTCGAGTTTATCATTTTTTCCCCATCTCAAAAAGTGCCCAGCGCCGCTAAAGAAGTTTTCACTTCAATAAAAAACATTTATTTCAGACGTAAAGTCCATCGGGGTTAGTATCATTATTACTAAACTTAAAATTAGGGTTAATATTATATAAACCTAAAAAATAAAATAACAAAATAAAACAAAATTAACTTAACCTATGACCCGGTACATAAGGGACACATGCACTACAGTACGATACTTACAGTATTTGTAAATTAAAATGTTATAGGTAGTAAGTACTCTTTAAAAATAATTTACGTGCATAGAAACTTCACCTTCACATAGGTACATAAATATACTAAACCAAAAATAAACTCTAAAATTTAAAACACATAAAGATTAACATGCATTGAGTATAATAGAGGCCCTCCTTCGCTTTTGTTTACAACTACTTAATTAAAATTTCTTCTATAACTAATAATATAGGTCAACATGACCTTGAATTTAATAAATGCCTCGATCGGCAACCCTAGCGATTTATGTAAAACTATGGAAATAATTGCGCTAAGATCGGAAATAGAATAACATATGGAAATGATATGCGCCAACAAGGAAACTGCAGACTATTATATCCAGTATGTAGCAGTATTTCTGGCATGCTGCATGCCTATGAGGAAAATCATATGCTAATCGTATATAAATACTTACCATTTGAAAGCGTGCTTAATCAATAAGTTATATGTTGTTGGGTCTATGTATATGTAGCTAGTGAATAAAATCTCAATAGATCTACCTTGGATCTATAGAGAATGAAGGGATGTGCAAGTTGTGGAATTTTTCCAAAAAGTTGGAAATGTTCTAGAATATTTCAGGAAAACTTCACAGGAAATTTCGCTTCCAAACTTCCAATACAAAAATATTGGAATATAAAAATGTTTCCAAATTTATTCCATGTGGAAGTTTCGCAATTTCGGAAAGTTTCCGAGAGTACACATCAGTAAGAATTGGCCTACGTATCACTGTGCACAAAAAGGATAATTAGGGCGATAGGTTACGTCGTAAAGCCTTATAAGAGTTATAAGTGTACATATTCGTTTTGTAGAATCATTAAAAAAAGCCGTAGCCAATAAGTAGTCGCCTAAATACAGCCTTTTCTACGATTTCTCCTTTTTTAGGATTCATTCTCTTCATCAGACATGTCCATGTCATTACTTATTTGTATTTAAGTATAGATATGTGTACGTGTACATCCTATTAATAGACAACTAAGGTCGTTTTGAAGGATCTGCTTTGTAAACAACCCCTCAGAAACCATTAGAGGGGTGACACCGTGAATATGACACCGATGTACCTACTATAAATATATTAGTGTCACTTCGCTTGCCATCAAACAGACCTTTCACTTCTTTTCATCAGCGAGCTTTAAAATCATCTTTAACAGAAAAATCGACTTCATCACTTATGATATATATACCTAGGTACCATTATTTTAATCATTTTTGAAATACCATTATAATCGTTTGACACCGTAGCGAGTTTGAGGAGTTCCTATATTCCTCATAGATCCGATCATCAGATCTGGATTTTGGCCGAAAATGGGATCAATCTAGAAGTCTGCTCATATTTCAAATAAAAAAGAATTTTTCAAATCGGTTCCAAAAGGTTCCAAAATAACAACCGAATTAAGAATATCCTCCTTTTGAAATATTGAAGCCGGTTAAAAACACTGACTTGTTCACAGCATAGGTAGGTATTTAATATCTTTTTTAAACTACATACACAACGGCACCTTTATTTTCATGAAATGTGTACGTGACTCAGCGTCCGTTTTATTAATAATATAACATTTTACGCCTGTTTGTGTAACACTGACACAATGCAGACCCCTTAAGGTTTAGGCCAAGGTCAAACAAGGCCAGAGCAAGAGCGGCGCTAAGAACTGGTACAAGTGATAAGCACTTTACATTTTGCTAAAAATAATCATTTCCTTATATGTAATGTAATTCAAATATGTGTGGCCTGAATTTGTTTATGATATTATCATATGCGTGATAATTCGTAGTGTTTTATTTATCAAACTTTGGACGTCGGAAAATAGGTACATTACATGAAGGTCATGTGGGTGTTCAAAAAGGTAAGGTAAGGTAGGTAGGTACGAGGGGTATTCAAAATATTCTCGGTATGAGAATGAAAACAAACAAGTACGAAAAGTTTGATATTTTTATTTTTCAATATACTCCCCCCCTATGTTCATACACTTAAAAGATCGATCAATTATTTTTTTTAATCCCTCGTAAAAATATTTTTTATCTTTCGTGTAAAAATGCTCCTCCACTGCCGCCTTCAATGCTTCATCGTCAGAAAATTTATTTCCACGCAGATCCTTTTTAAGATTGGGGAGCAAAAAGAAGTCGCTGGGGGCTAAGTCCGGACTATACGGTGGGTGAGTAACAGTTTTAAACCCACGTTCAACAATAGCTGCCTTGGCAATATGAGCAGTATGGACGGGGGCGTTGTCATGCAGAAGCAGAATACCTTTGGTTAACTTTCCTCGCCTCTTTTCTTTAATTACATCCTTTAATTGACGTAGAATGTTAGCGTAGTACTGTCCTGTGATATTTACACCTTTTTCTTTATAATCGATTAGTAATACTCCTTCACAATCCCAAAATATCGTGGCCATGACCTTGCCAGCTGAAGGGATGACCTTCAACTTCTTGGGATGAGCTGAACCCTTAATGTGCCACTGCATGGACTCTTGTTTACTCTCTGGGTCATAATGATGAACCCAGGTTTCATCTCCAGTAACTATTCTTTGCAGCACCTCATCAGGATTTTCACAGCACAGGTCAATAAAATCGGAACAACAAGCTACACGCATGTCTTTTTGAAGCCGAGTCAGCATTCGCGGAACCCATCTTGCACTTACTTTTGACATATTAAGATGGTCATGTATAATATCATGTACGGTACCAATAGAGAGATTGGTTACTTGTGCTATAGATTTTACCTTCACTCGACCATCTTCCAATTTAAGTTTTTCCACTTTATCAATATTTTCTTGTGAAGTAGCTACTACAGGCCGGCCAGGTCTAGGGTCATCTTCAATACTCTCCCTTCCGCGTTTAAACTCGCTTGACCACTTTTGAATGGTAGATAAAGAAGGAGCAGACTCACGGTAAACACAATCCATTTCCTCTTTTATGGTTTTTTGATTTTTACCCTGTTTTGTCAAGAATTTTATCACGCATCGATGTTCTAATTTAGTTAACATTGTCAATTCGCACAGGATGTTCATGTTTGTTCAGCAATTGCAGAAAAACAAAAGACTATCTCGGTTCGAATTATACTTTTTTTTAATGTCAATGAATAAACCTTAGCGGCCAGTAACGAAAGAAATTTTAGAAGAGGTCGTAAGATATCAATACCGAGAATATTTTGAACGCCCCTCGTAGGTGTAGGTTTTGAAATAAGATACTTATTATTGTTAATATAAAATTAAGATGTAAATATGTATAAAATTGACATGTAACTTACGTTATGAATAAAGAAATTGAAATTGTAAGTTCTAAGGGTGGCAAATGCGCATCTGCATTTACTCTTGAAAATTTACAAACAATTAACTTCAAAATTAGAATATAGTAATTAAATGTGCAAAATGAAGGATCTGGGCAAATCCAAATCTAACGCAAATCGTGCGTTTTCATATTTACTTATCGTAAACTTCTACACGAATTAAACACGATGCAAATAAAATGTGCTAATGCGATTGCATTGAGTGTAGAATGACGCTCATAGCATAACCTAAGGGCAGACCCTTACCTAACGCAAACCTGCATACGTTGCGCTCGGCTACTCTTCCTACCAAGCATTTGAGACATTCTCGGGAAAGAAGTATAATTTATTTTTTCTACTCCAGCACTTAAATGTGTCAATTAAATGACTGACAGTGATATCTAAAGCAATGTCATTTGAATGCTTTGTCTATAGGCTCATAAGATGACTGCTAGCAGTCATCTTATGAGTATAATACAACTGCTTTATTTTTTTTAAAGATACAAGTTCCGATCATCTTGATTGAAAGAGGTATGTTTTCATTTACAATAATAACTCTTTTTTTTTTTAAATAATAACTCAATTTTTTTTAAATAATAACTCTTTTTTTTAATAATAACTCTTTTTTTTTAATAATAACTCTTTTTTTTTAATAATAACTTTTTTTTTTTAATAATAACTCTTTTTTTAATAATAACTTTTTTTTTTTTTTTTTTTTTTTTTTTTTTTTTTTTTTTTTTTTTTTTTTTTTTGCTGCAGCTGTCATAGAAAAAGTAATGTATGCAACAGCTCATAATTGGTTCTTAAAATTCTCGGGTCTTTTTTTACAAAACTCGACTACGTCTCGTTTTGTAACTTCGACCCTTGAATTTTAAGAACCCTTATTATATCACTGTTGCATAAACTACTATTATCGGTTGAAGAAAGAGTATCTCTACAGTAATGGACAAATACCTACATAGTTACAAGCAATATGAAACATATTCATCTCATTTTACAAGTGTGTGAAATAAAAATATTTAGAGATCAAATTACCTAAAGATGACCTCACGGTAGTGTTTTAATTATTGCCATAAAACTATTCCAAAAACATATTGTTAAATTAGTAAGGTCAGAGAATAAGATGCATATGCTAACTTTAATTATTAGTGATACAAAAGTAAGGATCAGTAATAAAATACGTACGATAAACTGGGGTAACTTTGATTTCAGCAGCGGGAGCGGCATTTATAAAGTACGGATAAAAAAATGTGCCAAGAAAATGTTGGCGATCCTGATCAGTGATCACTGATCATTATGCGGTAATAAAACTTTTCGATAGTGTGAGCTTCATTTATTACGTGGCTGAGGAGTCGTGCTGGATTAAAATCACATAGTATAAAATTATAATTTGATATAGTACTTACCTATTTGCGTCTGGTTGGCAATTAGCGCTTTTAGTAAAGTAAGCAGACTTGTACTAGACATAATTATTTACATTTGCAATCACAGCGTAATATGCAGCGTATAATGTCGACCGGTAAACACTGTAAGTGTACTACCGACGTGATATGACGTGAGTCCATGCCCATTTATATACGAGCACATATCACGAGCTTTTTCAGGTAGGTACAGAAGACTTATTCCCGAAATTCTGAATCAATTAAGATAAAATTTGGTACCTATGGCCCGAGGACGGACACGATAGTTTTTTATCAATAATATTATACGTACAAAAGGTACAACTATAAAGCATAGGTACCGAAACTCGAAATTATAGGTTGTATTAATATTACCTCTGAACGTTTTATGTTAATTTCTGGTAATTTTCCATTTAAAAACCCAGACTTTGTTTGATTGTTACCACTGGGGTTTTCCACACACCTATTGTACATAGGTAGGTACTTTACTAATCTTGTCTACATATATATAACTTTGTCTTTGATCAGCGGTAAGGAATTTTGACAGTCCGGTTAAAGTTAAATAGCATTTCTTCTCTTTATTCGACCTGTGACCAGCGTGGAATGGTTAAACTAGCGCCACCTCGTGATTTTCTAGTAAAAATAATGTCTGTCTATTTTTTTACAACATCATGTGAACGAACGCAGTAGTAGCAATTTGGCTTCATTATTTGAAATGACTAATGGCATATCATAGTTAATGTTGTCTGTACCTACTAATTTACACACTGAGGCTTAAATCGTTTATTTACATCGAAATAATTTATTTACTTCGGTAAGTCACTGTATCCCTGGAATTTAATTCAGTACCCCTAGAATATTATTATAATTTTTCTTTAGAATTTCTTATAATTTCTGTTAGCCCCAAAGTGGTTACAAATTACAAACAGCTTGATACTTATTAGTTTATTTACTTACCTACTTGAAGTTAAGAAAATATTCAGAAGTAGGTATGTATAGTCTACCAAATCAGGTAGGTAGTCGTACCAAGCTAAATCTGCATGGCATTTGCAATGACAAGTTCTATGAAAATATGAACTTTGTTCTATTCAAATCGGTTAAGTTAGCTTAGACTGACTCTACAATATAAGTTTGGGTCTATCTAGATCAACAGACAATCACAAAAACAGAGACTTTCTCTGACTTTTTCTGAGAATCTTCTCTGTTGTAATAAAGCAAAGAAATCGTCACTTGGGGCTTTATATTTACTTACGTCCTTCAATTGTCGTCACTATCTGACCTAACGGAAAATTTTCCTTTCATGACATGAATGATTTTCGTAACCGTAATTCATTATATTGTCATTATCATTAACATTGCACTGGAAAGGTAAACCTTGGTGAAAAGGCTATTATAGGCTACTTTTTCTGTATAATTTATTCTAACTGGCCACGAGAGTATAAACCTAAGTGTTTACTAACTTACTACAGTAGGAAGAAGGAAATATTTAACTCCGAATATCTATGACCTAGTTATGAAAAAGAAAAGGTATTATTAGTATTACTATCTGATCTGTATTGTAGATGAGTAGTATGGTTTGACTTTTGAACACATGGTACCTATGTTGTGTATTGTATATTCTAGCTGTGATTGGGAATCGTAAAAATATGCAAATTAAAATTAAAACCACCATGAATATGACCTTCAGCCGGGCTAGCACATGATTGGCGCGACAGTATCTCACGGCGAGATAGACTACCCGTCCCTCTTCAATTAACGTAGTTAAAACAAGACGGGTAGTTTATCTCGCCGCGAGATACTGTCGCGCCAATCATGTGCTAGGCCTACAGGTGACAATCAAGTTTAAACCATAAGTACCTATCACTAAAATGGCATGACCAAAAAAATATTCGCCAGTGCACGTACGTTACCTACGAGTTTCATGTATTTCATGTTTAGTAATAGATTTAGTTACGCGTTCCGCGATAAGGCGGTTCTAGGCAACCCACGTAGCCTGGCCGTTAAAAATAATTATGCAAGCAAGATTGGCGGCGAAGCGGCAACGACCAGCGATAGGGGAGCCAGGGCTGACGGTTGGAGGTCGTTCGTTTATCGATATCGATGAACATTTATTTGACTATCGACTTAATTAATTTTATGTTAGGCCTAATTTTAAACGTACGTGTATCTCTAATATTATTTATATCACTAGCATAGTTACCTATATATTTTTTTATTTGGGTAATGTAATGAATGGATATTCAAAATCTCAATACCTAATCATTGCATTTTCTTTGTAAGGCAAATACTTACATTATATTGTGTTTAAAAACAAAAAAGAGAAACAGTAACTGTACAAGTACCTATTACATATGTTTAATTTTATTAACCCATCTTGTTATACTTCTATTAGGGATTGAATATATATGCTACCATTTACCAATTTATTAACAGTTATTGTATGTAAGGCCGAGATTCGTATTTTTATTAAAAATAGTAGCATAGCAGAAAGAAACAAGTACCGTAAAACCATCCAAGTATAATCCAAAATAGAATAGAATAGAAATATTTTTATTCGTGAGCACAAACACAAAAAAGAAAATTACACAAGCAGAGAAACATAAAAAAGAAGAAGGTGCCACGAAATGGTCTCACCTCAGCATGTTGCTGGCCACTCCCAACTCCCAACTATTGTAAAAAACTAACACGAATATCTTGATTTAGGTGTGACTTGCTGGAATTACTGTTTTGGAGCAACATTTTTTTATAAATGACGGAAAACACCCAGCAAAATACTAACATTGGTCCTATTTAATTACCTAAGTGTTGAACTTGTGGACCATAGAATGTAGCGTTTACCTTGGGTTCCTTCCCTTCCTCTGTTTGTGAACAATTAGCGTTCCAAAACCGAGCATTCCAACCGGATACTTAATATCGTTCTATGGCTCTATTCAAATTACGATTCTCTTTTGATCTGCATCTGAAATTCACGTATTAACGTAACGGAGATGCTTAAAGCCCTCATGAACCCTCCTGTTGCATGAGAAGACTGGGACCTCTGACTGGCTTACTTTGTATTACAGTTTCTGTGACTTTCCTACATGCAATGTGGCCCTAAGCCACCTCACCTTTTCCTTTCTGTTTTTCCTATTGTTTTCTTATAGTTTTGTATAATTTAATCGCTGTATTAATATAATTTTAGGCTTTTGCTACATTTTGACATGTTTATTTACGTAACGTACAAGTTGTATTACTGAATTACATTTGCTAGGTTTATGGTACTTTGAGCAGGAAAGCACATCAAATATTATATGTTGGTAATTCATAATAATCAATCAGATTTATATAATATGTTTTCCCATTTCGTTTAATAACTTTATTTTCTTTTCCTTTTGTAAGAATTTGATATGTTTTCTGAAAGAGCTACGAATTTGTATGATTCCATGTACATATGTATATTTTCTAAATCAAATTTCTATTACACCTTATGTGTAATAATTGCACCTTATTGCATGAATTCTATAGTAATTTAAATTGTATTTTTTTTTCCTTATTTTCTCGTAATGCATGTTAATTATAAGATGTAATTATTTTTGAAAAGATGTGTCCCGCCGAGTTTGTTGCCGGTCCAATAATGGGATACCCTCCTCCAATTGAGGGGGGATTTAAATCTTCTCGGGGCAGAGGTGTAGGGTTGGAGCCGGTCTACCTAGCTTATTTGACGTTCATAAGCGCATTGTAATTATGCCTACTTGAATAAACTATCTTTTATTTTTATCTTTATCTTGAAACAAATTTGAACCCTTTACAAATTTTTTAAAGTCAATAATCAAAATGTATCATTATTAGGATTGAAAGTTCTAATTAGGGTGTGCTTTCCGGACAGATTTCCTTTCCCGGGACTCGCCGTAAAAATTCAGTCTCGGGAGAATTCCCTGGTTCTAACATATGGAGAACCAAAAAAGTTAATTGTTATGTCTTTATTTTGTAAATATGAATTATTAATGTTTAATTCATTTGTAAAACACATTAAGTTTCTGGTTTAATATTTTAGAAATTATATTTTTATCGTCCAATGTTTTGTCACTGCACTAGGACATCACCATTCGTTCAAGTTTCATTGTCTGCATCGGCCGCCAGTGGAAATTTCCACAGTTAAACATGCAACCTTAGTCTTCACCGCTTTAGCTCAAGGAGCTCGACATAACTCCCTCTCGCTCGCACGAAATCAACGCAGACGCTCTGACCTAACCGGTTCGTACCGCTTTAACTAATGCAGTCGCCCATACCTCGTTCTCTTTCGGCTGAGGCAGCATACGTTCTATTTTACGAATAGCTCTGCGCTATGTATACTTCTCGGTCGTCGGCCAAACGATTTTTGTTAGCTGTCTTTCTCTAGAGCTTGAATGAGGTAAATTTTGTTTTCTTGGTGCAGAGCTACAGCTTCAAATCCAACAGAATACTAGTTACCTTACTACGACCACGTGCTCGTGGGGTTAATGACTGATAGGATAGATAGCATTGAAAATAAACAAATAATAGGCTCAATTCATAGGAGCTTAAGCGAATATCGATTTTTACTTTATTAAGTTCTTTTTTGGCGGATGAGATTGAAAAGCAAAGTCGTTTGACTTTGCTTGTTTGTAGAGTCATTGTTCTGTTGCAAAAACCTTACAATGCGATGTTGTTTAGACTTTAGAGTTAGTGACAACATAGGCATCTAGATGTTAATGTTTATTAGGTAACATTAAATTTGCGTTATTTGATTTGATTTTTCTTTAAATTATTAGCAGTATTAATTTATTTCTGTGCAGTTTTGTTAATTTGGGCACATTACACATTAATCTACGTCAACGCTATAAGACTTAAATACCTATTATCTGACATCCAGGAAAATATTATTTACTTCTTACTTTTATTAATTACTCTTACTCTCTAATTCTCAATTTAATTACATTATTAATTTTAAATAAAAGTTTTTTTTTGCAAAAATTGGGTAGAGATGGTAAACTTACAATTTATCAATCGACGATGTGGGTATTTAAATAAAGAACCAAATTAAAAAATAAATTAAAATATTTTTTGCTTTATTTCTATTTAGCTTGTGAAATTAATTATATCTAGCTATAAAAATACAATTTCATGTCTAGTGTAAATTCTGTAAAGCGTACATTATGTAAACAAGTGTATAGAACTATATAGACCGTTGCTAGTAAAACACTTTCTATATTCTGTTCTGTGTAATGGCACAGAATAAATAATAGTAGACTAGGTACAGAAGACTCTCTAACAAAACGCGTCTGTCACGATCAAGACAGATATGGCCGCTAGGTGGCGACAGCGCCACGCGCGGCTTATGGCTAGCCACCAAAATTAGTGTGGAACGGATGTACTTTTAGCTACCTGTAGCATAGAGAAAAAAATACATAGAGTGCTCACTCCATACATCAGTTTTAGTACCAAAAAGACTATTAGCATCTAGCATCGAGTAGCGGAACTATCAGTACTGCTACTTGACAATAGATGTAGCAGTACTGATAGTTCCGCTACTCAATGCTAGATGTAGACACTGAAATTAATAGTCTGAACTGATGTATGGAGTGAGCACTCTTGTCTTACTATATTTCTCTATGCTGTAGCAAAGCGACGAAATCGCGGAGTGAGCCACGCCTGGTATGGTGGCAGCAAGTAATGATTGTGTCGCCGCATGTAGAAGGCATCGCCAGATTGGAATAAATATTTTTAAGAGATGTTTATAAACGAGACGGCGTAGTGTCGCTGCCGCCAATGAATGTCGGTCTCAAAATTACTTACATTGATAAAATTGATAAATTAGTCTACATTATTCTAAGTAATTAACATTCAAATGTTTTTTTTTATTGTAAATAAATAAAGAAAATATTATTTTTAATTTAGCGGAACATAGTTATCTCCATTAGCGAGCATTAAAAATTGATATGAATTAAAGTATGTAGTTAAGAACAAATTCGAGTAGGTACCTACTTAATGTAAGTAATGTCCTGGTAATAATAAAAAATCAGTATTTCTTTTTTCGGTTCTGCCAAAAAAATCAGACGTATTTACATTTTTCTTTTTCAGTACAATTTCAACTTTCTTCTTCTTTCTTGTCTAAATATTAAACATAAGAACAGCGCGATCATTATAAAATAATATTAAAAAGTATGTACCTACTTATTTATTTGGGGTTGAACTGCTAGAAAGCTTCCTCAAAACACGCTCAATAATTATCTAGATTAAAAATATTAAAATGAAAAAATATTATTTTGCAGATTTCATCCGGTGCCATTTAAAAAATGTAGGTAGGTAAGTACTTTAGTTTTAACGCATAAACATTTAATGTATTTAAAAATTTGAAATAAATAGTAAAATAAAATTACATAGGTAATTAAAATAAACATTACCTATAGCTACATACCTACAATATAGAATTAGGTAGGTTAGGCCTAATTGTAGGTAAATTATTTCTAGGTTCAGACCATTCACATTCCACATCCATCCTCTCCAGACTCTAATATAATAAAAGATGATTGAAAAAGGTTTTTCTTCTGATTTTAATAGAATTATACGTAAAGTTCTAATCGAATAATAAAAGCTGATTTTGATTTGATATTACTCGCAGTGCACCTTGCTCACAGGAGAAAAATGAAAAGTGAGACACACAAGTTTTAAAAATTTGAATAGGCGTCTTGGTTGAAAATTCCCCCTTAGAACAAGTCGCGACTCGTTGAATTCTTAACAAAAAGATTGCTATCAATAATCGTGCCTTTACAAAGTAGGCGGGTATTGTACTGTACGAATTGTAAGAGGGACGAGTGTTCTCTACCAAAATAAATCATTATGAATAAAACATTATATTTGATTACCAATCAGACAGAAGAGTACCTAGGTGCAAGTTTTACATTTTAAGTCTGGGTTTTGCGATTTTAGTTTTAAGGGTTTCAAGAACCGTTCGAAATATTTATTAATTTTATTTTTTAACCATTCTTTTTTTAATTATAAAAATATTATTGAAAAAAAAAACAGTCAGTTACTGAGCACATAAGGCCAAACGGGTATAAAGTTCCATTGAAAAACAGCCTGGAAAGATAAATCATTGTAAATAGTGTGGAATCAGGAGATAGGTTAGAGAAAGACAGAAGTCAGTTTAAAAAGCAGCATAGAGTTATCGCTTAAACGCTCCAGATAACAGCAATGCCTACAAGTGAATCATTCCATTTTGCAGGACACATTCTACTTATAGGAAATTAGGGAGAAGGGAAATTATTTTTTCGCAGAAAGTATCCTTCTTAAAGGTAGGTGTAATAACCATTAAGTAGGTATCTATAGTTAATGCAAACACATGCAGTTGCATGTTACAAAGCGAAAAGCTAATAAAAACTTGTACTTAATAAATTTTATGACCTTTAAAAAGTGTCAAACGATAAACGACGCCACGAGCCACGAGCGCATATTACACCGAAAATTACGAACACGTTTTAGAATTTTGGCACTTGCCACCGTCGCTGTTTTCATCCAAAACTGTCTTAAAGTGAAGGATATAAAACTCATAATATGTTATTTAATACCGAGACTGTTTAGTGAAAAATAACTAATTATGCTATATATAACCCTCGCTTTCAGGAGACTTGAAAGACGCCCACTAATGATATTTTCACTAAAATAAAACGTATTTTAGTGAAAATATCATTAGTGGGCGTCTTTATTTTAGGCACATATTTGCTTCCATGTGCTTAGGCCGCATGCATAAATTATATAATGCCCGATGTACTAACGACTTCTCGCAAATTAGGTGACAAACCAACCCAGAGTTGTAAGAACCAGAATATAAACACCGAATGCCTCTCGTAACCTCGTACCTTTATTTTAGGATTGCTTGAAATATCGACTTTATTTGTATGTCGCCAAGAGTTAATGTGTGAATCAATTCCCAAATGTTATTAGGCAATATAGCCATTCCTTGAGAAGTGAATACGTTGAATGAGGTGTAGAAATAAATTGGTCTGTGCCTCATAAATACGGACCCGTGACGTGGAGTTACGTTACGCCTCATTCTTGGCACGGGTTTTGTTTATCCCGATGCCCGCGAATCCGCATTATGACTGGGTTCACCGCAATAAATTCTCATTGACGTATCTTAGAGCAATTCACGCGGACCAGAAATGGAGCGATACCGGTCAAGAGCAGCCGGAAAGCGGAACCTGTAAATTTATGGAGGGTTATGAATAGTGTAGTTTGCCTTTTTACACGACTTTGCGCTTAAAAAACTTCCGAGTTTTTAAGTCCCAATTCAAGTCCTTTATTGAGTCTTTTATGCGTGCGCAACTTAAAAAGGACTCGATGGACTCGAGCCTTCGGATAAAGACTTCGTCAAAACTTTGTAGGTAGGTTTTATCTAAATGAATATTAAGGAAAATAGTCGTTATTTAATGATTCTGTAATTTGTGTACCTTATTATTAATTTATTTATTTATTAGAGATAAATCACAATTACATAATATTTAGATCCAAAAGCATCGTTAAACCACAGTGGTTTGTCTCGATACTCCATTCCGCAGTACTTAAATAATTAAATATACAATAGGCACTTAAAAATACATCTAATTCGTAAACAGCCTAATGGACGGACACGTGGACACAGTGCATTTGAGTAAATTTTGTACATTATAGGTACCTATTTTGAGAGTTATCCTTAAAGGACTCCAGTCTTTATAAAAGACTCAGGTCTCAATAAGAACTCAAGTACCTACTAACCTAACCTAACTAGAGTCTGAAAAACTGAGTGGAGTTTTACTTAAAGCAGAGGACACAAATGAGTCTTAACCAACACTAGTTATGAACACTGGTAAGCTTGGTTTAATAATCCGATATGGGTGGATTATTTGCGATATCTATTATTTCTACTTCTTCAGTCGGACACTCTTTCGATTGGTCGTAGTGCTTCCGTTCATATAGAATAGAGCGACGGATGCTTACTCCTCAACATTAACGTGATTAGGTAGACAAGTATATTTCCAGATCTTTCTATAAGGATCATTATTTTTAAAAGATAATATTATCTTTCCGATATTGTTACGTAAAAATAAAAACCCTTGCTCAATTATTTCAGAACTTTGCCTAAAAATGTAACAGGGTCTTTCATACTCCTATCCACCTTCTCGCATTTTAGCTAAACAGCAAATATAAATAGGTACTTATGTACATAGAATATTCTTTATCAAACGCTTCTGAAGAACACTAGACTACACAGTATAATTCAGAACATTAGCAACAAGCGTCGTTGTCAGGAGACCGATTTGATTCTATTAAAGAACCTTCTCGGCGGATCTCGATAGCATTGCCTGTTTGGTGCCCTACTGCCCTACTTAGGGTGGTTTTCCATCTGTCGAATTTGTTTGTCCAATGTGTATTGCGTCTCACATTGTGCTTAATGGGAGAGTGAGACGCAAAGATATTGGACAAAGAAATTGGACGGGTGGAATAGCACCCTTACTTACTCTTATAGGCATATTGATACTACGTCATTTAATAACTGAATATTTTATATTCAAATTTAAGTATTTTATCCTCCTAAGACCCAACAAAAAATTGAGTATGTAGTCAGTACGGCCCGTAGTCCTACCAGTAGTACTATTGTTTTATACTCATTCAGACCCAAGTACTTAAAAGACTTTTTTAAATGTTATTGTACTTATGCAGCACCTTGTAACAGCACTTTGTTTTTTTTTACGAACTTGTTAAAGGGTTCACAGACAAAACAAAACAGTCCTTTAGAAGTTCGTACACGCCAATTTCGATAAGCGCAAAATTTGAAATGGGTTTTCTATTAAGTCCTACTGGTAGGACCGTGGTACGCTATGACTACACAATTGTTATAGGAGCTGCTGGGTCTGAATAAGAAAGTTAATAAGTACTATGGGTAGGACCTTGGGCCTTAGGAAGATAAATATATTAGGTACGCCCGTCCATGTAAAAAATTAAAGTTTAGAAAAAGGATACCAATCTTGTGATGATTTATTTAGTTCGTTACCTAAGTCATCACTTAAGTTAGACTTAGAGCAAAGCAAGCAATAGGTATTTCTTACAAGTAGTGCCAAGACAAGACATTTTTTTCAAACTTATCTTCAGTTGATGTCAACAACAGGTACTACCTAATATTCTAAAGTCTATTTTTTTATTCGGTAGACTAAAATGACATTTCATAGTATGAAATGACACATGATGTTCATACTATGAAACGTCATTTTAGTCTACCGAATAAAAAAATAGACTTTAGTATGCATTACAATTTTCAGTGACTAATCAACTGAAACCTACAGAGACATCTGTCGCTGAGTAGGGGCGTTAATGTTATAACATCTGCAGTTACATGACAATCGAATTTTCCTACTCGCTGCTAGATGGCGTGCTTTTAGTATTCTGTTGGCGGCAAAAAGGCTACGTATTTCATTGTAGCTGTTATAGATGGCAGCTCGTGTCTTATTTTGCAACTTTAAAAATAACTTTAAGCACGCCTCACACCACTAAAAAGGAGAATAAGGGATAGAACAGTTATACTATTTTGGGAATTATGTCTCATAAACCAGATTATGCAGTTAGTGTCTGGATAAACCTAAGCACGGTTTTTATGAAACTGCCTGACATATAAGGCTATAAGGGCTTTTAGAAAAAAAAATCGCATTGGATGGTATCCCGTTATTTTCCCCCGTTTGAAATCGGTATACTGTATAGGTAGGTATGAAAGAAGTACCTATGATATGCCTATGATGACATTAGGCGAAGGCGAAGTCTACAGGGATTCTCAAGCGTCTGCAAAGTTGGTTGTTATTGTTATACATATAGTGTAGGCAGGTAGGTATGTAAGTACCATCCCGGCAAATCAATTATAATAGGTATAAAATATTAATATATCATTTCCTTGCAGTAGGCTTGAAAATCGCTATTTAAAAGCCCAGATGATAAAACAAATTAAATGCACAAATATTTACATTTATTCAATCTACATATTTGCTGTTCCAGCCTCTTCAACGATGTACCTAGCTACCTAATGTGCCATTTTATTTAAAGTTGTCCCCTACACTTTTTTTTTATTTGTGAATTTATATGTTATTTCTACTCAGAATCACGAGCTCTTTCTATCCTATCCTTTATAGGAGAAAAAAAGTGTCCCAAGGTTTTTTCCCATTCCGTTATCATTTTTTTCATAGACTTTGTATGGCGGTTTCGGAATGGAAAGATCGAAAAATGTATGGAAGTCTTGGGACACTTTTTTTCTCCTATTAGGATCAAAAGAGCTCATGATTCTGAGTAGAAATAACATAAATCCCAATTTTGAAAAAAAAAGTGTACGGGACAACTTTAAATAAAATGGCCCTACTACACAATAAAATTGTAAGACAGCGTTAACAGATTGCACAATAGTGTGGGAAAGTCGTACCCCCAGTTAGGGTATCAATTACCCATCATCAGGCAGGGCGAGTGATTTCCCCAGACTACGATTAGGACCATCCATCTAAAATGTCATTCAATAGAAATTGCTAACTATGTAAACAAACCGCCATACTAAAATTGACACTGAATGTCAAATTACTAGTAAGTTTTGTTTACATAGTTCGCAAGTTCTATTGAATGACACTTTAATGAGCACGTGACTTGTCACCAGCTTTACACTTCGTTTTGTAATATTAAATATTATTTTGTCGGATAATAGTCTTACACAAATCGATCTAGTCCCAGTAGGTAAATTCAGTAAGGCACAGGCCTGCCCTACCAAGTCATACCCGACCCTATCGTAGGCCTAGCCGACGGTATATGTATGTGTAGTAAGTTTTATATAAATACTTATACACATAAGATAATATAAGACTTGTTTATTAGGCACAAAACATAACAATACATACTCAAATTATTTTTCAAACGAACAGATAATTGCGCTAAAAGGTACATCGAGAACATCCATAAATCAGAAAAAAATATTACTGATAAAGACATAAATAAATGTAACGTTCCACGGCAAAAGGTACCTTATGGCACTTGGCGCTTACGTCGCATAGCGCCGCAATAATAATAGCGCGCGGCGGCGGAGCGGCGTTAATAATAGCGTAAGCGCCAAGTGCCATAAGGTACCTTTATCCGTGGGTAGGGTTGCCAGATGGTCGGGATTTGGCGGGATTTCCCCGATTTTTAGCATGCGTTCCCGATTCCCGACCAAGTGAAAATTGTCCCGAAAAACAGCTTCACGTTATAAAACAATAATTTCAAGTTCCGAACTGTCGTCGAGCGAGCGAGCGACCCGCGTCGAGCCGTAATGGGAAGAGCAGCTGACGTAGTGCCAATAATGTAAAATATCGTTGTTTTTAATACAATTACTTTAATTTGAATGTTTTTTTCCCGACTTAAGTCCCAAAATCCCGAAAAATTGATATTTTTTCCCGATAATAGCGCCTTCCGATCTGGCAACCCTATCCGTGGAACGTCACAAATGTCCTTACCAGGCTATGATCCTGAGACTTCCTGACCTACCGACTAGGTCACTAGGTTATGTAGAGTCGCACCATGCTAACTCTGCATGGCATTTGCAATGACGCAGTATGGCAATATCATCATTAATGTCAAATTTCTATAATAATACATTTTTACAAATCGGTGCATAGTTAGCTTAGGTACACAGACTCTAGTGCTCTACTCGCACGGATGATACTCGACCACTCTCTATATAGGTATCGTTTTGTAATTTTTGACAATCACTTCATTTACCTATTTATCATAATCTTATCTAAACTAGTCGTCCAGCTATCCAGCGTCCGTCGATAATCAAATAATCTATTATTATCTTTCTGTACCTCATTTAAACTTAACCACAACGAGGTGGTAAGTTGTTAACGACATCGAAATTTCCATTAGACGAATTAGCTGACACGTGCCGTACACAGTGTTACATTGGCGCGAAATTCACTCTCACACTCGCCCCAAGCTACCCTAATCAGATTACGCCCCAATTACTTGTAAAACGAATTCTTTTATGGTTGTGCCGATTACAAGATAGTGGCGAGTAAGTAATTTAAATTCTAAAAAGTCGAAAACGGGACGGCCCGGCGTCATTGCGATAGAAAAAGGAGGTATCTCCTATGTTAACATTTAATAATAATAAAAAAATAAAACAAAACTCGGTAAAAGAATCTCGTTTACAAATACACCAGAAAAGCACTAATGGTCGAATTTATATTTTTTATATAAGTGGATCTGAACTGAAATTTTATACGAAATGGTAAAATCTACACCGACTGTACACAGATTAGTCTTGCGCGAACATGAAAAAAATAATCAGGGCTGCTAGTAATTAAAATGATTATTATTAACATTTATAAATAATTTTTTATCCTTGAGATGGATGATTTACTAGCCCGAAAAACACTCAGAACAACCAACTTGACGATTTTATGAAATGGTTTTTTAAACACATTAATTTTTACACGAATTACAGGCAAACCACAAACCATTGTACCAGTTGTGTTACTTGTGTTTATCTGCCACATTCGCAAGAATTTTTATAGCGTACGTGCTCTGATAACATCTTAAATAATTCTGGTTTAGTGTGTCGTGTATTTCCGCATATTATTGGCTCATGGCGAATGCATGGGCAGTGGAGTCAGGGGAGGGGTGGCCCTAAGGGAATTGGCATACGGCGGGGCCCGATAGCACTGCCGATAGTCGCACCTGCTCTCGCGTTCCTATAGAAGTATAGATATTCCTATCGTTTTGTACGATTATGTACTACTTGCGCTATCTCTATACGATATATGATGCTTTTTGCGCGCAACTACTTATCTATAAAAATTACATTAGCTACCTCTTTCTACGTATTGACTGGCATGAACTGAACGAAAATTGAATGAAACGAAGGCTTCTTATCAATAAGTATTATTCATGCCACGATTTACAGTTTAGAATTTAGCAGCCACACAGCACGCTATATTCCTCCTATAAAATATTCTAAATACAACTTTGCCCAGTTTGGTAAGTAAGGTTACTTTAGGGAGATAATTTAACATCTAAAACAAAGACAGTTTAAGCTAGCATTTATTACCTAAGATTCAGGCATCAGAATTCAGGAGAACGTTTCAAATTAAAATGGTAGGTACTGCACTGGTTAAATGAAATGAAATCTTTATTTCAGGCAACTAGTGGCCTATACATAAATAGGTACCTTAAAAACTAGCACACATATATTATAAAAATACAGGTTGGCCAAAAAGTAGTGGATCAAACGAAACAGGGAGATAAAGGAGGTAATTTCCAACAAAAAAAATTTCTACAGCATGGCCATAACTTCATTGCACGAAAAGTTATAATTTTTTTTTTATCAAACTACCGAGATTTTTTTACAATTTACACAATAAAAAAATAAATTGATTAAAAGCAATAAAGCAAAAGATGTTGCATTGTGACTAGATAATGTATCAATACTACAAAAATTTTATTCATTGAAGAAAAAACAAAAAATCATAACTTTTCGTGCAATGAAGTTATGGCCATGCTGTAGAAAGATTTTTTGTTGGAAATTACCTCCTTTATCTCCCTGTTTCGTATGATCCACGACTTTTTGATGGCCACCCTGTATAACTAAATACTAAACACTAAAAATCACATAGTTTGCGATGCATTACGCAACCCCGCAATGCGCACATTCTAAATGACATGCATTTATATTTGCCCAATTGACATTGAAAATAATTTATCACTAGATTTAGGCTCTTGGTATGGAAGATAGTGTTGTAATACTTATTCATATTTTTATATATCAGCCACCTGCACTAATTTCTGATAACACTTATCGGATTGACTGTATTATGATTACTTTTTGACGATATTCCAATGCGTCATTCATTTAGAAAGCTTGGTTTCACCGGAGCGGTTTGCTGTCACACGACGTCCGCTTAAATTTAATAATGAGTGTTCTGTGACCAAAGAAAACTACCTACAGTAACAATGAAGCTGTTGTCAATATTTATCATATTCCTGTGGTTGAGGACCAGTGTAAAAGGTGATTGTGTGATGCGAGAAGAATGCGGCGCCTTTGGAGGATTCGATAAAACTTGCTACTACAATGGACCAGCTTTACCAGTTTTAGACGGGTTAACACCAGAAGAACGCAGCACAACTCTTGAAACAATAGAAAGAAGATGCCCGTTCCTCTTATACGATGAGAATGACAATAGATTACCTGACGATCAAGTGCTGACGTGCTGCGACAGTGCGCAGATCGCGGGCATGGCTCGGAGTCTCCTGATGGCTGACGGCGTGCTAGGCCGCTGCCCAACCTGCATGCGCAACTTCCAGCGGCAAATTTGCGAAATGAACTGTTCTCCTGACCAAGCACGATTCGTAGAAGTGAACACAACGACAGAATCAGACGTGACGTATGTTAGTGAAGTACACTACAGGGTATACAACGACTTCATGATCGACGCACACTCTTCTTGCGCCGGAGTGATAGTTCCGCAAACTGGTATGCCCGCTATCAACATGATGTGCGGCGATGCTCCTGTCTGCGACGCTGACGCCTTCTTCGGCTTTACCGGCGATACTTCTGCTAACCCTCTCGCGCCCGTTCAAGTGAACTTTTTAAGGTGGCCGACTCCGGAAGACTCGATGAACGCTCGTGCCCCACCGTGTAACGAAACCAGCTTCGATGACTTCCCATGCAGTTGCGTCGACTGCTTTAACGTGTGCCCGTCCGGTAATGAGCCGTATGTTCCTGAAATGTGTACAGTGGCCTCATTGAATTGCGCAGCTTTTTCTATTGGACTAATAGTTTGCATAATAACTGTGGGCATATTCACCTTTCTTACGGTAAGAGAAGCTAAAAAATACAGACAGTCTACTTCACAAGAAAGGTCTAAGCCACTACAACCGAAAAAACCAAAGTTGAATATGATGCAGCTTATGTTTCAAAAAATATTCTCTAAAATAGGTGCCTTTTCAGCTAATAACGCGGTTCTAACCATTATGCTGACTTCATGGCTCGCTTTCGCTGCCTTGTTCGGTGTGTTCCAATTAAATCTTACAGCAAATCCGTTAGAGCTCTGGTCTTCGCCAGATTCTACAAGCCGAGCTGATTTCAACTATTTTAATTCAAGATTTGGTCCATTTTATAGAACTGCTCAAGTTTACATGCAGATAAAGGGGTTAGATTCTTTTGAGTTCAACAATGTGACATATGGACCAGCATTTAGATTGGAAGCTATTGAAGAATTAGTGAGATTAGAAGACGCTATTTTGAATATAGGCAGGGACAACGATAAAGTGACATTAGAAAAAGTGTGTTTTGCACCTTTACGCCAGCACGGTGGGGCACAGTTGCTCGACCAATGCACGCTTATGTCAGTATCCGTATACCTAGGAAGTAATCGAAACAACATCAATAACCAAACATATTTAAGTCAAATTACTGGCTGTGTCAACAACTTTTACGGGCTGGACTGCTTGGCATCCTGGGGAGGTGGTTCGGAACCAGAAATAACGTTTGGTGGGTTTGATGGTGATGACATATTCAGTGCCGATACTCTGTTAATAAATATACCCATAGCTAACCATCTTTTGCAAGCGGATTTGGAGCCTGCTCTAGAATGGGAAAATCAATTTTTGGAGTTAATGCACGAATATGCAGCTAACGGTAAACCAGATTTTGTAGATGTAACTTACGCTGCGGAAAGATCTATAGAAGACGAGATCGAACGAGTCTCCGTAGCAGAAACTATCCCCATAGCAATCAGTTATGTGCTTATGTTCCTATATGTAACTATTTCACTTGGTAATATCAGATATTGCAAAACGTGGTTTGTTGATAGCAAAATAATGGTAGCTGTAGGAAGTATAACGGTGGAAATTATTGCTATTCTCTGTGCAATGGGCACAATGGGATATGCCGGTATAACATTAACGTTGCTAGCAATTAATGTGATTCCATTCTTTGTATTATCCGTTGGTATTGACAACGTATTTTTAATGGTAAATACAATACATAGCATTGAGGGCAATTTAAAATCCTACGATGATTATAATCCTGACATGAACCTGGACCAAAAGAGAATATACGTCTTCTCCAAAATGATGGGCAAAGTAGGACCTTCCATGTTTGTTGCATCTGTCACTCAAGTGACGTGCTTCGGCATTGGTGCTCTAGCTAATTTCCCTGCAGTTGTTACGTTTTCAGTATTCGCCTGTATTTCCTTGGGATTTCTGTTTGTGTTCCAAATAACAACTGTGGTCGCTATATTGTCTTTAGACTATAAACGAGCCTCCCAGAATAGGTTTGATATATTTTGTTGTATTCAGAAAAAAATTCTTGATGATGAAAATCCTCTCACTTCCGATACTCCTCGCGTGAGTCTTACGCAAAAGTTAATGGAGCCATACGCCAAGATTCTTCTTAATTGGAAAGTGAAAATTTTTGTTGTTATTATTTTCATTGGTATGCTAGTTGCAAGCATATTTCTCATCCCGAGAATAGAAATTGGCTTAGATCAAGAAATGGCTTTGCCGCAGGATTCATACGTATACAAATACTTACAGTCAGTAAGTGAGCTCCTGCGCCTTGGACCTCCTGTATACTTCATTCTTAAAAGCGGCTTAAACTTTACCAACACAGAACATCAAAATCTAATTTGTGGTGGTCAATTGTGCAACGACGATTCCCTAATCGTTCAAATATTTTTAGCAGCGCAGCATGAAGATATTACCTACATCTCTAGAAGTTCTAATTCATGGTTAGACGATTATTTTGACTGGTCTAGTCTTCAAGGTGCATGTTGCAAGTACAACGTCACAGACGGAGGTTTCTGTCAAAGTTCAGATATGTCTCCTGAATGTCTAAATTGCGTGATCGAAAGAGATGAAGCTACAGGGGGGCTGCGGATGTCCGCAGAGGCATTTAATCATTATCTTCCCTTTTTTTTACAAGATACTCCAACTGAAACATGTAGTAAAGGAGGTTTGGCTAGTTATTTTAACGGTGTTAATTATATTCTAGACTCGGAGGGCAGGGCCTCCGTGCACGACTCTCACTTCATGGCATACCACTCCCCGTTGTCCACGTCTCACGACTACATCACAGCGGTTCGATACGGTTACGAAGTTAGCCATAACATTACAGCTATGATAAAGGAGCGCACGCATTTAGATGTTGAGGTCGTCCCTTACTCACTTTTCTATGTTTACTACCATCAGTATTTGACAATGTGGAGGGATACGTTCAGTTCGATCGGTTATTGTCTAATCGGAGCGATGGTATTCAATCTCATAGCTTCAGGGTTTAATGTATTAACCACATTCGCTGTGTTGTGCACCACGATTATGGTGGTAGTCAACATGATGGGTGTTATGTATATTTGGAGCATTCCTCTCAACGCTGTGTCAACCGTCAATTTAATTGTCGCCATCGGTATCGCTGTTGAGTTTTGTTCACATTTGGCATATGCGTATGCTACCAGTTCGGTGCCTAGGGAGGAGAGAGTGGAAGATGCCCTCAAGGCTGTAGGGGCGACTATAATAACCGGTATAACCTTTACGAATATACCAGTTATAGTTCTAGCATTCTCTTACACCGAAATAATTGAGGTGTTCTTCTTTAGGATGTTCTTTAGTTTAGTCGTTTTAGGCTTTCTACATGGGATGATATTCTTCCCAGTGTTCTTAAGTTATTTAACGAATATAAAATCAAAATAATTTCAAAGTGGATTGATATTGTTAACCCCTTTACAGGCATGACATAATTATAATCTGTCAAGCCATTTCCGTCAATAGAAAAGCGGCAATTTAAAAAAAAGTAGGCGCGAAGGGTTACCTTATCTCCCCATAAAAAAATTGAATTTCGCGCATTTTTCTACTGACAAAGTTGTTTGATCGACTATACATATAAATATGAATCGTAAAATGCATGAGAAAGACCCATGTTTTGTTGTTTTTTTAGAATTAATCCTGAAGAAGAAGGTAATAAGGATTTTGAGATCTTATGTATAATAAAAACTCTGTATATGCCTACTTGCCTACCCAAAATTTGGTAAATGTGTAAAGATTTGAAAAACTATTCTAATTGTATATCTAAGTTAAGTTGTAAATAAATTATACAAACATTGATTTGTTACTTATTTATTTACCACATACCTATATAACATTAATAACAAAGGAAGACATAAATATTGTACAAAAAATAATATAAACCTATAGCTACTCCTCCATCCATATACACGTAGTCCCCAATTTCCTCTCTGGACATATTGAGATGTTAATATCCAAAGAGGAAAATGAGGACTAAGTATGTACGTTTATATGGAAAGTCGATTTCTCGCGAGCGTCCACTTTCGTCTTTGATCTTTCGACTAAGTGTACCTATTCGTAACTCCACTTTAAATTGAGATCATAATAATTATATATGTAATTATTAATATGACTAGATTCAATTCACAAATTTCTAAGTACAGTCAGCCTCAGAAGTCGGCAGGAGGTAATTGTAATTAGTAAGATGCCACGGCAGATTGACTGTCCTTAAAATATTTCAATTAAAAAATACAAGGTGTAAAAGCGTTCGCTTCCAGCATCCAACTTAATTATGCGTCTAAAACATGGTTCAAGTACGCAATATAACAAATAGCGAGTCGTAAGATTTCGATTTTGGAAAGTTTTTTATCGGGCGGTAGGGTTGGCAGCAGCCGCCTGAGGGAGGCGAACGCGCCGTTGAAGGCTTCCACTCGGATGCGCTCGCGCGTAGCGTGCGCGGTGCGGTACTTGAGCGTGGCCCTGCGCCGGCGCCGGCGCTCCTCGCGCGACAGCCCTGCGCAGGGGGAGCCGGCGCCGCTCGAGAGGTAAGCTTCTTCGGACATTGCACATGGTTCTAGAGTCCTGTCTCTGAAAACAAACATGGCTTTAAATTTTGAGATAATAAGGTCTTGTATTACTTATATACTTATCTAATACCTATGGGGCTATGGCACATTTTCGATTATTTCCGAAAATATTCTCCTTATCAGAAAATGGTTGTTGAAAACCCCTATTTGTTTTTAAAGGCCTATCCACGACACTCCAGACCATAGGGTTGAAGCAAAAAAATAACCTCCAGTTTAGGTGTAGAGGAGATAGAATATACCTACCTGACCTACCCAAAAATGTTTTTATTCAATTTTTTATTTAATCAATTTGTCGGGATGATTGATTTACATATTCATGCCAAATTGCAGCTTTCTAGCACTAACGATAACGGAGCAAAGCCTCAAATGGACATACAGAATTGCGGAACCCTAGAAAATATTATAATTAATCGTAAACTTTTTATCGGAATGTTGCATGTATTTATAAGACGATAAATTTGATAAAATATTTAGATCACTTCGATTACTGATAATAGTGATATTATTAATGTAATATATCTAATGAATCGCTATGAAGTAGTATTAAAATTCCTTAGCAATTATTATATTTGTTTAAATTATTGCAAATAATGCGACGGTAATTGTATAGCATTGTAACAACGTAATTTTTATCTCCATATAACTTTTTTAGCTAAGTGTGTAATTTCATTCTTTCGATTTGCCTTTCTCCAAATTGGAAGACATATAAGTACCTGCGACCTCCGTACCTAAAAATATAAGCATATTGACTTTTATTACGACCTATCCAATATGTTTAGTGCTTAGGTAGTCTAGTCTAGGTCATTACTTTGAAAATTGCGATTGGGCGCCTTCAGGCTTTTAGCTAACGATTTCTACCGATAACGATTCCTAAAAACATAACACGTATATTAAATTTACTACTATAATCTATGAAAATAATTTTTAATAGATATTGGTTTGATCTCTCATGAAGCGACCTGCTTGGTAGAATCTCAGTTCGTAGGGGCACAGAATAAATAATAGTACTAAGTACAGAAGACTCACTCTCTAACAAAACGCGTCTGTTACGATCAGCACAGATATGGCCGCTAGGTGGCGACAGCGCTACGCGCGGCTTATGGCTTTCCCCAAAATATGGGCCGAACGTATGTAGTTTTAGTTACCTGTAGCAAAGCGACGAAATCGCGGAGTGAGACACGCCTGGTAGGGACTTTTCGCTACATACGAGCTTTCCCATGTTATCGGCTACGCTCGTAGCGCGTAGCTCGCGCTGGCACTGAATGTGAAAGCTTATCTACAGGACCGGTAGGTACGGTGTAAGTGCTGCTCCATAAGCATGCAGTTGTAGGCCTGAGATTCACTTGTAACTTTTACTTCCATAAGTAGGGACAAAGCTATTTGTAAGAATGAGATAACGGTATTCATCTCTCATTCAGTAGTATAGCAGTGTCCCTACTTACGTAAGCAAAACTTACAAGTGTATCTTGGGTCTTGGGCCTTAAATGTGTAATTGTGTACCTCTTCCTAGGCGCGAGGTTCTCACTGCCGGTGATGGGTAGCAGCGCCTCGCGCGGCTCGGCCAGCATGCAGGACAGAGAGTCCTCCATCCCGCTCGCCTCCAGCCAGCTCTTCATCGTGTGTCTGTGGAAGTATCAAATTGCAATAATATATTTGGTCAACCAGATCTTGACAGTAGAAAAAGGCGGCAAATTTGAAAAATGTAGGCGCGAAGGGATATCGTCCCATAGAAAATTTTAATTTCGCGCCATTTTTTACTGACAAGATTTGGTTGACCAGCTATAGCTCGTCCTACTAGGATAACAAACGTTACGTAACAGACTGCGTTATGGTAGACATACATACATTCGGTCATTTCTTTGCCTGCAGGGCTAGTGATGTGCCGTTCCCGGGAAAATTCCCTAGGTGGGATTATAAATTAACGAAGTTAAAAAAAAACACGTGTATCAAAAAATGTAACTAAATATGAGGTGGGTAATGTGGGTAGAATGTTTTGAATGTGGGACCTTACAGTGATGGCATATTCACTTTTATTTTACCACACCCAAGAAACGCAACCCTTTGACACCTAACGAACGGAGAAGGTTTATCGACATCCTTAACATCTCAAAGGACACCCGGCAAATATACAGTTGTTTTCACAGACTCTCAAATCAAATTGACTGCCCGCAAGGGTAGTCGAGATAAATAATACATCACGGGTTCACACCTCGCGCTAAGCGAGCTCTTTAGGGAATAATAAATCCGTATTTATTCTTTTTATATCGCCCCTAACCCTTCGAGTAATCGAATCACGCGGCCGTATCGAATCGATTGAGTCGAGTTTTCGGTAATTGATGTGCATCTGTTATATAGAACTGATGGAATTGCGAGCTGGTGTCTTGATGTATAATTATTTTGGACTTTAAAGAGGACGGTGTTCTTTGTGTTGCCCCTACGCAATATCTAGTGAACCAATTTATAACTATTATTTAATTTCAACTACTGATTCGATATGTAAGATTTTTATTTCTAACATTGACAATAAATGGCGTCGTGAGTTATGTTTAAAGTCTACTGATATACTGGCGTATCTTCATGAGTTAGAAATAGGTTTAGGTTAGGTGTATTACCCGAGTGGGAAAAAATCCAAAAACATGGGTTAGGAAAGTATTGCTATTATTTTACATGCAATTATTAGTTAGTACCTCAGTCATGATTTTTTATAGAAATACAAATATTAATATCGAATAAATATAGTTTGCTACAACTACAAGCACTATTACATATGTAATTATGTACATATACTTGGTCAACCAGATCTTGACAGTAGAAAAAGGCGGCAAATTTGAAAAATGTAGGCGCGAATGGATATTGTCCCATAGAAAATTTGAATTTCGCGCCTTTTTTTACTGACAAGATTTGGTTGACCAGCTATATAACTGTGATGGTCAGATTGGCCGGTGAGTTTGCCAGTGCCAAAATCAGAGAATTCAATTAACGACAGCTCTCATTCCGCGCTAATTACGAATATACGAGACCGTGTGTTTAGAGTTGGACGAAGCTGCATGGCATGTTTAATGACAGACTGTGGGAATCTCATCATAAAATGATAAATTTCTATGAAAATAACAAAATATGACGTTTATAATGAGTCATGCTTCGTTGTATTAAAGTAGGTGCTGAGTTAGCTTAGAGTTAGACGGACTTGTACGCCCTCTACGACTCTACGAAGCATTTTCGCTACGATCTTAGAAAAGCATGCTGCTGACTACGACCTAGCCATTACTATTTTTTTGCCGTTTTTGTTTTTTCAACTTCATACTTTATTTATAGGGACCCGCAATTAAATATAATATCTGGGAGACCGAGCAAAGCTCGGAAAACATATAAAAACTCGAAAATGCGCGTTTTCCCAGGGATAAGACCTAGCTAGATCGATTTTTCGCCCCCGAAAACCCCCATATAGCAAATTTCGTCGAAATCGTTAGAGCCGTTTCCAAGATCCCCGAAATATATATATATAAATAAATAAATAAATAAACAAGAATTGCTCGTTTAAAGGTATTAGATAGATAGATATATACGTAGATGTCCATGCGTTGTTATCGTTACACTTGTTACTGTTTAGTAGTGTCCGACCAAAACCGGGTTGTTTCCTAAACCGAAGATTCGGTTTTGATACAGTTTTGGCCGAAACCGAAACTTATAGGTAGACCTTTCCTTATAGACATATGAACAAGAAAGAACAAAGAATTTAAAACGGGCCAGGTCTTGTCTAATTGAGAAAGACTAGATTTTACTTATCATTATACAAAACGAGCCGAACGTAATTCGTAGGTGCAGTTTAGGTAACTTTCGGCGCGGTTACGCAGCTTTTTAGCCGAAACCGAACATGCGGCCGAAACATGATGTAGGTACTTACCTATACCTACGCTGAAACCGAAACTTCGGTCGGACACTACTGTTTAGTTAAAATCAAACCGATTTGCCGAGTTTTGTGTTAGCTGGACACTTTACAAAATTATAAGAATACTTACTTGCAAGAATAAAATGGCAGGTAAAGGCAAGCATGATATAATATAATTACATATATTATAAGTAAAATAAAAATTATAATGTAGGTTAAAAAAATCATGCATTAGAATGTTTTTAAATATAATGTTTAAATTATGGATAATTAAATTACTTTTTTTCTACCAATATGTTTACCAACATTATATAATTTTACATTCATACATACCTAGTACTATGTTGTTCTTAAATTATAAATGGTATCTATTAAAGCACAAACTCACCCTGACGTTTTCCAAAATAATTCCTTAAACCTTCATAATGATGAAGTGTATGTATCACGATCAGGTCCACCACTGCACACTAGACACTCAAGATCACTGGTCCAGAGATCAGCATCCCTCCGCTTATATCCTCCGCGTAGGGGGTGGGTCACCCTCCCAACGTTGGGGCGGGACTTGCGAAAATTAAAAATTAATAATGCCCTCTTAAAAGCAGACCTCGCTGATTACTAGAATAAACGTAATTGTAGAGCAACGAACCTTTTCCTTGTTCCAATCTTCCAATCTTTTAAAGAATCGGCAATATCTTAAATGATTGTTATGCTTAGCTTTCGCAGGCCACTAGCGGTCACTGAAATTACCTAGGTACATGAAGTAGCACATTTTACTTCCGAACATTTGGTAGTGCTTACTTGCTTAGGAACATATAAAAATGCCGAGTGGTCCCTTTTTACTGGAAGGACACAGCCTATTGCACTGTACCTACTGCTCTATGGGCATGGTATTAAAACGCATATTTTTTTTCATCTAGTTTTTGGATTCTTTAAACGTCATGTCCTTATTTTGGATGCAACTCTAATTTGGTTGTACCTACTAAAATACAAAATTCTGAATGTGAGAATGTGAGATGTGAGAATTCCGAGAAATTCACGAAACTCCTCATTAGTATTGATTGCTTAATCTTCGGATCTACGGTAGTCGGTTTTAATTAGTGGTTTACTTTGGAAATAATTACGTATATTACTAGCTACTGTACTCTGTAGTCCGGGCGCAGCATGGTTCCATTTTTATCGCCTGTGACTATGCCCGTCACTTTCGCACTACTTATTAGAACGTGACAGGCATGGTGACAAGCGATAAAAATGCGACCGTGCTACCACGGCTGTACTTTACAACCCAACTTAATCTACCATCTTACCCTTAGCCATACAGGTAAATTTCAAGTACACTCGTTCTCCGCTGACATTCTCGTTGGAACCGAGATTCTCGCGAGCACAGCATCCTCAGCACTGCAAGCCCCGCCCTCCATTGTAGCAGCCAATCCGGGGCGACCCCGCCTATCGATCCCGGGCGCAGGTGGCCTGGTAATAAGTCTGGCTTTACTATGACCATTTTCTGTTGGGATCCACTTTCGGATTGGGAAAGTTGAATTTCCGTTGTAGGGTTCAGTATGGAAAAATACAAAGGTACGGTGTGTGTAGTATAATTATTTTAATAAGGAACTATCTTACCTACCATCAATGTCAGTGATGATGATGGTCTATATTTCATAGCCATAAGTACCTACAAAATAAGAGGTAGTAAGGTAGTAGTTCGTTAGTGTTTCTAGTAAGGTAGTAAATAATATAGATAATCTAGATATGGTACCTGATACATAGGTACCTATTTAAAGGGCACCATTAGATCACCTAATAAGATAACATCGACAAACACCAAACGAATAGAAGAAATGTTTCGGGATTAGTACGAAAAGCCATGTGACTATTTCCATACATTATAAAAGTTTCGATTAACGTTTTCTATCAACGATTGTCATCTTGGCTAGGTCCCGGATGTCAGGGTCGCTGTTGTCGACAAGCCAGCGTGATAATTACCTACAGTGTATGTAACTTTTGACCTCGCAATGTGAAAAAGTGGCGTTTGCACTTTCACATGGATAACAACGTCAATTATACGCCCGAAGGTAGGCAGCTTGAATGTGAATTATTCAAAAATGATGATAATTACAAGTTTATCGTGTGACACAAAGTTTCTGTTGGTTTGACCGCTTATCTTTTTAATTATCATCAATCATAGATAACATATATGTAAGTAGGTACCTACTCATAAATATAAAAAAAAACTAAACTATATGCTGTACTGGCTTGATCTTTAAATTACAACCAGAAAAAATCTACCTACTTACTTATTCTACACTAGGTATTACTTTGAAATGTATTATAGACAAATGTTCGTGTTATCCCTAAATCTAAAAAGTCGGGCACTAATAAGATAGCAAAAATAAATACGAGTAGGTAGGTATATTATCCTTATAGGAGCCTTATCTTGAATCAAGTTTTATAACTAAGTATCGTCGTTCATTTCGTATTCTGCAATTCTGATTTCTGCAGTTGGTCGCGTGGCATTTTACGATTAAATAGGGTAACAGCACCAGTGGCCAGCCAGGTACCAGTAGTCAGCCTTTTGAGTCGTTTATTGGTCATAAATATCTGGTATATTCGTTTAAACAAATCATGAGTACTCAAATAGGAGCTTTGATTCCTTATTGGTTAATACGTCACACGACAGGTGCGGTGAGGGAACGGGGGGAAGAAATATACTCGTTCATAAAGGTGCCGTTTGTCGACCGAGTGCAATAGTGTCATGTCCGCCATATTTTTTACTGCACGTGGTGTTCTCTTAACAGGCAAGAAAAACTATGTTTTAATGTTAAAAGTTATTGTTTTTGTTAATTATTGGTTTATTTATTAGTTTATCTATTAAATTGCATTATATTTGAATGAAAATTTCAATATTTCACTTATAAATTGAGGGGGCTGGCCACTGGATAACACTTTTTTCCAAAGAATCCAGTGCCCAGCCCCCCACGGCTGACCTTTGGGTTATTCGTTTATTTTATTATTTTCGAGCCAATGCGACCGTTAGGACCGTTAAATTTACATTTTCAAATTTAGTTAGGCATGCCCTAGTCAATTTAAAGTAAAACCCAGTAGTCAGCCGCATTTGAAATAACGTTTTAATGCGGCTGACCACTGGGTTTCGCTGATCCAGTACTCAGCCATTGACCTTGCTTGGTACGTCGCCGCCAAAAATATGTCCACATTTTTAAACCCTATCTCATTGAAATAAGGTTCAAAAGTGTATACATATTTTTGACGTTAACTATCATTTTGCTTATTCCTGGTCGGTATAATATGACTTTATTAATGATAAAATGATAATTAGATCTGAATAGACTCGTTTAATTATTTTTTACCGAATACCTACTAGGAACATAATGATATATTAGGATTTACCTCGTTAATTATTGACGGATTAATTATTAGAAAATAAATATTGCGATTCTTAGTTTGCAAGAATAGTGTTAGTTAAGTACCTATGGCCAACAAATTTCGTGTCATAAGAATTGTATGTAACTATGTACCTATAAGATTTTTTTTTTATTAAATAAGTAAACAAGTAAGTAATACATATAAGCAAAAAAATAATAAACTAAAATTAAAAACTACAACTAACTACAATAACAATAATTAAAATTATAAATAAAAAATAGATATTATAACATCGTTGATTTTGATATATTATGCAAAAAATTGTAAACTAAAATTAAAAACTACAGCTAACTACAATAACAAAAATTATAAAGAAAAAATAAATATTATAATATCGTTGATTTTGATATAAATATTAGTGATTTTGATCTAATTATTATGAATAGTTTATATAGGCTGAGTACTGGGTACACAGAGGCTGCTTACTGGATTTTGGAGGCTGACTACTGGAGAAAAGTGCCACTTTTTGTTTAAACTTAATTAGAGATATTATAAAGAGGATTGTTATTTTTTAAAATACTTTGTTTGTAAACTATGATAAACAATTGATCTAACCATGTCATTTGTTTAATTACCCGACTAATCCTGTAGAAATGCCGAACGTTCAAACTTAAAAAAGTCGTTATAAGGCTGACTACTGGTGCCTTTACCCTAGGTTGATTAAAAAAAAACTACCTAGAGGAGACTACGGTTACACTAAGTGGACCTTATTACTGAGCTGTGAAGAATGAAACTCAAAATTTAGTTTTTCGTGGAAGGCCCTCAGGACATCCGATACGAATTAGATAATTAATACTAGTTAATACCAGGGCTTGTTAACGTTACCAATTCACATTATAAAGTAACGTTACTTAACGTTAAAATCATAAAAATACCTTATTACCGGTAGTAAATGGTAACGATACTTGATAACTTAACATTATTATAACGTTAGCTAGTTAACGTTAATTTTACCGGTAATTTTACTTTTTATTGCAGGGCTTGTTAACGTTACCCAATTCACATTATAAACTAACGTTACCAAACTAACGTTAACACTATCATTCTTTAAGCTGATATTTGCTTGTAATTTCATACACAATTTTAAGGCCAGTAGACCTTATTGACCATAAATACGGCAGGGCTTCTGTCAAATTGAAATAGAATCAGTCAAAATACATTAAAGATAATTACTAATTAATTAATAATGTACGTTAGTAAAACTCAACTTTAATTCTAGTAGTTAGAGTTCATAGTCTTTTGTCATTATTCTTTATGTTTATCAAATGAAAGAGGTGGTATTCTACTTGTTTAAGATCTTTGTCCAATATGCATTGCGTCTCACTCTCTCATTAAGCAAAATGTGAGACGCAAATACACAATGGACCGAGATTGGACAGATAAAATACCACCCGGCTGTGTCGGAATATATTTGCCAAAATAAGAAGGTTGCAAAACGTCATAAATTAGTTTGTTAAATATGATGGTATAGCTAATTCGTTACTTGGTCGGTTTATATTAGGTACAGGCGTCTTTGATATAATATACGTCAAGATTATATAGGTTGGATAATGTCTTGATTTTTTTTGTGAAATATGGAGGTGTTGCTGAAATGTAATTTAGTCGGATTATATTAAATGAGACACCTATTTATTGATGTTACTGCTTGCTTGTAAAATAGTCTGGTCAGCACAGTTCATAATGTATGAGAGCTCTACATGAATTCTCACACCAGAGATTTTTTGAGATGTGATAACCTATGTTGCAAATACTATATTTAAAAAGAAATCTCCACAAAATATGTCACATTCTTTTAATAAATCCAAACTATTATTAAAATACAAAAAATATATCAAAACATGAATCCGACACTCGAGATTTTAATATCATTTTATTTTACATTTCCAATTCCCGTTTCATTTACACCCAATATTAAATCTTTTTCCGTAATAAAATGCGTATATAATTACTGTCATCATCTGTATTTATTTTATTTCTTTAACCCCTTATTCATAAACGCGCTACAAACTTCAATTAGCTAATAATAGTAATAATCGTTTGTCCTTATCTGTCACTTTAACTTATGTATTTGTAAGTAAGGGATAAACATAATTGAACTAAATCAGGCCCGTAAAGTTTATGAATAAAGTGGTTAATCTTTATTGCACAAAAGAAAAACCTTATAGTACAAGAGGCGGACTTAATGCCATAAGGCATTCTCTACCAGTTAACGATGGCTTGTCCTCCGGGCCATTTGATCGATGACCTCCTTTGATTATTTATTTTTAATGGACGCCAAAATCCAGACAGGAACTTCGATTTTGACATTTACCACAGTAATGCAGTCGGTAGCAATGTGGCGCTTCAAAATTGCTGCAGTCGACTGCATTGCTGTAGAAAACGTGAAAAAGGTCATTCAAAGGGTAATAGGGTTATATACACCGCGGGGGTTATTACCCGAAAGATTTAAACCAACGATTTTAGATCCTAATTAGAGTATATAAAATAAATAAATAAATAAAATAAATAAATAAATAAATATTAAAGGACATTATTACACAAATTGACTAAGCCCCACGGTAAGCTCAAGAAAGCTTGTGTTGTGGGTACTCAGACAACGATATATATAATATACAAATACTTAAATACATAGAAAACAACCATGACTCAGGAACAAATATCTGTGCTCATCGCACAAATAAATTCCCTTACTGGGATTCGAACCCAGGACCGCGGCTTCACAGGCAGGGTCACTACCCACTAGGCCAGACCGGTCGTCAAATATAAAGTTATATAACACATAGTCCAAAAACCCTCAATTTAAGAGATATTAATTATTTAAAACAAATCACAAGTTAAAAAATCTCAATTCTAACACACCCTTATGCGTGACGTAGCCACCAACTAATTTTACACGCAGACGCACTAACTGCATGGTTATTAGCCAAATTCGAACTTCTAACAAAATTTTGTTCTGTTCTCAATCACGAGAGTGCAAACTATTTACCTTCACGATAACTGGGTGATAGTTTGACGAAAATGACGAAATTGATGTCAAGATATGCGCAAGATAAAAATCTTTAAATTTGATTGACTGTAATAAATAAAATTCGCCATGCCGCATTATCCTCCGGCTCATTTAGCGGATATTCACTTTGTGTACGGATTTGGAAACCCGAAGAACTATGTGCTTCCGGCACGACGGACCCACTTCAGCCTCGTTCCCAGTTCGTAAATTGGCTAGACGAACAGTACCCTGAGAGGTGGATTGGCCGTGGAAGCAACGTCCTAACCTGGCCCGCCCGGTCACCCGACTTAACGCCATTGGTTTTTTTTCTATGGGGAACTCTGAAAGATAAGGAAGGAATACTCAACACCAGTGAAGTCTGGAGAAGAATTATTAATAAAAATTCGAACGGCTTCCGAAGAAATAAAGAACACTTTTGTAAACCTAAATAATGAAATCCGTTTAAAATTAAATCTTTGTGCTGAAAACGGTGGTACACACTTCGAAAACCTAATTCATTCTTCTTCTTCAACCTAGCGTTTTCCCGGTCTAGCGCCAGGGTCCGCTTTCCTGCTCAGCCTTCTCCACTTTGCCCGGTCTTCGGCATCCTCAGGTGTGAAAACCTAATTCATTAAATTAATAAAAAAGCGTAATTGTTTAACATAGTTGTTTATTTTACTTTACTCAGTATAAATCAACACATCGAGAATTTAAAATACGTACTGATAAGCATGATCGATATTTTAACAAAAGGTCATTCATTGATTTTAACAAAGTAATCATCCCTTTCCAGCTGTAGTATGAGTTAAAACAATAAGAGACATGATTTCTTTCGGATATAATCATGGTTAATGGCTTTGGTTATCTCACTCAAAGGAAAAGATTTTATCGCAAAGTTTCAACAATAATAACTGCACTGTACCTACTGTTGTAGTAATTAATAAAGTTTTGATACAATTTGTGGTATTTTGAGGTGCCAATCAATTGAAATAATTTCAACGTAAACATGATCCTAGACATAACTTGACACTTCTTGTCATGGAACACATGTCACTGCATTCGCCGTGCATCGTATGATATCGGAGTGATTCGTGAAATGTCATGCTCGCTCTCTGTTTCTCTACTTGAGATTAATTAAACTCGCTCACTCTCTGAATAAAGGTTTGTTCACAAAGAAGCGGTAAATTAATATGATTTAATTTGTACTGAAATAGTAGTTTAATTAAAATATATAATTGGACCCATGTTGATATAACATTATTTACTCGTACTGTCGTCAAAAATACGTGGTTTAAATCTTTCGGGTTATTAAATCCCGCGGTGTATAAGATGAAATGATGCATTAATAAAACTTTAGTTAACTAACAATATTATATTAAATCATTAACAACTTTGACAGCACGATCTCTTCGCAGGTAGGTGCTCTACAAGGAGTTTATATTACAACATTATTTCCAAGAAATAATCTCTCATTATTAAATTATACAACGGGACTTAATCGCGTATCGTTGTATAATTTAATAATGTGTAAAAATCGTGAAAGTTTAAATCAGTGTAATCTCTCATTGTTACGAAAATGTTGGTAGGGTGGCTTTAGGTTACTTTTCGTTCATATCGTCTTGGATATGGGTGAACATGGTGTTAATACACTCAGTATCAATCAACCTGTAAAGATATTGTAGCCTGGCCTTTTCTCGAAAAGTCTTCTAGAAAAATTTACGCTCATGTCGTCTCGGATATGAGTATATTTGGTATCAGTGCATTCAGTATAATATCCTGAACACAAATATATGAGATGACAAGCGCGAAAGTGGTGAGGGTAGTTACTGTGATGCAAAGTTTTTACCATTTTTCTTTTAAACATACCATGTGGGGTACCAAATGAAAGGGCCTTGTGAGTAGATCACAAATATATAACATACTGTAACACTTTTACTACTTAATCCAACAAATTATTTGAAAACGTTCAAAAATTTCACAATGAGTTGATTTCCAACTGCTCTAAATTGACTAAGATAACTTGATCCCAAGTTTCCTTGCAATTATACGTAATCGAGAGCCAGGCTCATACTAGTTCTCATGTCGCGATGCGCTATCGCTAACAAAAACTAAGCGTTACGAATTGCTGACATTTGCTTCTTTTAGTTTCTCTACTCAAGCATCGGATGACAGGATCGTTGAAAAGGGACAAACATATCCTTTGACGTTACGTTACTCTTCTCGTGAATTGTCAAATTTTAAAATTCGAAATTAGCTTTGGAATTTGTCCGGGTGGCTATTCGAAGTATAACTTGGTGGACGGTACTTACTAACCAAATAAGCTTGAGATCCAGTATCATAGATAGTTGTAAGACTTTAAGGGTCTATTTATATCTGACTGTGCATCCTGTATTCTAAACGTTTTGTGAATAGATATAAAAATTGACACCTATCATTTTTCACATAAACACAGACACTTTATGCATTGAATTATTAAACCTTAACGCAATGCCATAAGTCATAAGGTATATTTTCCTAATATACCTTGATGCTAATTCGAACTTTGTTATAAAAGATGTCATTTTATATCATTCGCGCGTGCATTTCACTCGTACTAGATGAAATATGTATTGGTGCGAGCGAGACGGTTGGGCGAATGATAACAAAATGATATCTTTTTGACATCTTAAACAAAGTTTGACTTGGCCTCTGTGGAAGCCTGGAAATACAGCATACTTCATTGACTTTTTATGCTGTAAATTGATTTAATTATTGCGAGAAAAATAAGTATGTAATCTTCAATAACTTGTACAGTTATGTACTGCCAAAAAACTAGAAGTGTCCATTAATTGTGTAGAACATTATTTGCTGTTTGTTTCTAAAATCATGCTGCTATTCTGCGAATATAGCAGTTCCTCGGGCAGATAAATTAAACATGATCGAAACAAATACTATTAAATTAACCACAATAGTAAACTTTTCTCTCAGTGTGGGATATTCTCGGTCATGGAAAACTTACAAAATTATTGTTTTTTTCATTAAATCTATAATTAATATTATTGTCGGGAGAAATTCTGACCGTGTAGTCGTGTAAGCTTCATAGCCCATTCTTCAAAAAAATTCTAGTTAGAAATGACTGTTTAGGTAGTATAAAATATAAAATAAAAAAAATGTTATTTCTAAAAAACGGGAACAGATATCAAGTTGTTAATTCGCAGACGGGTATTCAATATGATATATAATTCACCCGTGTAGAAACATTTTACTGTGCAATTAATGTAACTTTAACTTTATATTGACTCCACTATTAGTAATTCGGTATTGTTAGATTACAAAGTAATCTGGGAATCGGTAATCAGATTACAAAGTAATTTAGAGTAATCGTGGAACCAGGAATCAATTACGAAATGCCCATCTCCATTTAATATGTCTTTGTCTCACGGAAGTTTTGTTATTAAAATTGCCCATCTCTGCTTGAGAGTGAATGAACATTCGCTCGATTGTCAACGATGATGGCACCTATCAGTTAATCAAACGGTAAATAAGCAGCTGTTAACGTTACCTACTAACGTTAACAATGGTGTATCGATACCTTTGACTTAACGTTAGCTCAAATTGACAGCTGCTAACGTTACCATTTTGTTACCGGTAAAGAGTAGTATAACTAACGGTACCTGGTCTAACGTTAGTTACAACTTAACGTTAAATCTGTCACCTTGTGGTAACGATACCAACTTTTTAACGGTATTTAAAGCCCTGGTTAATACCTTGCCTTAGACCAATAAAATACTAGTCATCCACTATATACTATATACCATCCACTTCAGTAAGAGAAGCTTAATTTCTTATAACTTTGTAATTTTTGTATGCCTGTGATCATGTTCACTCAACTTACCTTTGGTGTTTTCCTTTTCAATCGTAAACATGTCATCATCACGATTGCGATATTAATCATGTCTGATTGTCATGGTTGGTTATAGTCGTTCAAGCCAAGCAGAAATGTACGTGCTCCTCCACTGATTGCCAATATTGCGATCCATCGCATTCAGTCAAATGTTGAGACTAAGTTTCAGCTGGTAAGTTTTTCTCGGCCACAGCAGCAAGCACGGTGGCAAATAACCTGTGCAGCATACATTAAATTTTATAACCAATATCCTGCTTTGTCCTTAAATAAATCCTGACCTAAAGGGCCCGAAGCATGGACCATCATGGTCTTGAGTTACCATCTTAAAAATTAACATAAATGTAATAAGTACCTATATTCATTTTACATTTTACCTATAGTCCCCTGATATCCATGCCCGTACACCTACGCAAGAAGTAACAATTTGGCTTGCAATTAGTGATTTACGCTCAAGGATATAGTCGAGTCTACGTTTCGGTCCCCTTTATGAAACGTATTGTAACTTCAACAAATAATTTGAATACTACCGCCTCGAATTGATTTTTAGCTCACGATTCATAAGATAATTGTATGCAAAGAATCATGTACCGGCCGGAGACGTCTGCGACTAATGCTAACTTGGATTACGATATTAATGTTATACTGTAACGTAATACGTTACATGTTTCATAAAAATAGACCTTAAAAACTACTACTTACCTAATTAAAAATATATTTACAATTCTAAACTATACACTAAAATATACAATAATACTGTATTAAAACTGTGTATTTAGGATTATAAAATCATCATCACGCTGATTAATTTAAATATGTCGCGCCATAGTTATAACATTCACTTACAATAATGTTCACATTCGCGAGTGCATGAATGAATGTACTGAACGGTGCCCTATGTCATCGCGCACGGCCGGCGTCTCGTTCATTTTACCATTGAAGTTGAGTGGAACGCACGTCGCTTAATTATCGATCTCTGCTACGGATCAAATATCGAAACGTAATCGAATTTAACTTCGTCCCTACGTGTTCCTCAACCATTATAAAATCACTGTGGTGTTTAATTATGTTTTTAAGTGTACCCCGAATTGGGGTCCAAAGTCCAGAGTGACTTTTGTTGGCTTCCTGCTTGCCGCCCGCTTGCCGTTTTGCTACTGGCGTGCTTCTGGCCCTTTCCCCGACTCAGCGCCACGCAGTTCCGAGCTGCGCTGAACTCAGCGCCGATCAGAAAAACGGCGCCTACCACCTCGGCACCGTCAGGGGAGTACTTCGGCTGCAAATGATTAGCGGAATCCGATCCTAATAAGTATTAGCGCGAACCACGACATTTTACCCGCTTTACCATCTGAGCTAGTTGTGGTAATAAATATTTTGTACCGTTCTTCTGCCTACTCATTTATAATTTCCCATACCTAACGGGACACCTAGTAGGGAGAACGCGCGACACTGGCGCCCAACGTGGGGCACTTTTATTCCCAAAATAAAGTTCGCCATAAATAACTCTGCGAACGAATCGATTCGTGGTTATACACCGTCATTTATTGTGTATGGACGTGAACTTGTCTTGTGTGGGTCTCACTATACAGACAATGATCTGGGTGACGAGATATTATTCTTACCTCGCGATGTTTATGTAGAAAACCGTGGTTGTCTGGCTTCTGTGTTTGATGATGTGCAAGCTTCTCTGTGGCAGGCACATGTAAAAAACACTGCTCAGTATAATTTACGACGGAAACCTGCTGATTTTAATGTTGGAGACATAGTCTTAAAACGCACGTACATTTTAAGCGATAAAGACAAATACTTTAGCAAGAAATTAGCGCCTAAATTTATTAAGTGTCGTATAATCGAAAAGAGGTCTCCTCTTGTGTATGTCTTAGAGGACATGAATGGAAAAAACCTAGGGGTCTGGCATATCAAAGATATCAAGCTGGCCAACAACCTTAGGTAAACGCAAGCCCTGCAGTTAAGACCTTGTTATTAGTATAAGTCATGTGTGCAATATATCACAAATGCCTTTTTGTATGAAAGGACGCGTTGTCAACTTTAAAAGTTGCATTTGTTTTTATGTTTGAGATGAAGTCTGAAAGGAAATTATGACAGATGATCGAATGAAAGTGTAATGCTAATGGCAATCCAATCGGGTTTTATTTTAGAATAAAACCCTTTCGTTGGAGAGGGGGGTATATGTAACGTAATACGTTACATGTTTCATAAAAATAGACCTTAAAAACTACTACTTACCTAATTAAAAATATATTTACAATTCTAAACTATACACTAAAATATACAATAATACTGTATTAAAACTGTGTATTTAGGATTATAAAATCATCATCACGCTGATTAATTTAAATATGTCGCGCCATAGTTATAACATTCACTTACAATAATGTTCACATTCGCGAGTGCATGAATGAATGTACTGAACGGTGCCCTATGTCATCGCGCACGGCCGGCGTCTCGTTCATTTTACCATTGAAGTTGAGTGGAACGCACGTCGCTTAATTATCGATCTCTGCTACGGATCAAATATCGAAACGTAATCGAATTTAACTTCGTCCCTACGTGTTCCTCAACCATTATAAAATCACTGTGGTGTTTAATTATGTTTTTAAGTGTACCCCGAATTGGGGTCCAAAGTCCAGAGTGACTTTTGTTGGCTTCCTGCTTGCCGCCCGCTTGCCGTTTTGCTACTGGCGTGCTTCTGGCCCTTTCCCCGACTCAGCGCCACGCAGTTCCGAGCTGCGCTGAACTCAGCGCCGATCAGAAAAACGGCGCCTACCACCTCGGCACCGTCAGGGGAGTACTTCGGCTGCAAATGATTAGCGGAATCCGATCCTAATAAGTATTAGCGCGAACCACGACATTTTACCCGCTTTACCATCTGAGCTAGTTGTGGTAATAAATATTTTGTACCGTTCTTCTGCCTACTCATTTATAATTTCCCATACCTAACGGGACACCTAGTAGGGAGAACGCGCGACAATACTTAGGTACCTAATAAACGGTTTATACTTTTACTAAATGACAATACACGAACGACTTAGAGAAGGTCACGGCAAACTCTAATTTTGTTTATTGCGACATCAGTTCAGGTTCAGGACACGCGATTAGTGTATGTACTTAACCTTACTTGGTTCAATACTTATATTTATACCATAAAAGAGCCTGGATAATCAGGTACCTACGTAATTGATAATGTTTACTATGATTTCAAACTATCGGTACAACGATACAAGTTCATAGATAACGATTCATAGATAACAGTCAAAATGACATTGACTACTAAAAGGGCGTTCTCTAAAATAAATATTGAAAACTTGATTCTCACAGATCCGGGTGTTTTTGGGTTCTTTAAACTCAGAATCACTAGCATATTCAATCCTCATTATAAAAATATTACCCAAAAATTTGTATGAAAATTTAGTTTGAAAAATGTTTTCACACTAAAACGTGACGTAATGGAATGGACATTTTGAGACATCTTTTTTTAACGGCAGGATAATGTGGAATAATTTCATGTCATGTCCAATGTTTTTAGTCAGGCGTTTACTGTCCAATCTTCTCTTTCCACACAAACTCTATTTGCCTAGTCATTATGTGACATTTTTGAGCGTTTTCTAAAATAAATATTGAATACCTGATTATATCAAATCTAGACATTCTAGAATCGACATTTTAGAATCGACAGTATTCTCCATCTTGCCGTTAAAAAAAGATGTCCCAAAATGTCCATTCCATTACGTCACGCACCCCCATGGTCCAATACATTCTACGACTCGTCTCTTTCCGCACCTTTTCCGCACAGACTCTAATCTAATACATACTAGGTATTATATGTACCCAATAAATATTAATGAAATCTATCATGTCATGATGCATGCCTTTTTAGGGTTCAGTAGTCAACTAGGAACCTTATAGTTTCGCCATGTCCGTCTGTCAGTCTGTTCGAGGCTTTGATCCGTGCTAGAAAGCTTTAATTTGGCATGGATGTAGTATAAAAAAAATTTCGGGTACCTCCCCTACACGTAAAGTGGGGGTAGGTATAATATTTTTTTCGCTTCAACCCTACAGTGTGGGGTATCGTTGGGTAGGTCTTTCTAAATGAATAAGGGTTTTAACAATAATTTTTTGATAAATTGAATATTTTATATATTAATCGTTCTGAAAAAAAAAGGTGTGCCCCCCCCCCCCCCTCTAAGTTTTGAACCAAGGGTCAAAAATGTGAAAAAAATCGTAATAATAGAGCTTAAGAAAGACATTAACTGAAAACTATAGCGAACATGATCAGTTTTTACCGATTTTGAGTTAACTATCGCAAAGTCTAAAAAAAATAGTATAGTAAAAAAGACGTACAACCACAGTTAGACGTTATTAGTGTTATTACGACATTAAATTGGTTTTTAAATTTATTTGGCATTATACATGTAAAGAAAGTAAAATGTATGTTAAAAATTGCTTATTTTACTCATTAAATTACTATTTAATTTATATAAAACAGTTTCATTAGCTGAATGAGTAATACCGTTGACTATTGGTAGTTTTAGAACGAAAAAGTGACAAATTAAAAATTTTTGCGGATTTTCAATCAAACTTTATAATTAGGTAACAATTTTTTTTATTACTGCAGTTTCCTAAAATATGCGTTTTTTCATAAAATATGTATTGTAATTTAAGGTTTTTCGCAATTTTTTTAATCGTATGGCAAACAAAAGATTTGGTTTCCTCGTATTCGATTTGAAAAGTAGATAGTTTAACTCGAGTGAAAGTCACCAAGCATAATTTCATCCCTTTGTTAACAATCTTCTATTATACAGTAATAGCGTCGCAAATGTCACAATAGCTAAACTGGTAGCAGTGGTAGCCTATAGGCTAGATGACTAATTTTCATTTATGGTATCAATCAATCAGGTTTGTTTTTAGGATCAAATGTTTATATGGGACCCATAGCAATAAAAAAGTCAGAAATGATAGTCAAAGTCCGACAGTCGTACTTCACTCGCGAAACGCACCGAACAAAACGATATGTGACCGTGACGTCAAGGAGAGGTGACGTGAGAGTTCATCTTGAAGTATGAACAAAACAAGAAAATTGCGATTTTGTCGGTGAAATAATGCGTTTATGTATACCTAATTACCTATAGTTGCCATACAATATTTTTTTGAATACAATGTGAGGAATCGAATGGTAGGTATCCTTACTTATTTCGTTTTTGGAAGTTAAAAAAAAAACATAAATTTTGAAACTTTCAGGTGTTGTATTTTTGTATTATTTCCATATACATATTTTTTTAATATCGACAATATTGCTCATTTGCTATCTATTTTTTTACTAGATTTTGTTATAAAATTCAATGTGACACACATCATCCCTATTGCGACATTTGTGACAGAAGGGTAATTACGGAACCCTACACTGGGCACGGCTCACAGACTTGTAATTGTCGCTCGCGCTTGACCGGTTTTTTAATAAAATTTAAACACGCAACTAACACGTAAAGTTCAGCGTTTATTTTTGGATAGCTTTTGAAACTTTTCTTTGTAGGTACTAACGGCTGGTGTGCCCCAATCAATTTTGTCCTGTCCCTGTCCTGAAAAGGCATTGAACCTGCAGGAAAGCCTGGAGTGACAGGGACAGCCAGGAACCCCCGTCGCCGTGGTAACCAACCCGCGTTGTGCCAATAGATTTCCCCATTTTCCGACGTAAAGCCTAACCGCCTCAGGGCTCATAGACAAACTCCGCGGTCTTTCGCTTCGAAAAAAATCGTTTTGACAATTCTGAAATGCGTTGATAGGTGTTTGTGTCAATGACCTTTTATTTACATCTATGGTTTGTGTTCATTATGTTAGTGAATTAATTTTTATAAGTATATGGTGTTGTAAAATTTGTACATAATGGCATTCAACTTCGATAGTGGTCAGGTAAGTCCCTATTTAAAATAAGTTTTCAGATGAGTTCTAAGCTTCGTTTCGAATTTATTATATACTAGCGACCCGCCCCGGCTTCGCACGGGTTAACAAATTATACATAAACCTTCCTCTTGAATTACTTTATTTATTAAAAAAAACCGCATCAAAATCCGAGGCGTTAGAGTATAAAACACAGATATGAGTAATGAGTATAAAATGTTTAGCAGACAAGATCTATTGTGCAAGTCGATCCCAAGTTAATCCCATACATTTTTTAACTACCCGTCGTGCACCTGCACTACCCATTACGCTCCCCATCCCCACGAGCGTTTTTTACCCATACAAATTGTATTTCCTTAATCCAACTTAGATACATCCAATTACATCGTAAATAGCCTTTAAATTCGTTCAAATTAATGAGAACTCTATTGCAAGCTCGGTAGGTCTATTTTTCATTGCGCTTTCTATTTGGTCAATGTTAAGAGGGGTGGACACTTGTCGGGAGACGATAATTTTTCACGGTATTGTGTACAATACTAATCCGTGTTTGACATCTTGCACGAGGGTTGGTCACAAAGCTTGCCAAACGATCTTGCGGACCAGCATAAGTATACACATATTGACATACTTGTATAACACATAGTTGTTACGGACCTAGAGGTCAAGCTACATTAGACGAAGCTCACAGTCGTGACAAAACTGTTTTGTGAATTCTTTAGCTGGTGTTTGGACTCTTTAGTTTAATAGCTCTTGTGTTGAACTATTGTTTCCCTTCATTGTTGTTTCAATAAAAAAAACTGATGCCAGTAAAACACAACTAAGCACCTTCCTTATGTTTTGGATGCGTAAATATTATTTGTATTTAGCGGCTTTAAGAATCCCCGGCAAGCTCGGTTCTCCATATATACAAACGTAGTTACGCTCTCATTTTAAAACGACTAGTTACCTATAGTTCGCTCTGAAACTTTGTACTTACAAAAGGATAAGGTACCTACTATATCTAGTTCTGTACTTAATTACTTAGTTAGCGCCATCGACCATAAGGTCCCTTTTGATAGATACTGTCACATATTATATAGTTTTATAGACCATGTTGTCCCTCCGGTGTTACACCATAAATCGTCTGTAATAGACGAAAGAGCCCATAATTATAATCAAAATCATAATGTTTCAAAATTTAGTACCTAGTTAGTATATTTACAACAGAGAAAGCCTTGAGATAGGCTATATAGCTGGCATGAGGTTGAGGACGTGCGTGATTTGTGTACCGGAAAGCCTGGGGTGGAATGTCGTGACTCGTGACTGAAGTTAACATACAGAGTTTAATCAGTTTCCTAGTTCAAGATACAGAAAGGACCATGGGCAACTTTGTATGGAGCATGGACCCAACGCCAACAGAAATGAGAGTAAGGTCATTAGATAGGTATTTATATGTACTTTATTTTGTTCTATGGGCACCAAGCGGAATTCCATTGCAGAACTGAGATATTGGTATTTTAGCCAAAATGTCGTCACCCTTATTACCTAGGCAATAGAGTCCAAGTAAGTCAATTCATTGCTGCAGGGTAGATGTTCGCGCACCGCCGGGCGAGCACACCAAATGATTTGCCGCGCTCGCCCGGCGGTGGACTCTATTGCCTAGGTAATAAGGGTGACGACATTTTGACTAAAATACCAATATCTCGGTTCTGCAATGGAATTCCGCTTGGTGCCCATAGAACGAAATTAAGTACAGAGAAATACCTATTTAATGACCTAACTCTCAACTGTGTTGGCTTTGGGACAATTTTGACGCATAGTCCTTTGTTTCTTTACTACTGGGTTTTACGTTGATTTGTTAATTTAAAGTGTGGGTTACCTATTTTATTTGATACTTGATAATTATAGTTACAATAGGCAGACAGAGTTAACTGACCAAGTGACCATCGATCGGTGTTTCAGTGTACAGTCAGCAGCAGAAGTTGCTAAGCGGGCGAAGTGTTCATAATGATCTTGACGCGACTTTATTGTTAAGAGAATAAGAGCGTGGCAAGGTAATTTTGAACACCTCGCCCGGTTAGCAACTTCTGCTGCTGGCTGTACTACCTTTTGTCTTTGCAATAAGGCTTATTATTCGCTAATTTATCAGCATTTTGTCAGTTAACACTTAACAGTGTGGACGACGCGACGTTAATTTGAATGCCGCACCTGGGTCGTTCTCGCATTTCGTGCAAATCGGTGTTTTCGGAAATTTACCAAAAATGTGGTGGCGTTTTCGAATATCTGTTAATGCAAGGTTGTAACATAGGGCCTAAAGTATATGTATCTCCAATGAACAATTCTAAAAAAGTTAGTATTTTCTTTATATGTACAATTAACACCCAATTTTTTCATTCATCTCTATATGTAACGCGTGAAGATATAACTTTGACCTACATTTTAACCTTAAGATACTACAAATAGAAAATTCGTTGTTTGTGCAATAAATGACTTATTTAGTTATGTTTTAAATCGTATAATATTAGAAGCTAGAAATAAATAATAAAAACTATACAGCCTTATAAGTGTATGGTTCAAGTAATTTCTTCATTACCGACGCGAGAAATAGATTAGCTATATTTTGCTACATAGCGAGGGTATATAGCGCCTACCGCCGATGCAACACATTGTTCGTCAGTCAGTTGGCCGCATGATCTCGTAGCGGATGCCCGTGTGCCACTGTTAGCGAAAATATATACGATCTCTCGGGTCGGGAAGGAGTGTGGTTCTCGATAGTCTTCATCGCCATCGCGTGATTTATACAGTAAGTAGCAAGTGTACATTATTATAATTATACGTAATGAAGTGTTTTAGTGTCGCCTTTCAGATGGTTTATTCTGCAAAATTAAGGTCTGATGCCAACTGATGTAGGCGACAAAAACTTCCAAAACTTCATTCATATCGGTTTCATTCACTTCTTTTCCTTCCAATTTTACTGGGGAAGGTAATGAATGACTTAAGAAGGTAATGATAATATATTCGAGGCAGTGCATTTAATGAAAAGAGGCTTAGTAATTATAAATACTACGCTGTTATAAACATTTAAAACTGTATATGATAATAGGGGAGCCTTTGTAGTCTAAGATGGTCGACCTTCACCGATATGTCTGACGGATGAAACTTACATATTATGAAAGAAAATATGTTCCTGAACATAAATAAATAGGGTTGCTTAAAGAAATATGGTCAAGACTATTTTTAATTATTTTTTGAAAAATTTTTTTTTTTTTCAAATTTCACCGATCTGTCTGACAAACAAAATAAGTTCCAATGGAAAGTATACAACTTGTACAATATAAATCAACTAGGTTGCCTATCTTTTCCCGGTCACTATTATGTGGTTATAGGGTTGCTTGCGAAAATCCGATCACAAATAAGGGTTGCCAGGCTTTTAAATAAAATAAGAAGGGAAGACTTTTAGCGATAACTCATAAACGGCTTAACTTATCAAGTTTGCTTTAATTTTGTTTGAATGAGTTTATTAAGCACTATTTTTATGATTTTTTTTTTCATATTTTTGGATCGATTTTTCAAAAGTTAGAAGGAATAACCGTTTTTTGTTCTTTCTAAATTATTATTTCCGAAATGATTCACTTTATCAAAAAATGTTGTTTGCAAACTCCTATTTATTTTTAAAGACCTATCCAACGACACCCCACACTATAGGGTTAAAACGATAAAAATAAATTACATAGGTACAAAACGCGAATGATTTAAATATATTTTGTCTATGCTAATTTTTGAAAATTTGAAAACTACGTTTTATGTGATATGGTGCGCAGATGTTCAAATCGACTTAACAAACACTTGGGGTTGACAATCTCGACTTATAATGATGATAAGTAAATGGTAAATGTACCATCTAGCTTGAACATTATAAGTTGAGATTGTCAACCCCAAGTGTATGTTAAGTCGGTTTGATCATCTCCACAGTGCTTAAGACACATGTTTTTAATATTGTCGATTTTAATTGGTGTTAATTTTCTTGAAATACAGTTTTTTTATGTTCGATTTCATAAGTTTGTTTCATTACCGTCCACAGATAAAATTACCATCTCGGCCGATTTCATTACCAGCGCGTAGTTCATTACCAGTAGCCTTATTAAATGAAAAGTAATAAGGTTACAAAGGTGCCTTTAGCAGAAAAATGTTAATAAATGAATCCACAAATTGACGAAACCCAAAAGTTTACCATTTAAAAGAAAAATTACAAATCGAGAGAATCTCACCGATTTGCACGAAATGAGAGAATGACCCACGGTCTACGCGTGCCTTACTGATAAGTCTTACACTGTAAAATACCCGCCATACAATCAGTCAGAGGCACTATTTTGCAGCTTAAAATAGTCGTATATTTGTATGCTTGTATATAAGTAGATAACTTAACTCTTTTTTTAATTAAACTTTTGTAATTAACTTTACAATGCTATGAAAATTCAAGTCATTTGTTTAGAATTTAAAACTTCTTTCTATTTGATAGGTACTTGTAAACCTAACTAATTATATTGTGTCCGCTTCTATGAGGTCTCTTTTATTTACTATGTGCGGTTATGGAAGTAACCTCACAGTTTTCAGACTGTGTTAATTAATAATTAGACGCCAATGATATGTCGAGGAAATTGACACCTAGAATGATAGGTTTGTAATGGAACCCAGGTAGCACGCAGCAGTGATTACTTACTGTACTGCCGATTAGTTTAGCTATTGGGCCTTGACCCATTCTCTGGTAATTCATATTCATAACAATCAATCGGATTTATATAATGTGTTTTCCCATTTCTTTTAATAACTTTGTTTTCTTTTCCTTTTGTAAGAATTTGATATGTTTTCTGAAAAAGCTACGTATTTGTATGATTCCATGTACATATGTATATTTTTTTTAAGTAAATCAAATTTCTATTAGGTACACCTTATGTGTATAATTGCATGAATTCTATAGTAATTTAAATTGTATTTTTTTTAATGCATGTTAATTAAAAGATGTAATTTTTTTTAAGATGTGTCCCGCTGAGTTTGTTACCGGTCCCATATTGGGATACCCTCCTCAGAGGCAGAGTGTAGGGTTGGAGCCGGTTAGCTTTAGGTATTTGACGTTCATAAGCGCATTGTAATTATGCCTACTTGAATAAACTATCTTTTTATTTCATATTCGATGAACATAAGATTTTCCATGCCTCTGTGCGTAAATTATACTCATAGGTAACTTTAGAATCGCCTTCTTTAATCTGCTGCATTATGATTATAAGGGTAGAAAGAGCTTTAAAAATATACTTTTGATTTGACTACTGATATACCATCGGATTTTTTTTTTAATTTTCCTGAAATTTCCGAGAACTTTTCCAAGTTCTTGGAAACTTTCCGCAACTTGCACATCTATAGTTTTGACTGTAAATATATTAGGCTATATATAGGTACAATGATCAATGATAGTTTTGACTGCAATCAATATCCATGAATCGGTAATTCATTTCGGCTATCGAAAAGGAAAATGAGCTTAGGTAGGTAATAATGCAGGAGAAAGTTTGATTTAATCATTTTAGGCCCTAGTAAATGTTCTATTACTGCAATAATCTGCTACCCATGTAGGTATTGTAGAGTTGAATGCCAATGATATTATATAACCATAGATAGGTTATACTCATACTTTAGGAGCACAACAAATACTTCCATATTTATTTCTGTGCCTACGAAGAAATCTCTTATTTTCGATTAATTTTCTCATTCCATCCATCTTTGTCACACTCGTTGTTAAACATAAGGTCGTCTCTTTCTCTTTCGGAGTGCGGGAGCTCGTTAGCACGTGCACATTTTTCGCTTGTCCAGCCGCGACTAAAGGCAACTTGTCCAATTTGTCACAAGGTAAGAGCTTCAATTTTGGAACGCCTATAATCTATCTTGAGTTATAAATCATTGTTGAATGCCTGCAATTTTATTAAAGTTGACATGTGTTAGTGTTAGTGGCCTAATTCGGCAATATAATTTTTCCTTTCAATCTATCTATATACATAAATGCACGTGTCCTGACTGATTGACTGACTGACTGACTGACTGACTGACTGACTCATCAACGCAGAGCCGAAACTACAAACGCTAGAAAGTTGAAATTTGGACACTAGGTTGCATTTATAAAATGTATAAGAGCTAAGAAGCGATTTTGAGAAATTCAACCCCTAAGGGGGTTAAAAAGGGGATGAAAGGTTGTATGGGGTGCAAGTTTTATTTTAAGCTAGGCATTTGAAACTTTGTAAAAATGTACTATATTAAAAAACAAGAAAACTAATTTCTGCGTTTTCGAAAATTCATCCCCCAAGGTGGTGAAAAAGGGGTTGAAAGTTTGTATGGAGATCAAATATTTTTGTGAGTGTTGGACTTGAAACTTTGTATATGGGGATATTATTATAAGACGGGAAAAGTAATTTCAGCGTTTTTGAAAATTCATCCCCTAACAGGGTTAAAAAGGGGTTGAAAGTTTGAACCCATTACAAATGCTTTGAAACTTCTTAGAAAGACATAATAGCCGATGACAAAAAAAAAAGGAATTGCGACGTTTTAGGTAATAAAACCCCTAAGGGGGTAAAAAAGGGGATGAAACTTTGTCCTGGGGTGCAAATTTTATTTTAAGCTAGGACCTTGAAACTTCGTTAAGTGGTATTAAATTAAAAAACAAGAAAACTAATTTCTGCGTTTTCGAAAATTCATCCCCCAAGGTGGTGAAAAAGGGGTTGAAAGTTTGTATGGAGATCAAATATTTTTGTGAGTGTTGGACTTGAAACTTTGTATATGGGGATATTATTATAAGACGGGAAAAGTAATTTCAGCGTTTTTGAAAATTCATCCCCCAAGGTGGTGAAAAAGGGGTTGAAAGTTTGTATGGAGATCAAATATTTTTGTGAGTGTTGGACTTGAAACTTTGTATATGGGGATATTATTATAAGATGGGAAAAGTAATTTCAGCGTTTTTGAAAATTCATCCCCTAACAGGGTTAAAAAGGGGTTGAAAGTTTGAATCCATTAAAAATGCTTTGAAACTTCTTAGAAAGACATAATAGCCGATGACAAAAAACAGGAATTGCGACGTTTTAGGTAATTCAACCCCTAAGGGGGTAAAAAAGGAGATGAAACTTTGTCCTGGGGTGCAAATTTTATTTTAAGCTAGGACCTTAAAACTTCGTAAAAAGGTAATTAATTAAAAAAACAAGAAAACTAATTTCAGCGTTTTTAAAACTTCTTCCCCCGAGGTGGTAAAAACGGGGTTGAAAGTTTGTACGGAGATCAAATATTTTTGAGAGTACGGGACTTGAATCTTTGTATTTGGGGATATTATTAGAAGACAGGAAAAGTTATTTCAGGGTTTTGTAAAATTCATCCCCTAACAGGGTTAAAAGGGGGATGAAAATTTGTATGGAGTTCAAATTTTATTTTAAGTTAGGAACTTGAAACTTCGTAAAAATATATGTTATTAAAATACAAGAAAACTAATTTTAGCGTTTTTGAATTATCATCCCCTAAGGTGGTAAAAAGGGGGTTGAAAGTTTGTATGGATATCAAACATTTTTTCGAACGCGGGACTTGAATCTTTGTATTTCGGGATATTATTAAAATACAGGAAAAATAATTTCAGCGTTTTGTAAAATTCATCCCCCAACAGGATTAAAAAGGGGTTGAAAGTTTTAATCCATTACAAATGCTTTGAAACTTCTTAGAAAGGCATAATAGCCGATTACAAGAAAGTAATTGCTATTTTTTGGAAATTCAACCCCTAAGGGGGATAAAAAGGGGATGAAAGTTCGTCTTAGGGTGCAAATTTTATTTTAAGCTAGGAACTTGAAACTTTGCAAAAAGGTATTAAATTAAGATACAAGAAAACTAATTTCAGCGTTTTTGAAAATTCATCCCCTAAGGTGGTGAAAAAGGGGTTGGAAGTTTGTATGGATATCAAACATTTTTTCGAACGCTCGACTTGAATCTTTCTATTTGGGGATATTATTAGAAGACAGAAAAAGTTATTTTAGCGTTTTGTAAAATTAATCCCCTAACAGGGTTAAAACAGGGGGTTGAAAGTTTGTATAGGGTTCAAATTTTATTTAAAGCTACAAACTTGAAACTTTGTAAAAATGTATTTTATCAAAAGAGAAGAAAACTAATTTCAGAGATTTTGATAATTCATCCGCCGAGGTGGTGAAAAAGGGGTTGAAAATTTGTTTGGAGGCCAAACATTTTTTTGAGTGCGGGACTTGAATCGTTGTATAAAGGCATATTATTAGAATACAAGAAAAATAATTTCAGCTTTTAAAAAATCATCCCCTAAAATGATTAAAAAGGGGTTGAAAGTTTGTATAGGGTTCAAATTTTATTTAAAGCTAGGAACTTCAAACTTCGTAAATAGGTAGTTAGGTAGTAGGTTTTATTAAATAGAGGACATGAAAATCTTCTAAGGGGGTTTAGAGGGATTATATCGAGGACAATTTTATTCAGTTAGGGGCTTGAAACTTCGTAGGTTGTGAAAGACAAAGTCTCATGCGTTGTATATAATATTAATAATTAACAAATGATTAACCGTCCTACCGCAATCACTTGCTGCACAATGTTCTAAGCTAATGTAGAAATATATAACCACCAATATACAAATCCACGCGTACGAAGTCGCGGGCAACAGCTAGTACCTACATACATCAAAGTTGATCGAAAGCGAAAAGGACTAAAGCTAGATTTATTGCTTACAAGTAGCAAGGGCGTCTATTTTTAGCTCCAGCGATGACAAAAGCGAAGGCACGAATAATGACGTTGAATAATACGCCGATGTCGTCGATTGACGCATAACATGAAACCGTGGTTGGTACCTAATATATACCTAATGTAACCTAATTTAGAAAAGTAAAAATTAAAAACCTAATAAAAGATTAAAGATGGGGCAAGAGGAACTCTTGTTGGGAATCCTCAATTACACTGTTTATTTCGTCCCGAACAAAATAAACTATGTTTCCCTTACCCCGTATGACCTTAGGGGACTATTATTAGCAGAGATGTGACTTATTTGAAATACTTGTATTTAAAATGCAAATACTAAATGCAAAATACCTATTTTGTATTTTGTATTTAAATACCTTTTGAAGAAAACTATTTTGTATTTTATTTGAAATAGTTTTTGGGACCTATTTTCTATTTTCAAAATACTTTATAGTAGGTAATGTAGGTACAGAGATGCGATTTATTCGAAATACTTCTATTTAAAATGCAAATACAAAATGCAAAATACCTATTTTGTATTTTGCATTTAAATGCCTTTTAGTAAAAACCATTTTGTATTTTATTTGAAATACTTTTCGAGACGTATTTTGCATTTTTAATATTCATTTCAAAATGCAAAATACTTTGTGATTAAGTTTAACCAACATTACCAGTCAAACAAAATGAAATGAACGAATGACGCTTGTATTGCCGAATTTGACCGATAGAGGCGCCTGCTAGCGCCTGGCGCCAGCGCCAGGGGGCCGATTTTTGAAATTCGACCGCTCGATTTCGTGTATTTCGTTCAGTAATATCTCCACTACTAGGCATGTAAATTCTACTAATAGAATCAAAAACGAGTGGTCAATACCACTAAATTCACAATTTATATCGCTCGTATTTCAAAAATCAGCATCTCGCCGTTTTCCACCGATTTTCGAGTGACGAAATCGAGCGATCGAAATTCAAAAATCGCCCCCCTGGTATTGTTAAAAAGCGTAATAAATAAAAACTGATGTTTTTTTTCACTTTTTAACAATACCAGTCCAGTTGTTATTAATTAAAGAAAAGTGTAATAATAATAAAATAAGAACTAGATGCACAATCAACCGAAATAAATGGCCACACAAGTCACAAAATGGAGCCATGGCTCTCTTTTCGTTAGTCTAGTTTTTTACATTATTTTAAGTGAGTATTATTTCCTTTATTTATTTCTCTTCTTAGGTTGTTTTTTTACAATATGTATAATAATAATAAAATAATAATTTGAGCCTATATACGTCCCACTGCTGGGCACAGGCCTCCTCTCATGCGCGAGAGGGCTCGGGCTATAGTCCCCACGCTAGCCCAATGCGGATTGGGGACTTCACATACACCTTTGATTTTCTTCGCAAATGTATGCAGGTTTCCTCACGATGTTTTCCTTCACCGAAAAGCTAGTGGTAAATATCAAATGATATTTCGTACATAAGTTCCGAAAAACTCATTGGTACGAGCCAGGATTTGAACCCGCGACCTCCGGATTGACAATATGTATATAAAATTAAAATATAAAAACACTTAAAAAACAATATAAAAAATATTATAAACACATTATAAAAAACCTAACCTAGGGTGCCGGCCGGTGGTCAGGGCCGCAGAGAGAGGAACCGACGGTCTATTATTAATAACATTGAATAGAATTTATTGATACGCGTACTGATAAATATGACCAAAATGTCATGCATAAGGTGCCATGCCATGTTATTAGACGTTTTTGTTCGGCTCGGCATTGTGTCTCTATTTCTCATGATAAATACCTAAAATAAATAAAAATATCTGAGATTTGGTCAAAAGGTATTTTATTTTGAAAAAGTATTTTGAAAATACCTATTTTGCATTTAGCATTTGAAATACAAAACGCAAAACTATTTGGTATTTTGCATTTGAAATAGTAAATCTGAAAAGTATTTTGCATTTTGTATTTAAATGCTTTTTTTAAACCATTTTGTACATCTCTGTGTAGGTAGGAGTTACAATCTCTTCTGATGTTACAATCCTGGCAACTCTCTCATACTGTTGAATCTGTTTAGTAACGTCGCACATGACCACAAGCGTAGCGAGTGGTTAAAAAAGTGGAATCTTGAGTGTTGCGAGGGTTTCAAGGTACAAGAGGAGAACAAACCTTTCTGCACAAACGAGACGTTTTCATCACACTAACGAGAGGCATTATACTAGCTGTAAAACATTACAAATCTAAATTAATGCTTTTAAAAATTGTCCGTTATAAACCATCATCCATCCATCCTTCCGGTTAATATGAGCAAACAACTAGAAATTTGCACTTAGAGGACTGATTGACACACTGTTTTCAAAGAATGAAGAGAGTCTTTTCAATTCGGATATTTTGAGTAATACTTTTTAATTCAGACTAGGTATTCACTATTTTTTTTTATCGCAAAGTATTTGTATTTTTAAAAAGTATTTTGAAAATACCTATTTCGTATTTTGTATTTTAAATACAAATTCAAAAACTATTTTGTATTTTGCATTTGAAATAGTATATCAAGGAAGTATTTGTATTTTGTATTTAAATACTTTTTATAAAGTATTTTTCACATCTCTGATTATTAGTATTTTTACCAATATAATGTTCGTTTTGAAGACTATATTTATTCCTAGGCTCTCTCTCTTTGTCTTACTCGTAGCCTTATCCCAGTTTATCTTTACCTTTGCGCTAAAGAACTCCTATTTCATGTTATCGTAACTTCATCCTTTTGGACGCCAATGATCGATATATACGCACCGTAGGTTCAACGCCAAAGACCGATTAATCGGTCATAGACCACAGAGCAACATAAACCTACGTGCATATGCATAAAGTTCAATTTCAGTTTTGACACTTCGGTGACGTGGCGTGGCGTGCAGCTTTTGTGTTTGACACGGCGTCGAAAAGGTTAATGTTTTGCTTCTGGATCTCTCTTTGCACGTTAGATCACCGTGTAGAGGGTGGCCTACCTTTTCCCGTGAGTTTTTCTGGGAGATTAAGGACCCGATTTATGGGATGAGTTATTACCTACACTACACGTCTCATTAACGTTGTGCCCGTACCAACGTAATCATTCTTCGTTCACCTTGGCATCGCTATAGGGGCTACTTTGAAAGCCTCGTCACAGAATAAATAAAGTACTAGGTAGGTACAGAAGACGCACTCTCTAACAAAACGCGTCTGTTGCGATCAGGACAGATACAGATATGGCCGCTAGGTGGCGACAGCGCCACGCGCGGCTTATGGCTAGCCACCAAAATTGGTGTGGAACGGATGTAATTGTAGCTACCTGTTGCAAAGCGACGAAATCGCGGAGTGAGCCACGCCTGGCCTCGTCTCTGTTTCATTGTTTCGTGTTGCCTCGTGATTCCTACGTCCTGTGATTCCTATTGATTAGATTAGATACCTAAATTCAATTGATTTTGGCTAAAGTGCAGGGGGGCAATTTAGACTGCGGGACAATTTAAACTAAAATATCTACCATGTTTTACATCATTAACTAGATTGCCTATAAGTCCACATAGCGAAAAATATGTGCTGTGTGTGTTGTGTGTGACTCTAGTTAATTATGTAAAAAATAGATATTTCGATGAGTTTAAATTATCCCCCAGTCTAAATTGCCCCCCTGCACCTTATATTGATATTTTCCAATCATACATGTTTCAATAAGGCGTTATCGCTATCTTGTTATTTTTAGGTATTAGTCTTGATTTATCAGCCTGTTGCAGTTTGACTGACAAAAACACAACCATGACCCTGTTTTGTCACCCGACTTTAAAAGATTAACTTGTCATACATGAATCAAGTAAAATATTCCATTGACTAAATAATTCTAAATTATTGCGGGCATTTATAATTTAGGCGAGAGGCGTGATGTATGGGGTAAATAGTAAATAACAATTTGCAACCCTTTGTCGGGCGGGAGTGATTATTTTGTTATGAGTATGACGAGTTAGGGGTGGCACCTGCGCCACGGCGACTCTTTGTTGTATTTTTCGTCTCACTTAAAATTATTCATGAAATTTAATGAATTCTGATTTCACAAATCTAGTGTTTAGTGTATACTATTCAATCAAAAATATTGGTTGCCGAGCGGACCCCAGGCTCCAATGAGCCGTAGCAAAACCGGAACAAAGCAATCAAAAATTATAAGAAGGAATTATAAAGAGTACACTTACCTCAAATAGGTAGGAACTGCAAGGTACTTACTGTACTTTCTCTTATGTGGAAGAGAAATTAAACAGGTAGGTATACCTATAAAGGTTCAAATTACATAAGGAATGAGGCTTAGCACCGTATGTTAGAAAACTAACTTGCATTGAAACGCACACTCTGTGCAACCAAGGAAGGAGGAGAGGGCGCTGTAGTCGCACTGTTTACATCGGCTCTGTGTTTATATTAAGTTTTCGAAATGAAGAAGTGTAAAATTACGAACAAAAAGACCATAAAAGGTGACATTGTACTTTAGTTCTTCATATAAAATAAAAGTGTAAACACAAACTAGACTATTAGATGTAAAATAACATAAAATCAGTGACACACGAACAGTGACTTTTTTCGGTTAACGTGAGTGATATTTTTGTGTAAACTAATAAAAAATCACACGTGAAGTGCCGTTTTACCAAATGCTAAAGAAAACAATATACGCAAAGACCAAATAACAAAAAAATCTCCTACAAATCCAGAAATAAATCGTTAAAATAACGGCAGTTTGGAGTCGCCATCTAGCGAAGAGTAGAAAAACGAAGATCCATCCGGACTGCTTCACCAACCGAGTTAGTTAGTTCTGCTACTCACCACAAAAGTCGCTACTTTCTATGCATAAGATGGTTACACTACTCGCCGCGAGGATTAATGCTGCATAATATCTAGGATATCGTTCGTTACTCACCGTCATCTGTCTACATTTAGTACTACTACTTCCCGCAAGCGTCGCTACCGTCTATGCGTACTTTAGTTCTGCTACTCACCACTGTCTACATACAGCTGTACATGATATTTCCGCTACTCACCGCCATCGCCATCAGCCTATAAGTAGTTCTGCTACTCACCACAAGGATCGATACCGCCAATACGCACGTTAGTTTAGTACCTATACTCAATATGAATTGTCCAGGGTGTGACTTAAAAGTAAACAAATTAGAACGTCTTTTATGCACAAAGTGCGAAGGGTGCTTCCACTACTCATGTGTTAATATAACGTCAGCAGTGTTTAGAGAAAAACAGGCACGATTAAAATCAGAATGGATATGCCCCTCCTGTACACTGATTACACGACGCCCGAGCCGTCGGGATGATAGCACTCCCGCGTCCCCTGCGGGCCTGAGACCAATGGATCAACAATTACAAGACGATAATAAGACCAGCGACAAGAATGTTTCGAATGTGCTAGACAATGCAGATATTATGTCTACCCCGTCTCCATGCGAGAACTCACAAGTCACACACAGAATAGAGACGACAGGCCCTGACAGCATATCCTTTGACAGATTTAGCCACCTAATTAAAAAGGAGTTCGAAGATATGAAAGGCAGCTTAACCGAATCCATAACTAACAACATTAAACAGGCTCTGATAGTCGAATTTAACTCAAAAATAAACGACCTGAAACTGGACATGTCTCGTAACTCAGCTACGCTTACCGAAGAACAAGGACGATTACAGCAGAGTATAAATGCCACAACAGACTTGATCAAAAAATTAGAATCTGAAAATTATAAACTACACACCGAGTTGGATCTATTAACAAACAAGCTAGAAGAGAAGGAACAAAAAACCACAGAGGAAAGTTGCCAAAACAAAACTATAGTACTCTACGGTTTGGACGAATACCCTGAAGAAAATTGGCATGTTCTCTTGCAACGTGTAACTGGTGTGTTCTACGAACTATTAGGCACAGATATAAATGCCTTTATCGAGGATTTTACACATTTTAACACATATAGCACAGGAATTGATGATATCCCTTCATCATTAATTAGGTTATGCGCCACCGAACTGGCAATACCACTGTGCATGCTAATAAATCAGTCATTTAATGAAGGAGTGTTCCCGCAGCCGCTTAAAATATCAATAATTAAACCTATACACAAGAAAGGTGATACTCATGACACCAATAACTATCGACCCATAGCACTCTTGCCCACCCTTTCTAAAATATTTGAAAAAGCTATGTGCAACCGAGTTTACAAATTTCTAGAAAAAAATCGGATACTGGATGACAAACAATATGGCTTCAGAAAATATCGATCAACTGCTCTCGCGCTTACCAACTACACACAAGAGATTATGGACACCTTAAATAACAAACACCACGCGGTTGGATTACTCTTGGACCTCACGAAAGCATACGACAAAGTATCGCATAAAATATTGCTCAACAAACTATACGGATCGGGAATTAGAGGTTTAGCTCATGACTGGTTCAAATCTTACCTAGAGAAGCGAACGCAGCTCGTTCAAATCGAATACCTAAATCCGTCTACCAATGAGATGGAAAAAATTCGGTCAAATATTATAGAAGCACAAGGCTCAATCCCACAGGGAAGTGTTTTAGGTTGTCTCCTCTTTTTATTATATATCAATGATCTCCCGAAGGAGATCGATGCCAAATGCACTTTATTTGCAGATGACGTTTCTCTCCTTTTTGATTTCAATAATACGGAAAATTTCAATGTAAAACTAACACAAACCTTAAATAATATAAATGAATGGATGCGCGACCATAATTTAACAATAAATACAAATAAAACTAAATTAATACAATTTTATCCTCATCAAAGAACGCCTCTACAGTTAGAATTATCACTAGATAACACGGAAATTGAAGAAGTAGAGCATTTAAAACTCCTAGGTGTTACTTTAGATAACAATATCAACTGGAAAACTCACATCGCATGCGTTAAAACGAAAATATCTCAGTTTCTGTACGGACTCTTTACGCTCCGAAAGACAACAAACTTTGGTACAGCACTGTCAGCTTACTATGCCTTTACACAGTCTTGGCTACGTTACGGGATTGTAATATGGGGCGACAGTACAGATGCCCACGACATATTTGTTATGCAGAAAAAATGCGTTCGTGCATTGGTGGGTATCCAAGAACCCGATAGCTGCAAGCCACATTTTTTTGAGCACGGCATACTTACGCTACCATGTCTTTATATTTTAGAATTATGTATTTATGTCAAAAAAAACATACACTTGTTCAAACAGCTGCCAAATCGAAGGCTAAAATACAAACTTGAGCTACCCGCGCCTAAATTACAAATATATAGGAAAAGCCCTCTTTATGCAGCAGCTAAATGCTACAATCATATTCCAGACTTTATAAAGGCAGAGGAAAGGGATACAACATACGCAAAAAGATTGAAATGGTTCCTTGCGAGAAAAGTGTATTATTCTATTAATGATTTCTTCGCAGATAGCTTTAATATGTAATTTATTAGTTCTATTTATATAATTTAATACGATGCTACTTTTTGTGCTTTATTGCATGACATATGTAAATATTATAAATCTTAGTTTAAGGAAATGTTTGTCATACCCTTTTAGGGTCCATGAGGTACTCACTTGTATAAATGTTGTAACATCTCTTGTTGTAACCATGGTGCAATAAATAAATGATTGATGATTGATTGATTGATTGAATGTGTTGGCTCCATAGACTAGGAATCCTCTAGACGGAGTTTAGAGCAATTATTTCATAAAACCGATGCTGCCAAAAATACGGGGGTGCGGGGAAGACGAGGTGAGCGAATCCCGTGCCGTGATTGGTCCGTTCAAAGACACGGACCAATCACGGCTGAAGGCTCGAAGATGGAGTAAAACTACCGTATATAGTGGCAGAGGGGGTAGCGTTACTATGCTCAGTCTAGAGGATGTCTTGTCTGTGGTTGGCTCCCATCGAGAAGTCCAACAATCTGTCAACGTTCCCTTAGAGTTGTCGGCGACACGTGCCGTGGTGGGCACGTGGCGCCCGTCGTCAAATAATCATATACCTAAGTATGTCGATACAATTATAATGTGTAAATAAAAAATTGAAGGCCAAAATAACGTATCGTGTTCACCCAGTGTGTTCACCCTGCCGCATGAACATAAACAAAAGACATAGGTATTTTCAATAGGGAAATTTTGCTGCCTTCTACATTCTACATACAAATACTTACGTACCTATCTATTTACTTTTAAAAAGTACTATTTCAATATTTCTGTTTTTATTTTACCAACGTATTTGTGTACTTTTTACACCTTTTTATTATAAAAGCAATAAAATGCAAATTATTCACTGTTAACACCGGTGCCAAAATTTCTATATCGTCTCGATGAAATAGGTAAAGTACCTTGGATTCTTTATAAAAATTTTGAGCATACTGACATTTTCACTATTCAGTTCAACAGGGAATCCACTCCAAAGCGCCTCGGTAACTGGCAAGTGCCACGCTGGGCGCCGACGAGAGCCCGCCCCTTGGAGATGAGGCCGGACCCCAAGCCAATATGCGACATCAATGGACACTTCCTACCCGGCGCGCCGCGCGGCACTTCGAGGTGCTTCGGGCACTTCACAGGCACTTGGGAGTTGCCTAGGAAGATCACCAGGAAAGTCGGTAAGTTCTCGAAAAACAATGGAGAATATTTTTACCTTTTTCATTTGTCTGCATAGAAAAAGTTGTGTGCACCAGAATTGAAGCAATTAAATATTCGTAATTTGTGGAAGCCTGTATCGTGTGCCTTTCACTATACGATTATAAGAATTTGCCAGTTGCCATTGTTGCCAATCAGTATTCCTAGACATCAGTGTCCATAAAACTTCAACGCCTTCGCGTGCTAGGTAGTTAAAGTTCAATCAGAAATATGATACGCCATTTGCGACTAATGGTTTGTACTAGTTTCCGAGGTACAGCTATCAATAATAAGGCCGGGTGCTATTCTTACTATAGCGACCCAAAATTTAATAATAGCTCTTCTGACGGAAGTCATAAAAAGGTTTTAAATGTACCTTAGTCCGGAGACACGCGAAAAACTTCCTAATGTTACATCGAATCGTGTTTCTGAGTAGTTTAGCGGTTGTCTTCGAACGCATACCATTCACAATGCTTACTTCAATAATCTCAGAGAAACCAGTATAGGTCTGACATTTGATTACGAATAGATCTTTAGGTCTAAGGTTTCAAGTTATACTACTTATATTTTCTAGGGATGAGCTACATGCCGCAGACTTGTGTTGAACTGTATTTCACCCCCGTGCCTTTGTATGAATGTATATTGAGGTGAAGGTCGATCGCTGGTCCATTAATACTTATATACTTCTCGTGATGACTGCACGCAAACCATACGTTACCTGCTTTGTTTTAGAAACATACTTACCTATAAATGTAAAATATGTTGACTTACGTATTTCGTAAACATCTGCGCTATTTTGAAGTTACGAGTTGGTATTTATTAATTCTCGAAAGCACTAAAAGCACAACATTTGTTTGTGCAATCATATTGACAAAATAATCTATAACTGGTATATAGAGTTAACCAATTGAGATTTTAAGCCTAAGGTTCCTCAGCCCATTTTAAAACTTTACAGTGACAATATTCACACGTCCAGTCCACATTGATTTCACATGTACATAAAAGCAAAGTTTATTATATGAAAATTATGAGCAGTCTTAATCCACTTTAATTCTTACGGTTAGCTAAGTACAAAGGAATAAAAAAGTTCAAAGCAAGGAATATTCATATGGATGGGTAAACTAAAAGTCGTAGGTACCTTTGGGAGCATTATTTGTCATAATTACCTACTTGCACTTGATTATTTTGCTTTTCTTTCTCCAGCCGAGGAGTTAGCCCGCGAGCCACCCGCCGGCAGATTTCCAGATTGGCTAAACCTCCGCGTGCAGAGGCCCAAGGCGGCCGCAGCGGCAGCAGCGCGCATGCGCTCCGGCAAGCGCTCCAAGAAGGACGAACAGAAAACACCTGAGCCCGCGGAGACCTTCCAAGTAAGCCGCGAGCGCTAGACGCCATTGTTTAAAAAGTTAAATTGCGCGCGTAACGTGTCAGTTAAAAGTTTATCAGTTTGAGGTAGCAGAGGAATTTTGGTAGGAATAGTCACGAATAGTTTGAATATTTATAACTGTTTTTGTCCGATGCTTGTCATGGGGTTTTTTGTGGCTGCTATACAGGGTGGTCCAAACATAGACATTTTAGATTCCTCACACCGTGGGCTATCAGAATATACCCCATCATGTATGATCGCCGATTTTTCGTAGTTTTCGAGTTATGAATTTTTGAACTTTTAACTTTTGTTAAGATATTCCCGGGCGAACCAATTAATTGATTTAAAAAAACTATTGAACTTTTTTGAATGTTTCTTTTTTTAACATAATCCTTTACAAACGGCGCAATTGCTAAAAAAATCAGCATCCTCACTTGGCTGCGAGTTGGCAAAAAAAGACAAAAGTCAAAGTTTTACGTTCAAGCATGTCAAGTTTAGATTTTGCGCTTACCATTTGCTTGGACCACCATGTATTTTTGTATCTTATCTACTAAATAGATTAGTTGAGAAAAATGTAGGAAGAGAGCTTTAATTCTGTTCGCCGCAACGTCCTAAGTTGGAAGCACATATGACGTTATTATTAGGTACTTAGACGCTCTATGTCACTAATGGCTTTTCCCGAAATGCAACCATTAGGCATTACTTAATTATACCTAGTTACATATACATCCACATTCGTGACATTTGTTCAAGTAGTATTCCGTAACTAACGCATTTTTTCCGTAATATAAGTTGTTATTAGGAAAATTCAACAAATAGTTCTTATCATTGATTTAGTTAATCACATAGCAACTTAAACGATACCTACCTAAGCTATCAATGGATAATGGATCTTGTGTCTGCGATGGATGACTGTCTACAGGTGTTTATTGTAGGTGTTTTGTTGTTGTGTTAACTGTTAGGTACCTACTTTATTTACATTATGATGATAATCTTATTAATTTGTTCTGCTTTGTAAAACATTATTTGTTGTTTTATTGTCACCTGTCATGAACACCTGAGTGATAAGAGCATTAAAATACTAAATCCGGCATTAGTCATTAGCAATCACCACATTCCGATTTGCATTTGTCAACTGTCATTCCCCAACTTACCTAGGTATATATATATATAGGTAGTGGCGTGTATTCAGGGTAAGGTATCTGTTACCTATACTGTATACCAACGCCAAATTTCACCAAAATCTGATCAGTCTTGTTTTGTTTGCATGATTGTGAAAAAAGAACATCCAACCTTACTATTTCGTTAACAATAATATTTTGTTAGTTAAATATTAGTAGGAGTTGTTCAGATTTGCCATATGTATTATGTACGTCGGCACGCTATATTTTAATTTAATGCATTTAATTTTTATTTATTTTCAGTCTAAGCAATGCCCGTTCCACAAGCACGGTTATAAAAACAAAATAGTTCGCATCTTGGAACTCTAACACACTAGAAGACGTAGAACACAACTAAAGTGCACAGCGATTTTATTTTTCACTTTTAATTTAAAGTTAAATTGTAATCTAATTGTTAAAGTAAATTTTTGTACATTTTAAAAATCATTGTTTACAAATTTCACATGTCTGAACATAAAGGATTCTCAAAAGGATATTAACGATAACTATACTGAAACTGAACAGCCAGATAAACAAGACACAGATCATGGGGAGGATAAAAGAAATGACAATGATCCTCTGGATCTGAATAAGACATTACAACCAGTTGATGCAGATGGCCACGGGCCTTACGTGCCTGGAGCATTAACAGCTCCCGAAAAAAGACACGATAACTACGATCTTCTAGTTAAAGAGGCCGTTGAAGAAATCCACGGGCCGCAACAAGACAAAACAGAAAAATTCTGGAAGAACGTTGCTAAAAATGCTAAAGATGTTGAGATTGAGACTATGAAATTTAAAGTTAAGAGTGAAACTCCAAAACTACCCGCTGTTAACGTATCTCAAAACTTTAATTTCGCTAGAAAAATGCACGTTGGCAATTTAGAGCACCAGCCTCTGCCTGACACGTTAGGCTATCGCAACATGACCAAAATCGGGGAGCATAGAGATTCTGACATAATAGTTAAACCTTATGCTATAGGATGGAAAGGATACGGCGCCTCTGGACCTACATGTTGCACTAAAATGCGCGTTCATAGACCTAAGACTTGCGATCCAAAGAAAACTGATTCCGACAAGGATGAAGCGAAACAAAGACCTGTAACATCTGCTCCCGACTTAGGATCACAGTCTAAAAAACCGATGTCTCTCATGGACCTCGCCATTTGCTGGGACTTTAGACCCGAAGATCCTAAGAGAGAGCCGAAACCCCCAAAACACATAGACGGTTCAAACGGTTCAAAAGCGCCAGCTGTTTTTACAATGGTACACACGCCAAAAGAAGTGCCCGAGGAACCAATTAAAAGCGGCCATTCAAATCCCATTTTTAATGAAAACCGATTCGTTCAGGATATCGGTCGTCACCCGGTGCCATATTTTGAAAAAGATATGACGAAATCTAAGAGAAAGGATTCCTGTGAAGTTCAGTACTGTCCGCAACATAACGGCCATGTAAGAGAAATAAGGTCCAATTCTTCTAGCAGGCGAAATTCCCCTCCCACGCCAACCAAACCTCCGTGCGATGGTATTCATGGGTGTGGAACTCCAAGCTCTCTTAGTCGAAAATCTAGCCACGATAACAACAGCCAAGACAAAATACGGCAGGTTAAAGAAGCTTGGAATGATGATGACGTAGATAAAAAGAAAAATAAACAATACGACGTTAATCGAAATCGTAATAGCTTAGAATCGTATGAAAAGGCTCCTCTAGCCCAAGGTAAACTGAAACAGAGCACACCGGAAGATTCAATGCTCTCAAGACGCTCCACAAAAGATAACAATATGCCTAACGGTAACGGAAAGCATAAGCACTGTATATCCTGCAATGGGACTAAAATTCCGCACGACATAAAGCAGAAAGAGGACTATAAGTTTGCCTTCAAAGCTGGCAACCCAAATTCTGTTCAGAGTGGAAGCACGTCTCACGATTCAAAGAGCATAAAGATCCCAAAAATGCGCCATCCGTACACGAAGAAATCTTATACGATTCCTACTCTCGCTCCTCCATTCAGCATATGGCGCGACGCTAATGCTACGGGATACCCTGAGCACTGGAGACTAGCCAGTGTATACCAACACGCTTACAACAAGCCACCGGAGCAGAGAAGAAAACCACTTATATCTAGCGTGTATCAGTGAAAACGCTCTAAACCACGTAACACACATGCATTTATAAAATTTATTGGGTCCAATATTGGCATTTATGTAACAATGTAACCCTTAGACTGCATTAAATTCTTAATTCTAAATCATCGTTATCATTTTAAGCTTAAATACCTGGCTACTTACCTACCTATGATTAAGTAAGCGATATTTAGGTACTTAGTTAAGAAGCTGACAAAACAAACTTTAGTTTGTACATAATGAGCGACTTGCGTAAAATTAAATACTTATGAAGACAATGGAGGAATGGAATGGATGGATGTGTGATGGGTGTCTCTCTTAATCCTACGATAGCCGACAAAGATTAGACCTCATATCACAGACAAGACATCCTCTAGACTGAGCATAGTAACGCTACCCCCTCTGCCACTTATACGGTAGTTTTACTCCATCTTCGAGTCAATCCCGTGCCGTGATTGGTCCGTGTCTTTGAACGGACCAATCACGGCACGGGATTCGCTCACCTCGTCCCCTCGCACCCCCGTATTTTTGGCAGCATCGGTTTCATGAAATAATTGCTCTAAACTCCGTCTAGAGGATTCCTAGTCTATGCCTCATATATACCTTAGGTTTTATTTCTATGACATTATTAGATAAGTAGACACAGCTTATCAATAAATTAATGATATATTTTGGTAAGTACCTGATGCTTATTAGTAAATTTTGTAAGTATGTACCTATTATAAACTTAATGAGTTAAAATCTTATACGGCTAGGAATTATCAGTTTTGAGTTTGACTACGCAACCTTGAGACATAGGTCTGAGGTTAGTGTTATCATTATCAGTTCACAATAACAAAATACTGGCTAATTCGCAAGAACTTTTCTCCAGTCAATCTGTCACGGTTACTTTAACATACCAGACTTACCAACGGGAGTTAAAATCTTATACGGCAAGGAATTATCAGTTTTGAGTTTGACTACGCAACCTTGAGACATAGGTCTGAGGTTAGTGTTATCATTATCAGTTCACAATAACAAAATACTGGCTAATTCGCAAGAACTTTTCTCCAGTCAATCTGTCACGGTTACTTTAACATACCACACTTACCAACGGCCAACTGTCTTTCGCCCGGCTGTTTATTTTCAATATTCATCCAAAATGGACGAATCTGCTTACTTTCGACGCTTAGTATTGATTACTCTACTATGTGTGCTCCCGTCAATTTATTGTAAGGATGTGTGCGTAGAGAAAACTCCATGCAGGTGTGAGTTTCCTAACGGCACGTATATTGACTTGACTCCATCTGCTAAGAATATTGCCTTTAAAACTTTAACATCTTATGTGCCACGGTCACGAGGCGAAGTAGCGCTAACCACTTTTTACTATCATCCTTGTCATGATATAATGATGGACACAAAGGATTCACCTACTTGGAACAGTTGTGACAAACCTTCGGCGGTAAGTTTGGTGCTTTATTTACTTTTTTAGAATAGAAGAATAGAATAGAATAAAATTTATTCAGGACGCTTATACAACAACATTTTACAAAAACATGTCACAAAAACGGTTTAAAACATCACTGAAAAGGTTTCCACTCAGCTTGATGTCAAGGTATCTTATGAGTACCTTGACGCTTTTTGAAATTATTCCTACTAATGTTTTGGGTACATAATTAATTAATTATAAACCGATAAGGCCTCCAGTTGCTACCTTGATTTACGTTGTAAATTTGTTTTTGAATTTAAGTTCTTTGTGGCAATAAAGAATATTTTACTTACTTTTTTAAGTATCTATTAGAGTCTGTGCGGAAAGAGAAGAGTCGTGGAATGTTATGGGGCCCGATACATTACACGACTCTTCTCTTTCCGCTAAAACTCGATCTCTCTTCTTTCCTGTATTATTTGTATTGTTTTCTGTAATGAGGTGTGCAATAAAGAGTATTTGTATTGTATTGTATTATAAGCTAAGTATTATTAGGTCTATACGGGTGAGCGTGGCTGCGGAGTAAGTGTGGCTATAGCCTTCACATTGGGGACTGTTTACGCTATGATTAGGGGTCGTCCATTTATTACATCACACAAAATGTCGATGTTTTGACTGGACGGTATTATTTTTGAGTGTAGGTACGTAATACCTATATTATATCATCTTGGGCCTAATATTTAAATCCCTCACTATACGCTTCGTATTTTATTTTAGAAAACTTCGGTACGCTCCGGATTCTATTGTAGAATTCGGATTTTGTTCGTTCAGGATTTAATGTACGCTCTCGCCGTGAATATACCTAAATGTTGTGTGAAATAAATTATGTAGGTATTAAGGTGTTTATGTCGGTATTAAAAATTATACCTATTTGCAGTTGTGTCGGTATTCCAGCTCTTGGAACAATACCCTTCCGGATACTCTGACAAAACTTTAAGAACATCACGAATTTATAGGTAGCTCAAGTTATTCAGAGTTTGCTGAGGACGGAAGTTACATTAAATACTGGAATCCACCATCGTAAGTGAATCTAGAAAAAAAAAGCGGCCAAGTGCGAGTCGGACTCGCCCATGAAGGGTTCCGTATTTAGGCGATTTATGACGTATTAAAAAAAAACTACGTGCTAGATCTCGTTCAAACCAATTTTCGGTGGAAGTTTACATGGTAATGTACATCATATATTTTTTTTAGTTTTATCATTCTCTTATTTTAGAAGTTAGGGGGGGGGGACACACATTTTACCACTTTGGAAGTGTCTCTAGCGCAAACTATTCAGTTTAGAAAAAAATGATATTAGGAACCTCAATATCATTTTTTAAGACCTATCCATAGATACCCCACACGTATGGGTTTGATGAAAAAAAAAATTTTGAGTTTCAGTTCGAAGTATGGGGAACCCCAAAAATTAATTGTTTTTTTTTCTATTTTTGTGTGAAAATCTTAATGCGGTTCACAGAATACATCTACTTACCAAGTTTCAACAGTATAGTTCTTATAGTTTCGGAGAAAAGTGGCTGTGACATACGGACGGACAGACAGACGGACAGACAGACATGACGAATCTATAAGGGTTCCGTTTTTTGCCATTTGGCTACGGAACCCTAAAAAGCAACTACTTTCTTTATATACCTCGAAGAAATTTAGTGTTACTATAAGTAATTAATCAATTAGCATAATCATTTTAATTAATTTAAGTGCACCTTTTTAGACAGTCCTATTATTAGTCTGTCCGTCTGTCTGCCCGTCCGTTCGTCTGTCCGTCCATGCCATTACATTTTTTGGGATGATTGTTTTTCGTTTCATCCCATCCCTGTTGTATGGGTAGTGGTTGGATAAGTACAGTCAGCAGCAGAAGTTGCTAAGCGGGAGAGGTGTTCAAAATTACCTTGACACGCTCTTATTCTCTTACCAATAAAGATCATTTTGACACCTGGTCCGCTTAGCAACTTCTGCTGCTAAGTGTATTTGAAAAACAACAACCATATTTTGATAAAAAAGAAATATGTACATACATTCGAAAGTCATAAAAAATGTGTCCCCCCCTTTTTAGAACACAAAAAAAAACTTTTGTACACAAAAAAAAATATAGAAAAAGAATCATGAAAGTATAGGTAGCTTAAAAAAAAGACATGCAATAGAAACTATTTTGAACATAATGGGACGTAGATAAGTAGGTATATCATCAGGACCCGACATGCTCTTGGCCGATGACTGATATTTCCCCAGCCCCACTACTTGACGTTAGATGGGCGTTTTCTAAAATAAATATTGTAAACCTGATTCTCACAGATCCTGGTGCTTTTGGGTTCTTTCAACTCAGAATCACTAGCATATTCAATCCTGATGATAAAAAAAAATGTCCCAAAAATTTGTATGAAAATTGTACATTCCACTACGTCACGCCCATATACAAGTGAAAATTTTTCTCATACTATAACGTGACGTAATGGAATGGACATTTTGGGACATCTTTTTTTAATGGCGGGATGGAGAATGCTGTCGATTCTGAGTAGAATGAGCCCAAGAATGTCCAGATCGGCAAGAATCAGGTTTTCGATATTTATTTTAGAAAAAGCCCAGATATCGACTACGAAATAACTCGCGTTTTTGGAAGAAAACTGATGTATGGAGTTACCACTCTTTCTTTACTTATATTTCTCTATGGTAATGATTAGCACAGCTTAGCACGAGTGCGCCGCGACAGTACCTACTTATTTCGCTCGCGAGATACTGCCACAGGGCACTCGTGCTAAGCCTACTGATGGTATTACATATTTATTAAGTAATCCATATTTTTTCAGGCAAACATTAGTGTTTTTAGTTTGCGCAGAAAGTGACGACCGAGTAGAAATTAAGGATTTATCGAACCCGAAAACAATTGTAAGTAGTTTTCATAATTACTAAATTGAATGTGTAGCATAAATATGCGGATGAATCCTGTCAGCTTTTGACTGTATCTTGCTGTCAGCAAGAAATATCAAAATGTATTTAATTGAAGTAATACTTAGTTTTTTATTAAGGATATCAAATTATCAATACTATCTATACAGGCGAATTCGTGTTCTAAAACTTTTCTTAAATTACAGGAATTAATATTCTACTCAAGGAATGCATGTTTAAAACCGGATCATAGTAAATTAGATATGTCTGCCTGGAACTCTACTTTACTGCTGCAGGTCAGTACAAAAACTTTACAAGCGCACTTGGCCTAAAGTAATATTTAAAATAAGAAAAAGTTTGAAAAATATTTTGCGATTGAGACTTTTTTTATTTTTATACAAATTAATGCTGTAAAATCAAACTAAAACGAAAAACTCTTTCATGAATGGATTGCCCTGTCCGAATTGCGATTGCGTCAGCAATTGTTGATTGCTGTTTTTTTTGTTTTCTGTCTGGTTTTAGAGCGGTTAAGGAACGGGCACCCTAAGGGGTCAACCATCGCAAATTGCGCCTTAAATAGGGATGTGTCAAAATGTCGATAGTTGTTTTTAATTCGAACACTTAGTTCCGAATGGATGAAAAAATACCTACCTACATTAGTATTTACCTATATCTAAAGAGTCCGCCCGTCTACGATAAGTCTGCACGCCAAGTGCTACGTCAAGTATGGCCAATCATAGCAGTCATGCTTTGTCACTGCCAAGTCGGTGCAGACTAGACGGTGGACTACGAGTAGATGGGTCATATTATTTAAAGTTGTTCCCCAAACTTTTTTTTTAAATTTGTGATTTTTTATGTTATTTCTACTCAGAGTCACGAGCTCTTTCTATCCTAATAGGAGGAAAAAAAGTGTCCCAGGGTTTTTATTTCCATTCCGTTACCATTTTTCATAGACTTTGTATGGCGGTCACGGAATGGAAAGATCGAAAAATGTACCTATGGAAATTTTGGGACACTTTTTCTCCTATTAGGGTCAAAAGAGCTCGCGATTCGAGTAGAAATAACATAAAAACTCCCAAATTTGAAAAAAAGTTTAGGGGACAACTTTAAATAAAATGGCCCAGATATACGAGATCATACTTCCGTTTTTAAATTTCGTGTTTTCCAGATTGCCTGTCGGACGCTACTCCGCATGACTAACGCAGAGAATTCGACGTCAACCACGCTCGTGAAGGAATAATAAGTTACCTACGTAATACGTTATCTATAGGGAGATCGCCGTTTTACAAGAAGCTAAGTCTAAATAAAACAATACGACTCTACCTATACGTGTATTATTCATTAGTATCCCTTGACACACTGTTATTTTAGCATCTTATGACCTGTAAGTACTTATGTCGATTTCGTTGAAATTAAAATAGTAAATAAATAACATAATATGCTCCGGGATATCTCAAAAGTAAATTCGTCTTCGACACTCTGCGCCCAGGATGTGAGAGGCCTGAGTGGACGCTCGAAGCGGAGCGTTCGGCGGGGCGTGCAGCGTGGCGTCGGGCTCACAAGTGATGTGAGCAGCGTGCACTAAGGCCGCTCCTATACGCTTGCATTTGTTTAACATGCACGCCGCACGCCCAACTCTAGCGTCCACTCAGGCCTTACACTAAGGTGGACCAAGGCCGAAATGTAAAATTTTCGGGTAGATTTTCTATCGAACGAACTTTATGTAATGCAAGTTGAAATGTAAAATAATAAAGAATATTTTTTTAGCTATGAATTTATTCAATGTTTATAGATTTACATAAATTATAAAGTTTTTACCTGAATTTGATTCTTTTGGGAAGAATTCTCATGTTTAGAAGCCCAAAGCCCGCTGTTAACATATGACAGTTACTATCATATTTAATTACACAAACGGGTCTACCGCGATATAATTTCATTGTTTTTACATACCTTTAATTTCGACGTTACGGGTACGTTGCGGGGACGTTGCGTCTTTGACGGGTAGCTGCAATTTCTTTGTCTACCCCGAACATTTTTATTAACTAATTTCGGGTAGTTTAGTGGTGTTTTATTAATATCTCCGTTGACATTTGTTGGGACGTCAGTCTTTCCGTGACCACAGCTGGTGCAACTCAGCTGAAACGTCGGAATTAAAGGTAAAAACAATGAAATTATATCGCGGTAGGCCGTTTGTGTAATTAAATATGTATACAAAACGCGAGAGTTTAAAGTGTTATAGTTACTATCATATTATTTCTTCTTAGATCCTCTCTTCTCACTCTAACATTAAGAGTTTACGCCGCATCATTTTGGCCATTGTTTATATTCCTTCTCTTAGCGAGGCAGCTACACTCACTTGAACTCTATGGCCTAGGTAACAAGGGCCTACCCTCAGGTTGGCTACAGCAATGAATATAACGAATGAACAACCAGTATGCACTTAACCTCCTAAGACTAAGGGCTGATTTTAGTTACATTGCGGACTGTTGGTTACGTCCACTTCAACCGACCTATCAAAACCCGTAATGGTATGAAACTCGCATGCGAGTTCTCGCATCGTCTAAATCGGGCTTAAATATACATTACAATGTACATTTTCGTGCAATCTAATTTGAACCTTTTATAAACCAAATAAAGTAGCATTTCTTTTGTATCATTGCTTTATAAACAGAGATCGGACAAATTTACGACATTGCTCGCAATAATGTGGACATGACTCCAAAATTGATTAAATAATTAATCCTAATCAATAAATAACACAAAGAGTTCTTATAATGTAAATTTATTTAAAAAAAAAACAGTATGTTTTCCAAATTTTCTGTAGGTACTCATTTTTTTATATCAAAAATATATTTAAGTGCTATTTATTGACTAGGGAACAAAATTAAATCTCAGGTAAAAAATTAATTAAAACAATTAAATGATTAATTATTTAATCAAATTTGGAGTCATGTCCACATTATTGCGAGCAGACGCCAATCTGTCCGATCTCTGTTTATAAAACAAACGAAATTCGTTCTAATGTACTTATAGAATAAGGTTCAAATTTAAAATTTGAAAACTTTATATGGTGGGTCTAACGAGTTTAAAAGTCACGGTAGGAACCTCTCATACTCCATGAAGAAGGTGCATTTCCTGATGGTCTCCCAAGCCTTGATGCAGTACTGGAACCAGGCGCGCTCGGACAGGTTCGGCACGTTGGTGATGGGGTGTCGGTTGACGCCGAGCACCATCCAGCGGAGTCGCTTCGACAGTTCCTCGAACGTAGGGTGGCCGCGATAGATCTCTTGGTTATCTGAAGCACAAAATAGATACAGTACAGAAGTCAATCACGTGTATGTACTTCACTTTTCATACCTACGCTCGGCGGTCGCTCTAGGGTTGTCAAATATGATTTATGCACAAAAAACTATCGTGATAGTGGCACTCGTATCTAGTAGTGGCCGGGGCGGGGTGCATATCTACCTACCTAACTGTTCTGTTTAACGTTAAAACGAACCACCGAAATACAAGCAGATACCTACTTACCTCTCTGAAACCACTGGTAGCTTAAAAAACGACAATTCACCGTTTAATGTTGAATTTAAACAACCGTCCACTGAACAGTTACAATAACTTTTTTTTTGTTTCTCCATTATTGCACAAAAAAGCTCACAGACGCGTGTCTCAAGCGGATGGCACTCGCGCTCGCACTGGTCCCAACTGGTCCGAGATATCGTGTCCGTGAGCAGTGTCTATGTGTGCGTCGCTCGAGCGCACTTTGTATGTAGATTGATTTCTGTACTGTATCTATTGTGTCTGAAGCAAGTGATACTATTGTCAACTACTACTATTGTCACGCCATAGTAAGTTAATCCGAAATTAGTTTTAGTGTCTATGTAGGCATAGAGAAATATAGCAAGACAAAGAGTGCTCACTCCATACATCAGTTCAGACTATTCATTTCAGTGTCTACAATAGATGTAGCACCGACCGGAAAGTCTTATCTCAACAGCATAAGACTTTCCGGTCGGTGCTACATCTATTGTCAAGTAGCAGTACTGATAGTTCCGCTACTCGATGCTAGATGCTAATAGTCTTTTTGGTACTAAAACTGATGTCTGGAGTGAGCACTCTATGTATTTTTTTCTCTATGATGTAGGTACTATCAAGGTCATTCCCGGTGAAACACTTCAGAATTTTTATACCTCGATGCTTACGAGCGAGCTAAACTCCGCCTCCCATAGAGATAACCAATTACGATGCATTTAGGATTCTTTATGTTAATAATGAAAAGGGTAAAAACAGGTAATGAGACAAACAATATGTAGTAAGGACAGTGTATTATAATTATAGTTGTTGTTGTTTAGGCTATACTGCGCCTCCCCATAAAGATAACCGATTAGGAATGCATTTTGGATTCCTTGTCTTAGTTTGCAAATGACGTCAGACAATGGACGGCAATAAACTACCTGAGTTAACCTTTTTTTCAACGTCCACATTTTTAAGTGCCATGCTATTGGTCATAACTTTTATGATATCGTCTGACCGTCTGCAAGACGCTTAAGGCTTCGTCACACAGGCGCGTTTTCCGGGCGGGGTGTGAGCGGGGCGCGCCGCTTTTACATATAAAACAATCACGCCCCGCCTGGAAGATGCGCCTGTGTGACGGACGGAACCTTTAAACGATTTTTGCCCTTAATTTTTCCCGGTAGTTCACCGGGAATGTCCCTGATATTACGATATCGTTGAAGATAATTTAGTGTAGCCGTAAAAATACGGTTAAAGATAAATTACTAAAATTGACAAGATGTGGATTTTTAAATTTCCGTCGTTGCGATGCTAATCGAACTGAGATTCTGTCAATCTGTAGTCAAACTGTCGTCGGGGGGTAGGTACGAGTATAGTCGTTATAGCTGGTCAAGCAGATCTTGTCAGTACAAAAAAGCGGCATTTTGAAAAATATAGGCGCGAAGGGATATCGTCCCATCGAAAATTTGAATTTCGCGCCTTTTTTTTACTGACAAGATTTGCTTGACCAGCTTTAGTTTTCAAGCTGGCCCTTGCGGCTTTCTCTTTGTCTATTGTAAGTAGACACGTAAGGGCCAGCTTGAAAACGAACGACTATACTACTATATATGTATGTATATAACGCGTCATCGTAAACCTTTTTGTAATATATAAAGATCAATATAAGTAACACTGTAACCATACTGCTCTGTAGCCATCTGTGGCGGTCAGAGGATTCAAAAGGTAATCTCACCAAAATCATCGTAGACCCCCGGCAACAGGAACAGGTTGAGCGGCGGTCCGCAGGTGTCCAGGCTGCAGCCCTGGCAGTCCGCGCTCAGACCGTTGCGGTTCGAGTCGCTGTACATGTACATACCCGAGTTTAGCTGCAGGCTCGACCTTTGTTTGTCCACGGGAAGACCATAAGTTAAGCATATGTATCCTCACCAAAATCATCGTAGATCTCCGGCAACAGGAACAGGTTGAGCGGCGGTCCGCACGTGTCCAAACTGCAGCCCTGGCAGTCCGCGCTCAGCCCGTTGCGGTTGGAGTCGCTGTACATGTACATGCCCGAGTTTAGCTGCAGGCTCGACTTTTGTTTGTCAACGGGAAGACCATAAGTTAAACATATATATCCTCACCAAAATCATCGTAGATCTCCGGCAACAGGAACAGGTTGAGCGGCGGTCCGCACGTGTCCAAACTGCAGCCCTGACAGTCCGCGCTCAGACCGTTCCGGTTCGAGTCGCTGTACATGTACATGCCCGAGTTTAGCTGCAGGCTCGACCTTTGGAACGCTTTCCTGGAGTAAAGAGGAATTAAATTATAGGATACGCTTTACATTATATTGCCTAATTGTGCCATACACAGGCAACTTTATTTGACTCGGTAATTCAGCTAATAAACTAAAAATAAAAAAATGCACCGCCATCTTCATGTAAGCGCCACTTGCACCATCCCACTAACCCGTGGTTAACCGGTTAAACCTGGAGTTACCATGGTTACCAGTACGATTTGACACTTGGTTAATGGTTTAACCGGTTAATCCTGGGTTAGTGGGATGGTGCAAGCGGCGCTAAGAGACTTAAGATAAAATAGATCAGGAACAAGAAAATATACAAAGACTTTTAATCCATAGAAAATGCGTCACTCGACAATATTGTAGATGGCGCTGTTTATTATTTTTGCATTTGATACAATAAAGGAGCATAAACTCTACCCGTTTAAAGGCCTGTAAAAAGGCCTTCTTTAACCTTCCTAATTTAAATAATTCTTGCACTATGTTTTTCATAATTTACTGTCATTTTATTTTGTATTGTAGGCGGCTCAGTCGGACGCAAACAAATGTTCAAGCACGCCATGGCTAACCATACCTAATAACTTCTTACTAGGTACTTAACTTTTTTTTATACCACATCGGTGGCAAACAAGCATACGGGCCGCCTGATGGTAAGCATAAAGCAGTCATCGTATCCTATGGACGCCTGCAACTCCAGAGGTGTTACATGCGCGTTGCCGACCTTTTAAAAACCTACTCCTTTTTTGAAGAACCCCATACTGTAGACCCTCGGGAAAACCTCGGAAGGGAGCTCATTCCACAGCCGGAGCGTCCGCGGGAGGAAATTCCTCTTAAAACCGCACTGTCTAAGATAAGCGAGATAAGTGATAGGCCAGTACCTGTATAAGTCCTGCATAGTTTTGACAGCCTCCGGGGTGTAGTCCTCAAGTTGACAGCGGTTGTGCAGAAGCAGTAAGTGGGGGTGGCTCTCGCCGCATGAAGCCTCTTCGGAGCTAGCGGAACTTGAGGCTGATAGGGACGGTTTCAACATCTCGGCTGTTTGGAGATATCTAGAATATACCAGGGTGGGTATTCAGAGATAGGCGAACTGAAGATTTAGAATATAGACAACTAGCGACCCGCCCCGGCTTCTCACGGGTTAACAAATTATACATAAACCTTCCTCTTGAATCATTCTATCTACTAAAAAAAAGAGCATCAAAATCCGTAGCGTAGTTTTAAAGATCTAAGCATATATAGGGACAGAGAGACAGCGGGAAGCGACTTTGTCTTATACTATGTAGTGAAGTAAAATAGCCACAACTTGAACTACCTATGTAAACAAAAAACCTAGTACCTACCTTACCTTCTGTCTTGGTAATTTAGCTCATTATAAATATAACCTTATCACTACACCTTATAAAACAAATTCCCCCGCCGCGACTGTCTGTTTGTGTGTATGTATTAACGCGATAAACTCAAAAAGTACTAAACGGATTTTCATGCGATTTTCACCTATCGATAGAGTGATTCTTGAGGAAGGTTAGTGTATAATTTGTTAACCCGTGCGAAGCCGGGGCGGGTCGCTAGTGCAATTATAAAATTGCCCTAGTAACTGAGTCACATGTTTTTTTTGTTTACATTATTTTAAGGTCTAGGTATATAAAATAGACTATAATGCAATGAACGATACATAGAAAAAATATACCTCATAAATGATACAGGGTGGCCATAAAGTCGTGGATCAAACGAAACAGGGAGATAAAGGAGGTAATTTCCAACAAAAAATCTTTCTACAGCATGGCCATAACTTATGCACGAAAAGTTATGAAATTATTTTTTTATGAAACTAGCAAGTTTTTTTTACAATTTACACAATAAAAAAATAAATTGATTAAAAGCAATAAAACAAAAGATGTTGAATTGTGACTAGATAATGTATCAATACTACAAAAATTGTATTCATTGAAGAAAAAACAAAAATTCATAACTTTTCGTGCAATGAAGTTATGGCCATGCTGTAGAGAGATTTTTTGTTGGAAATTACCTCCTTTATCTCCCTGTTTCGTTTGATCCACGACTTTTTGGCCACCCTGTATATTAAGCAGAGCATATAACTGAAATATTGTAAGACATTTGAAAGAACACAACTTGCTTTTAAACAAAGAAATTCCTCGATTTGCAGTTGTGACAATCCTCAAATTAGAATCTAAATTACCTACCTAATAAAATTGTAGTCCGTAAACCAGTCCTGAGCTGCTATAAGAACATGGCATACCGCCATAAGGAAGGATGCGACTTGGAGACAATCGACTGTGACCACGTTCGCGCTCCTGGACGTTATGGGGTTGATGTTAGTCTCCTCTATTAGTGCGGGTGACCATAGCGCCTGGCAGTCGAGGAGTATCACGCGGTCTGTGGTTACATACATGTCTACACCTGGAATGTGGAAAGGATTAATTATAGGATTCAACACACTAAACAAACACCTACATAATATGGGCAAAACAGACAGCCCCATGTGCAGCGCGTGCATGGAAGAAGAGGAAACAGCAAAACATATTCTCCTACACTATAAACAGGTAGAAGTATACAGGAACCAATACCTAGTACCTAGGGACTCCGTGCACACTGAAGGAGGCAGTTAGCAACCTAAAGACACTGCTAGGTTTCATGGAGGAGCTGATGGGGTGGCTAGGGTAGAACTACCCTGTCGACTTGAGAAAAATGCCCTACCTTTGACCTAACTAACTAACACCAGACCTTGAATTGACTTAAACAATCAACTAAGATTTGATTTGACTTAATATTTGAGGAAATATTCCAATGTTTTATAGGGATCACGCGTAAACCGGAGAAAGAGACAGAATACCTATATTTATTGGCGCAATGTGTTAATGTAAGGCTTAAGTTTATGATTTAGGGAGCGGTATACACTCGTGGCGAATGACCGTCCTTATGACCATTCATTTTATAATATGGAATAGCTGTCACGTAAAATGTTTATAGTCATGTTTAGTGAAGTTTAGCACATTAATTTATTTGGAAATATAATATTTAAGTAATAAAAATATGGTAAAAAATATGTCTCCAATAATACCTAATCAAAAGAGACTTTTTAGGGTTCCGTAGCCAAATGGCAAAAAACGGAACCCTTATAGATTCGTCATGTCTGTCTGTCTGTCTGTCTGTCCGTCTGTCCGTCTGTCTGTCCGTCCGTATGTCACAGCCACTTTCCTCCGAAACTATAAGAACTATACTGTTGAAACTTGGTAAGTAGATGTATTCTGTAAACCGCATTAAGATTTTCACACAAAAATAGAAAAAAAAAACAATAAATTTTTGGGGTTCCCCATACTTCGAACTGAAACTCAAAAATTTTTTTTTCATCAAACCCATACGTGTGGGGTATCTATGGATAGGTCTTCAAAAATGATATTGAGGTTTCTAATATCATTTTTTTCTAAACTGAATAGTTTGCGCGAGAGACACTTCCAAAGTGGTAAAATGTGTGTCCCCCCCCTGTAACTTCTAAAATAAGAGAATGATAAAACTAAAAAAAAATATATGATGTACATTACCATGTAAACTTCCACCGAAAATTGGTTTGAACGAGATCTAGTAAGTAGTTTTTTTTTATACGTCATAAATCGCCTAAATACGGAACCCTTCATGGGCGAGTCCGACTCGCACTTGGCCGCTTTTTTTTCTACTATTTTTATAGTTGCAGGTCCTCGCTTTCAATAAGGGCGGCTACCGGGCTGGCACGCGAGCCAACTCGCTCGCTCGCGCGGCAGCCCGGTATCCATTGCGCGAATGTTCGATGGTTTGCCACGCGATATGGAGACGGGGCTTAAAACTATTATTACTTTGTTACATTTATTATTTTCATCAAGAGACTTGAAGAAATTGTGATAGGGACAATTATTCGACGCGAGAGGTTCTTATAGATCGCTATCGGCTAACCCTCCTACGCGTGGGAGCGTACGTGAACTGTAGGGGGCAGCACCTGTTTATTGTTGTAAAGAGTCATTGTCAAGTTTAAGTTTTCAATGTACGCCAAAGGGTTCTTTCGATCACTGATTCTGCCTCAGGGATTCCTATTTTTAAATAAAAAAAATGACTTTTCCTGTGTGTGTAATTGGCTTACTGTTTTTAATCTTGTTGTTTATTGTAAGTTTTAAAACTGTTGCATGATGGTTCTCCCTAACATAAATAAATAAATAAAAATTATCATTACAAATATCGGGAAAAACTTTATGGCAAATCGTATAGTAAATGCTTGGAACAAATTACCCTCTGAAGTGTGAATCAATTTAAAAATAGACTCGACAAACTATCAAAACAGCGAAATCGTGCTAAGTGAACTATGGTCTAACATTTTAGACGCACCAGCATCAGCTGCCTGTCTAAAACGAAATAATAATAATAATTACCTTTTGTGCAGTGTACTCCTCTTTCAATCTGGTCAATATCTTGCATTTTAAATTTGAAGAAACTACTTTCCACCTTCCCATTAGTCCCATTAGTTTCCGGAGCTTCATAAAAGTGAAGGCCGTCAATTTGATTTTCCAGTGATGAGACATCGTTGCCATCGAAAGCGAGGTTGGTTGGTATTTCGTGAGAGTTTAGGATTTGTGTACACAAATCAGGTACTGGGTTATTCTGGGCAATTAGGTTAAGGATCATAGATTTACCAACACCTTGAGTACCTGGTGAGAAATAAAAATAATACATATTATTCCAATGAAAATCATTGTAATAATTTTTATAATAAGTTTATTCTTCTAAAGTGGAGGAGTCAGGTTAGGTGTTTAAATCATTAGAGAAGGACCTACATAATGTGTTTTAAGTTGTTATATATTTCATTTTAATATTCATGTTCACTGTAAACACTCACTATGCAATAGTAAATGTTATTTTTATGCAACATTATAGAAATGAAAGACTGTTGTTTCATTTTTATAATGTTGTTGAGGATAATTTTGCTAAGGATGAGAATGTGCCAAGCATTTTAGTGGCAGAAATGTCTTCTTACCAATTATTCCAACAACAAGGTAATTAACGCTGGAGTCATGCAGGAATTCTAGTGCTGCACTGTTGAACTCTAAGTTTTCATCCAGAAGCTTAACTGGTTCGGTCATGTACTTTAGTGGTGCACTTGGCTTCTGTTCTGAAATTATATAGCAAATTAGTAACATATTTGTTACAGTTACAACAGTTTTGCAACCAGTGACATTCAGTGACATTACATTTGGGTTTGTATCTATGAGCTATTGTTACGTGGGATTATGGAAATAATAAAATTGTATCTCTGTTATATCATACTTGTGAAACATTCATGAATCTTTATCGCAATTGAAAAGACTAGCTGAGTTTCTGGAAACCACCTGAAACACACTGTGTACATGTTGTATTGGGGCCATTTTATTTAAAGTTGTCCCCTACACTTTTTTTTTTAATTTGTGAATTTATATGTTATTTCTACTCAGAATCACTAGCTCTTTCTATCCTAATAGGAGAAAAAAAGTGTCCCAAGGTTTTTTCCCATTCCGTTACCATTTTTTTCATAGACTTTGTATGGTGGTTTTGGAATGGAAAGATCGAAAAATGTATGGAAATCATGGGACATTTTTTTTTCTCCTATTAGGATCAAAAGAGCTCATGATTCTGAGTAGAAATAACATAAAAAATCCCAATTTTTTATATTAACTTTAAATAAAATGGCCCATTGGACAAATGACAACTCAGATATATATTTTAAATAATACCTGAAGGAATTCAGTAAATATATTTCTGCTTAAGTAGAAATCTTAGACATGAATTATGTACAAAATAAGAAAAAATTAAAATACCTATAATTTTCTTCTCCTTATTCTCATTTTGAGCAATTTTGGAAGGTTGAGGCCCCTCATTTTCTGCAGCCTGAACATTAGGGCTCAGCGGTCTCTCTTCTTTTGGTGCACTTTGTTCACGAGTCTTTAAAATGATGGTTGGCGGCTTTTCTTTTTCTTTCGGTAGATCTTTGGTAGTATCTCGGTCCGATTTCAATATAACTGGCCTTTTTGGAGCACTAGACTCCTGAAAAGATTAGAAAATGTATACCTTCGCAAGCAGTATGGTTTGCAACATGTAAACAAATGTATAATGTAACTATTTAAAACTACGAAATAATCTTACCTTCGAAAGAAATATTTTCTTTTTTTTATCTGCCATTTCATATACTTAGCTAGATAAAAAGCTCATACAATTTAAATATTTTACACGTTCTTGATTCTTGAGTTGTTTTTCTCGGCGATGCAATTGAAATTTTGACATTGACGTTTGTTTGTTGGCGTTTAATTTCGTTCCTATCCACATCCACGCTGCAAATCCAAGTAAAGATTTTATTAAAATCAAATTAACGTTATAAATTTAAGTTATGCTAGAAATAAATCATATAATTATCACCAAGCTTAGTTTTTGCTTTTGAAAGAAAAGAGTTGAGGAAAAACATAAACAAAACTTTTGTAGAAGAACGGCTATTGGGAGTGTTGGAACGTTTCAGCGGAAAGGGTTGTCAACGTAAAAAATCTATTGATTAATATTGATCGGTATCTTCAATAAAAAATACATAATAACAAATTTCATTCAGAAAATAACTCGTTTACGATGTATGTATGTATTTTTTCCACAAAAATATTTATATCGGATACAATAATTATTGCAAATATTTATCCAAGAAAAATATGTATATTTCCTAGTAATACTATCTAGCACGTCACGTCACTGTTTGTGGGGCTCCATGAGCTGTCAGACGATTCGCGAAATAGAATCGAAAAAAAAATTAAATAAGTTTTCTTGAGCAAAAATGGCCAATAAAACCGAAAGTAGCCCTAGAGTCAGCACAGAAAAGGTACCCTTAGAGACTGATGAAGGTATAATGGAGAGTGAAGAGCGGAAATGGGGCATACCTTTAAAAGACATGTATAAACAAGGGCTCGCCTTTTACAAAGGTATAAATAATATTATTTTCTGCATAGTCCTCATATCATACCATTACAAAAATACGTTATTGTTATTTCTGTGTTGCATTCTCGAAGGATTCATATAACTTAACACACTTCGCTCTGATATACTCGTATCATATAATTCATTGCCAATTCAATGCAGAGATAAAAGTGCAAGTATATGCTTATCCGTTTATGCGTTTACATTAATATTCTACAGGGACGTTCTTTTGATTATGTTTCAATTGATGATGATCTTTTTATTGCTGAAAGTAATATTGACCAACCTACTATTAAATTGATCTAATCTTTAATCTCATCAACAAATTGCATGATAGTTTGTATGTTTAACGATATATTTGTTTTAGATAAGGAAGGAAAAGCTATACACCTAAGCTATGAAGACAGGTTAAAGCTTGTAGCGTACACCCAGCAAGCAGCACATGGCACTTTGGACTTGAATTCTGCTCCACCCTTAGGGGTTCTGGACGTGATAGGACGGGACCGGAGGGCAGCGTGGCATGCACTTGGCAACATCTCTCAAGTACAAGCTATGGCAGGCTTCTTACACACTCTAGAAAGGTAGTTGCAATACTCTGTCAGTTTACGGATATTCCTTTTAAGATGGTTAATTCATGTTTGTTATGCATTTGTTTTTTTATGTTTACAGATTATGCCCTTTATTTAAACCATACGTGGAAGCTATACAAAAGGATTTTGAGGCTAAGAAACAACAGGAGTAAGTATTTTATTTATATGAATTAATTATTTCGACTATAAAATATTTTCGACTATCTGCAACTTGTGAATAGTGTCACAGAATAAATAATAGTACTAAGTACAGAAGACTCACTCTCTAACGAAACGCGTCTGTTACGAACAGCACAGATATGGCCGCTAGGTGGCGACAGCGCCACGCGCGGCTTATGGCTTTCCCCAAAATTTGGGCGGAATGGATGTACTTTTAGCTACCTGTAGCAAAGCGACGAAATCGCAGAGTGAGCCACGCCTGATAGTTTTTACAAGCTTATCAGTACAAATACTTGTATATATTTATGTTCGTTATATGATTTGAAGGGAAAAGAAACAAAAAGAGGAAAAGGCAACCACAGATCTCCAAAACAGAATAATAGAAGAGAAACAGAAGCAACAAAACACTAAATTAACTGAAGAGCAGCAAGTGTAAGTGTAAAAAAATTATGTGTCATTTTTTGGCAATGATTCAATAGGCACCTATGTTATTAAAAATTTTTTTTGAAGTATCATTCATACAGACCCCCTATTTTTCTCTGAGGCTGTAGGCAGGCTTTATTCTTTTATTATATTTAAATTATCATGTTTGTCACAAAATTACTGAAATTAACTATATCAAATATGGTTACAGTCAGAAAATCAAAGATGCTCTCAACGCCCAAACCTACGACCAGTTCTTACAATACGCACAACAACAGTTCCCCGGTAACTTCGACCAGCAAGCCATCCTCATCAGGCAGCTGCAAGACCAGCACTACCAGCAGTACATCCAGCAGCTGGCGGTGGACCAGAGGCTTGCCAACTCGAACATAAAGACCTCGGACAGCTTGGACAAGGATAATGGGAATGATGATAAGAATGAGGATAGCGGTGATTGGGACACCTCAGATTTGGATAATAAGTGAGTGTTTTTATTGTTTTATTCCTTACTAGCTTTTGCCCGCGACTTCGTCTGCGTGGAATAAGTGATTTGAGTACCTTACTTTTTAAACAAATCTGCTTTTTATTCATCCTTCTTTTCATCCCTAAATTGGTGCACTCTATAAATTTTCACCCCATTTTTTACACCCTAAAGGGATGATTTCGGAGATAAAAACTATTCTATATCCCTCCCCACAGCTCATAATATCCGCATACCAAGTTTCATCTAAATCGGTTCAGCGGTTATTGATTTCCGATACAATGTTCAACCCCCCTTTTCACCCCCTTGACGGACAAGGACTTGAAGGACATACGATACTTTTTATCCCAGAACGGGGTGAGTTCTGGGATAAAAAGTATCCTATGTCCTTTCCCGGAACTCAAAGTGTCTCTATACCAAATTTCAACTAAACCGGTTCAGCGGTTCAAGCGTGAAGAGGTGACAGACAGACAGACAGACACACTTTCGCATTTATAATATTAGTATGGATATAATAAGAAATTTTATCACTTGAGAGGTTGCAAAGTCAAAGTCAAAATATACTTTATTCATGTAGGCCTAGCAACAAGCACTTATGAATCGTAACATACTTATAAATTATCTTAAGCTAATTATCAGAGCAATTTATTGATGTTATTATTCCATATGAATATTGGATTATTATTAGTGTCCGACCAAAACATGTTTTTTTGCCGAAACCGAAACCGAAACCGAATGTTCGGCTTTGGCTCTAGTTTCGGCCGAAACCGAAACCGAAACCGAAACTTTTGAAGACTTGTTAAAATCGTTGAAAAAATGTCATAAAACCGCTTTTAAACTCATATTAAGGGGCTGTCAACACCCAATGTCCTTGAAATTGATGTTACTTAAGGGGCTCCGTCACGCCATTGACCTTCTATCTGAATCCCTTAGTTTTCTTGTGTTTTGTAGCTTATCATATTAACAGCAACGGCTTTAAGCGATATAGTATTCCATATTTACTTCAAAGTTCATTGTCTTCGAGATATTTGGCATCAAAGTTGAACAATTGAAGGCCAAAAAACTGGTTTTGTGACCATAACTTTTGTGTTAATTAGTTTAAAATAAAAACCTTAGACACGTTTCACGACACGTCAAAGACGAACCCAAATATGTAGATTTCGTATAAGTAATATCCTTCACAGCAATCTAGATAGGAAAAAAGTGTTCTTTTAGACAACGTTTAAATAAAATCATCAAATAGTATCAATTTCTTTCAAAATCCGGTAGACATAAATGGAGATAAAGATTGAAGAACCGATAGCCGTTTGTCTTATAAAAATCTATCTGTAGTGCAAAAGTAGGAGATACGATTCAAAACTTGTCAAAAATCGATGAAAACCGCAGGTAGCCCCTTTTAAGAAAAACTATTTGATTTAGTAAAGCAAAAAATATATACTATGTTAATATTTATTATATTTTAAGACCGTGGCCGCACTCGATACATGATTGAACGACATCGGCTCGATAGAAATTAATTGCAAAGATTGGTCTTAAAATCACCATTAAACGGTTCTAATGTATTTATTTCTTGACTTATGTGTCTGAAATTAAAATCAATTTGTCAAAACATTTACTTATACCTAAACCGCTAACGAGTAATATTACACAAATAATCCTTTGAGCGCTGGTGGCCTCTAGCGGTGAGTAAGAGCGTGCGACTTTCAATCCAAAGGTCGCAGGTACAAACACTATAAACCCCGGCTCGTACCAATGAGTTTTTCGGAACTTATGTACGAAATATCATTTGATATTTACCACTGAGGAAGCCGGACTAGCCCGATAAAGCCTAGTTTACCCTCTGGATCACAGTCTGATGGCAGTCGCTTTCGTAAAAACTAGTGCCGACGCCAAGTGGACCCCATGCTCCCATGAGCCGTGGCCAAAATGCTGGGATAACGCGAGGAAGATTATGAGTTTTCTTATTATTCCCTTGCCCAGGCCCAGTAACATGCGACAGTGCTATCTCATTTACTACGATACAATTAGACAGTGTGCGCGTTTTAGGTATTGACAGCCTCTTAAGACTGCGTCGACCGTTCAGTGGCCCCATCATTAGTGGAATTGTGTTTAATAATAAACCGATTAATGTCCTGTATACATAAATCAGTATATGTATTAATATTGTTGTCCTACTTGTTTCACAACTTTTGGTCTTTGTCACATAGTTTAGTTTCATAGAACGAAGTACCATTGCGTATGTTTCGGCCCGGCCGAAAGGTTCGGCCGTTTTTTGGCCGAAACCGAAACTACGGCCGAAACATGATTTTTTGGCCGAAACTGGCCGAAACCGAAACCGAAACCGAACCTTCGGTCGGACACTAATTATTATACAAATCAAATTAAACACAAATTAAATTAAATTAAGAATTTCACAAAAGGATCGTCAAACATGAAAAAAAAATGTATAAAAAATACACTAAAAATACCTTATTTGTTAAATAGAAATGTAATCCACCAAAGCGTCATTGCCATTGCTGGAGCTGTTACCATTGTCAACACAAAAATCTGCCTAATTGTATACCTTTTTTCAACGGATAAGGTGTACCAATAGTTAGTAAATTTTTTCCTCATTCACCACTACCTCATTCAGCTCTGGTGTAAATCTTGTCGCTATTTGCGAGGTTCCTGGCAGTCTAGCATGAGTTGCGTTATCGCGCGCGACTCCATACATCTGGCGCGACTTCAAGTATGGAGCGAGAACGCAAGTCATGCTAGACCGCCTGGTGCGAGAACAAAATGCGTGTCCAAAGGTGGAATGATTAGACTGATTCCAATATGATTTTTCAGGAATGCATCTGTAGCATCAGAAACCGAACCCTCTCAAATTCGGTATGTTAGCTGTCATTGTAGTGGTCAGTTTTGTAAATGTTTGGTTTTATGCGTTGTGTTGTTATCATAATCGTTCTATAGAATTCATTCGTCATACATGATCTTAATGACTTATAAAGTGGCATGTTGGCATGCATTTTATTACTGAGAGCAATTTATTGCTTATTTATTATTATATTTTCCTCTCACATTCATCTGTAACACAACTAACGACTAGATGTTATGTCAACACTTGAGAAGGCGAATGCGCCGGTGACTGCCCGCGTGCAAGGACCCCGTCATTTGCCAATAGGGCCCGCATGCGGGGTGCGGGAACTTTCCCTAACGCTTGCCATTTTTAGTTTTGCTAGTCGTTGTAGTTGTACTGCCCGCGAGGAATCACCGCTTGCTGTACAGTCAGCAGCAGAAGTTGCTAAGCGGGTGAGGTGTTCAAAATGATCTTGACGCGACTTTATTTTTAAGAGAATAAGAGTGCGTCAAGGTAATTTTGAACACTTCGCCCGCTTAGCAACTTCTGCTGCTGACTGTACTTCGTAATATCGATCGAGTTATCGACCAATGAAACCGAGCCTTTATAGTACGATTTGCATCGTGAGAGCAGCAAGGGCCTTCGCCATATCTGAATTCACCTTTACAAATAGATATATCTCTCACGTCACCATTTAAAAATATAATATCAAATATTATGTATCGTTTATTGGCTTACAGACTTGAGGACGAGGCAACAGATCTTTTGGCGCACAAAGAAGAAACGAAAGCTGATGAAGAATCAGATGATGATGGTGAGGCTTTTAATATTTACAATTTTAATATACCTATTAAATATGTAAGTTTTATTTACGTATTTATTTAAACTTTATTGCACACACTACCAAAATCAGTAAAAACTGTAATTTTTTTTAATCAGTAAATAGTCAACTAATTACTTCAGTATTAGCGGGATTCCTACAAGCTTACAGTATTTTCTTTCTTAGTCTTTGATACCTCCTTACTATTCATAGAGTGATTAAAAATTCTACTTCCTAAGCATAGACTAGGAATCCTCTAGACGGAGTTTAGAGCAATTATTTCATGAAACCGATGCTGCCAAAAATACTGGGGTGCGGGGGACGAGGTGAGCGAGTCCCGTGCCGTGATTGGTCCGTTCAAAGACACGGACGTCACACAAAGACACTTTGACTCGAAAATGGAGTAAAACTACCGTATATTTGTGGCAGAGGGGGTAGCGCTACTATGCTCAGTCTGTAGGATGTCTTGTCTATGTTCCTAAGCCTTGCTTAGAACCTCTTTCTCGTCTTATTTACCTACGTATCATCTTCAAAATGTTTTTCACTAAAGCGCCCCAATAACATAACTACTTACTTTTTAGGGTTCCGTACCCAAAGGGTAAAAACGGGACCCTATTACTAAGACTCCGCTGTCCGTCCGTCCGTCCGTCCGTCCGTCCGTCCGTCCGTCTGTCACCAGGCTGTATCTCACGAACCGTGATAGCTAGACAGTTGAAATTTTCACAGGTGATGTATTTCTGTTTGCCACTATAACAACAAATACTAAGAACAGAATAAAATAAAGATTTATGTGGGGCTCCCATACAACAAACGTGATTTTTGACCGAAGTTAAGCAACGTCGGGCGGGGTCAGTACTTGGATGGGTGACCGTTTTTTTGCTTGTTTTGCTCTATTTTTTATTGATGGTGCGGAACCCTCCGTGCGCGAGTCCGACTCGCACTTGGCCGCTTTTTTATTCTTAGAAAAAGATTTTTTCAATACAACCTTTATTCAGCATTTTTTTTTTGTAATTCTAATATTTATAATTCAGTATCAACGTTGTCCACAGACATATTCCCGCCCGTGGAAGAAGCGAACATGTGGACGCGGGGCGAGATAACCGTGTTCAAAGAGTCTGCCCGCTCGGGCGGCGGGCGGCTCACGGTCGGGCACGGCGAGACCGTGACCGTGCGCGTGCCCACGCACCAGCGCGCCAAGTGCCTGTGCTGGGAGTTCGCCACCGACAACTATGACATAGGTAACATATTATTACACTACTGTTCAAGGAGTCTGCCCGCTCGGGCGGCGGGCGGCTCACGGTCGGGCACGGCGAGACCGTGACCGTGCGCGTGCCCACGCACCAGCGCGCCAAGTGCCTGTGCTGGGAGTTCGCCACCGACAACTATGACATAGGTAACATATTATTACACTACTGTTCAAGGAGTCTGCCCGCTCGGGCGGCGGGCGGCTCACGGTCGGGCACGGCGAGACCGTGACCGTGCGCGTGCCCACGCACCAGCGCGCCAAGTGCCTGTGCTGGGAGTTCGCCATCGACAACTATGACATAGGTAACATATTATTACACTACTGTTCAAGGAGTCTGCCCGCTCGGGCGGCGGGCGGCTCACGGTCGGGCACGGCGAGACCGTGACCGTGCGCGTGCCCACGCACCAGCGCGCCAAGTGCCTGTGCTGGGAGTTCGCCACCGACAACTATGACATAGGTAACATATTATTACACTACTGTTCAAGGAGTCTGCCCGCTCGGGCGGCGGGCGGCTCACGGTCGGGCACGGCGAGACCGTGACCGTGCGCGTGCCCACGCACCAGCGCGCCAAGTGCCTGTGCTGGGAGTTCGCCACCGACAACTATGACATAGGTAACATATTATTACACTACTGTTCAAGGAGTCTGCCCGCTCGGGCGGCGGGCGGCTCACGGTCGGGCACGGCGAGACCGTGACCGTGCGCGTGCCCACGCACCAGCGCGCCAAGTGCCTGTGCTGGGAGTTCGCCACCGACAACTATGACATAGGTAACATATTATTACACTACTGTTCAAGGAGTCTGCCCGCTCGGGCGGCGGGCGGCTCACGGTCGGGCACGGCGAGACCGTGACCGTGCGCGTGCCCACGCACCAGCGCGCCAAGTGCCTGTGCTGGGAGTTCGCCACCGACAACTATGACATAGGTAACATATTATTACACTACTGTTCAAGGAGTCTGCCCGCTCGGGCGGCGGGCGGCTCACGGTCGGGCACGGCGAGACCGTGACCGTGCGCGTGCCCACGCACCAGCGCGCCAAGTGCCTGTGCTGGGAGTTCGCCACCGACAACTATGATATAGGTAACACATTATTACACTACTTTACGGCTTAGCTTCACTCAATGTCAATCTAAGGGCCTAGCCGAGATGACAATCGTACGGAGCGTGCGTGATTAATACGCCATTTAAGGTTCTAGCTAAGTTGGACATTCCATCCTTACGCTGTATGGAACAACCAATTTAGCTAGGACCCTAAATGGCGTAACAATCCCGTGTGGTGACCATACGTCGATAGGTACACGCTAAACGAAAAGTCACGTAACTATTTCCATACACTATAGTTCCGATTGGCGTTTTCTATCAACAAATCGCTGACGTTTATTGAAATAAATTTTATTCTAGGTCTATGAGACTTAAAGGTATAATTGTATGGTTCTAATTACCATATATTAGCTTAATGTTTAACTTTAGACCGTAATAAGTTATTAAAATGAACTGCAAAAGTGTTTTTATTGTGATTTCGACATCTACTTAAGCATGTGCCAGACGGCAGACAACCACAGTTTCTGCAACATGACCTTGGTAGAAAAACAGTGGTTTTAAGCCATGTAGCAAGTGGTTGAAACCAAATTCTGCATGACCTTTAAACGCCCTTGGTAGACAGGCGTGCTCTGCCAACCATTATAGTTCGTTGTTTTTAGCATTAGAAAGAACTTGAAAGAAGGTAAGCGCTCTTGACATGTCTTTTAATTGAAAAACGCTTTTTAAAAATCAGTAACTATTACTTATGAAAGCAGAAGAATATAAATGATCGTATTAGATTCATAATTGTTACATATGTGCCGTAACTTATTTTTAAAATGTGTTTTTCAATAAAAAGACACATCAAGATTATTTACCTTATTTCTAATGCTAAAAAAACGAACTATAGTTTTGGGCTTGTTGTAAACCATGTAGACAGCCGCGCTTCTACCTCGTTTCTACCAAGGTCATGTTGCACATACTGTGGTTGTCTGCCGTCTGGCACATGCTTTATTCCATTTTTCTCAAAAATGGACGGCAAAGTCGACGTTGCTGGTTAAAAAATAGGTCGCGAAGTGCGTAGTTTATGGTCATTCAAAAAATTAAAAAGTTAAAACATTGCAGTCTCCATTTCGGGACTGCAATGTTGCATACAAATTCCATTATTTAACGAGTTCCAAACTTATAAAAGTTGAATTGGCCATATCAAATGAAGGCATAGGTCCATTAAACAGCCAAACAGATGATCAGTACTTATTATTATAATGTTGGTACCGCGACTATTTAGGTGTCTCAAATAGGTTGGCGTATTTTCAGCAGAAAAATACACTTCTATTTTTTTTTAAAGGTGGTAAAGCAAATCTTTTTAATGGTTTTACTTATTTCTGTGAAAATTAGAATGTTGCTTCTGTAAAATATTTACATTTCTTGCACCATTTTTGAGAAAACACTATACAGGGTGGATTTTCTTTTTGGGTCAGTGAGGGCAGCTACCAGATCCCGTGCTGCTACGAGAAAACGGTCTAAGAAGACCTTCCCTCGATTTCAAATTAATGAAGATTGGCTTTTACAGATTTTGGAAAAAACATACAGGGTGCGAGAAAAAGGTCATTTTTGACAAACTTTTTTTTTGATGATAATCGATCCCATTCCTATTAAGGATCAAAAGCTTGTATGGAACCAAAAAAAAATTTCCGGCTAGAAAAGCCACTAATCGAGGAAAACTTTTCCCATACAATTTGTATGAAAATGAAAACTTTTATTTTTCACATGCTGTTTTTGTATGCCAATCGATTCCATTCCTATCCAGTATCAATAGTTTCCTAGGGGTCAACTTACGGTAATGTACTAAAAAGCCACAAATTAATAAAAACTTTTTCCATACATTTACTATGGGGAAAATGTGAAATGTTATTCTCAATTTTATATCTCGCCCATCAGTCCTACAGCAATGTCTTCATACAGTATTATGGTCCTTAAATGTAACAGGACTGATTGGCCAGATAGAAAAATGTGAATTAAATTTCACATTTTCTCCATAGTAAATGTATGGAAAAAGTTTTCATTAATTTGTGGCTTTTTAGTACATTACCGTAAGTTGACCCCAAAGAAACTATTGATACTGGATAGGAATGGAATCGATTGGCATACAAAAATGGCATGTGAAAAATAAAAGTTTTCATTTTCATACAAATTGTATGGGAAAAGTTTTCCTCGATTTGTGGCTTTTCTAGCCGGAAATTTTTTTTTGGTTCCATACAAGCTTTTGATCCTTAATAGGAATGGGATCGATTGGCATCAAAAAAAAAGTTTGTCAAAAATGACCTTTTTCTCGCACCCTGTATGTTTTTTCCAAAATCTGTAAAAGCCAATCTTCATTAATTTGAAATCGAGGGAAGGTCTTCTTAGACCGTTTTCTCGTAGCAGCACGGGATCTGGTAGCTGCCCTCACTGACCCAAAAAGAAAATCCACCCTGTATATGACTCGGCTGAAAGGCTACTTGCTGGCTTTGGATTCAATTAAACGGACTCCCAAGGTCGTCCGTTTAAAAACGAATCCTCAGCCAGACTTCCGAACCTCGACAATAATGTACTATTTGTGGTTGAAGGTTTCGGTTTATACTTCGAGTGGAGTAAATCGCCGACAAGCGAAGTGACCGTCCACGTCTCGGAAAGCGACGACGAAGACGATGCCGACGACGATGGTTACGGCGATGAAGGTGAGGCATATTTAAAAAAACCGGCCAAGTGCGAGTCGGACTCGTGTTCAAAGGGTTCCGTACATTAACGTCCGACTCACGCCTGACTGCACATTTCTAATGGGTTTTCCTGTCATCTATCGGTAACTATTTAATGTATTTTTTTAAATTTTTTTGACCCAGTAGTCTCAGAGATAATGGGGGGGGGGGGGGGAATGGTCCACAGACAGACGCACGAGTGATCCTATAAGTATAAGGGTACCGGTTTGTCCTTATGAGGTACGGAATCCTAAAAAAAAAATTGTTTGTAATATAACTTACGTAACGCGGGTCGTTTATCATTAATATCATGTACAAAAAGCTTTGCAGCAATAAGGCCGTGTATACATATTTTTGACACATTGTCCGACTCGATATTTTTAGACATGACTGTACTTGGTTAATATGTTTCTTTCATTTGTTCGATAATCCAGGTAGTTTGCGTAAAGTTGATAAAATTAATACAATGAAATTCGCGCAAATAAAATGTTGTCTTATTCTATTATAGATTTCGTAATTGACCAAAATTGCCAGTTTATAAAATAATATGAAAAATTATCTTCTCATGCACGTAAAATTCGGCATTCGATAAATTGCCAGGGATAAATAATAGTTTGCTCTAATCTATACTCTTGTTGTATGTACAATTTACTATACTTGGTCAAGCTAATCTTGTCAGTAGAAAAAGGCGGCAAATTTGAAAAATCGCGGGTTAACAACACTACGTTTGAAGTGTTCGAAAATCGCGTGTCATTTATATCTTGTCTGTGGAACTGTTTTGTTTACATTTCATCGATATATAGCTGGTCAACCAAATCTTGTCAGTAAAAAAGGCGCGAAAGTAAAATTTTCTATGGGACGATATTCCTTTGCGCCTACATTTTTCAAATTTGCCGCCCTTTTCTACTGTCAAGATCTGGTTGACCAATCGCTGCTTTTTGTTCGTTTACTTTATAGTCTGCTTTACATTGCTACTGACATATCCAGCTTGACAGACTATATTTTAAATCCAGAATACACAGTGACGGAAGGAGGCCTGGACCCGGAGATGGGCCCAGAGCGGCGCGCGCTCCAGCACCAAAGGCCGCCAGTCAGCATCGTCGTGCCCATATTCCGCAGGGACTGTCACACTGAGGTCAGTTTACAATTTAACCTTTTTTCATTAGCGACTGTGGCCCTGACGGTTTTGATGGTAACACGAAGACGGGAAAAAACTCTCTTTGGGGCTGTTCATAAATTACGTCATCTATTTTTGACGATTTTTGACCCCTCCCCCCCCCCCTAAAATCATCCAAAAAGCATGCTTCGAATGATCTCGTTTCCACCTTCGTCATGCTACCATCATCCGATGCCCCCCCCCCCCCCCCCATAGCCCCTTTGCCCCAAAATTCACTCTGAACGTGACTTTAGTTCATTTTTGTCATCGATCAAAAAAATACACTAAACCTAAGAAACTGCCTCCACCAGTAACACGCTTTTTCACATCAAAAATAAATGTCTTTTGTCTAAAGACAATTAAATAAAAAATGTTGAGTAAACTTAAGATTTAGTTTCACTTGATATTTATTTATTTCTCATTTACAGGAGATACCTGTAGTTTAAAAAATAGGAAAACTAGAAAAAGCGCGTTTTACCAAAAACAAAGGTTAATTGCGATACTTACTTTGAACAAAGGTTAATTGCGATACTTACTTTGTAATCATAACTTTCTTACAATTAATCAAAAATGCACTAATTTGTGCTAAGTGCTTTTGGAATAAATTGAGAATATTGTATAAATTGATCATAAGTATAAATAAATAAATATTATAGGACATTCTTACACAGATTGACTAACACCCACAGTAAGCTCAAAAAGGCTTGTCTTGTGGGTACTCATACAACGATATATATAATATACCTACAAATACATAAAAAACACCCAAGACTCGGGAACAAATGTCTGTGCTTATCACACAAGTAAACACCCTTACCGGGATTCGAACCCAGGACCGCGGCTTCACAGTCAGAATCACTACCCACTAGGCCAGACCAGTCGTCACTGAATGTATTAATTAATATAAAAATGTTACACTATGACTAGAGTTCCCTCACTATTTCAGGTATACGCAGGTTCGCATACGTACCCCGGCGAAGGAGTCTATCTACTAAAATTCGACAACACCTACAGCTTATGGCGATCGAAAACTCTTTACTACAAAGTATACTACACGCAGTAAAAAATAAATTATTTTAATAGTACCATGACAAATTATAAAAAGGAAAACGTTTATAAAAGATTGTTTATATTTTATCAAGTTATGAGACTTACCTACTCTAACTGCCAGTATTTGTGATGATTACTAGCAAAAGGTATTTTTAAAGGTAAAGGTATTGTTTGGCTTTTTAGTTGGCAATAATTCTCGATGCATTCGATGCAGCATGCAGGTAGCGACTTGTTACCTTTTGACTAAGAACGACACATTTGTTAATATAATTTTAAAGTGCAATATGAATTAAATGAATGTTCAGTTTCGATTCGAGCTTATTTCAATGCCAAAAGATAACGCAAATGGGAAAACTGAAATACTTAATCTTCTAGTCCTGATGCAACTTTCATACAGCCTCCAGGGCCTTAAATGCAAACTGGAGATTTTGTTTGGCACATTCCGATGAGGCATGTGGCGTTGTATGATGGTTCAAACTCTTTATTAATTTACTCGTCTCTACTGAAATTGTAATTAACAGTTTAATTACCTAATTTACAAAACGCAAATTGTTTTGGAGGAACTCCTTTTTGCGAGTTTTTAATCTAATTTTAATTTTTTTAATTTTAACCATAAATACGAGTAGTAACGTATGCGGTCGAAATAGCTAACTACGCCTGGGAAAGGGGTAATTAATATTAATGAAGTTAAATTCAATTTTCTCCTAAAAAATATCGAATGATCTAAGCCAGCGGTCGGCAATCCACGGCCCGCGGGCCGCATGCGGCCCGTGAACCTGTCACTTGCGGCCCGCGAGCCTCCCTGGCTATTTTGTATGTAATATTGACAAACGGCAATGTCTGATAATGTCATAAATATTAACAAAGTGCGGCCCGCGTCAACTTCGTTAACTACTATGTGGCCCTTGGCTGCTAAAAGGTTGCCGACCTCTGATCTAAGCAACTAAACTTGAAAAACGATTTTATTATGTTAAGCTTTATATATATTTAAATTGTTCCTACTTAGTTTAATTTATTTAATGTTTCTTAATCGTCGTAGCCGTCATTAAGGTTACCATTAGTATGTTCCCAGATGTTACCACCAAGTTGTAAAGAACAAGCTGATAACAGCTGTATTTTTTCTCATATGTCAGCTCATTAAAAGCCCGGTTAAAAATCAGGCACGGATTAAAACAAAGATGTAACTCACTTCTTAATTTTCCCAGTACATTTGCGAATTAAGCCTTAATATTCGCCTAATTTGTCCAGGTCTCAATACACTTACTATAAACTTTGCATATGTTTGCTATTTTAATTATCCAATTAGTTATTCACATTAACGCTTTAGCATATCCATCATATGTACGTTTATATATGTACATACAATGTTCTCATGAAATAATGTACCACGTTAGAAATAGTTTTCGAAAGCACAAGTGATGGATACGTTGCGTTGTATATCGGTCACAATTAATTACCTACCTGTAAAGAAATATTTGCCATGAAAACTATCAACTACCTACCAAAAGGTACTGATAGCATCAAATACCTATATCTAAATCGAACTGTATGGTCGTGGTTTACAAATAATGTTTATATTATATGATTGCCAATGTAACAGTGTGGGCGATGGTATAATGTGGTAAGCATCCTGCAATGTATATTAAAATTATCACGTATCATAAGTAAAGAGATAACATTTTATATATAAAACATGGTTAACAAACATGGTTAAATTTTATAGATAAACAACCCCCAAAGATGCCATTATCGTCGTACCGAAAAAATAGAGACCTTGGGGTACTTGGATTACATTATGACACAGCATTTGTATGAAATATGTACCTATTGTTAACACTTTGACCGTCAAAAGATGGCCGGTTACAGAGTCACATTAATCTTCATGCATTCCAATAAGGTTTACAATCGCGCGTTATATATAAGAGACGTGGCGATCAAAGGATTAATAATAGCGTTGGCACCAACCACCTCATGGTTTCTTTTTTCATGAAACGACACAAGTAGGTATGTTCCTGAGCGAGGTAGCGGAGCGGTATGCAAGGAAAAACTGCATTAATATAGTTTATCAAAGGACTGTCTCATTTCAAACATAGAATCATACTATCTTTGTCTTACACTAGTACTAGCACCCAAAAGAAAAGGATGAGTATAGTTTTCCTGGTTCTTGTTCTTACTGACTGACAAATTGGTTTGACCAACTATAGAAACGTCAATAGAAGCGCACCAATAGAAGCTCGCTGTCGCACTGTTCCACTACCTCTCTCATCTCTGGACTATAACGAACAACTGTCTCTGTCACTCTAATTACGCCTTCATTGGAGTTAAAGAGAAAGATGCCCAAAATTTGCGAACTTCGGTGTTCGCGGTACACCCTTAAGCCCCCTCCAGACTATTATGCGTGGAGTGGGCTTTAAAGTCACGAATACGACAGAGTTGAATATTGATGGTTGGTATGCATATTTTTACGTACCGGATCAGAGGGATATAGATATAGTATATTTACAGAGGGTATTGGTGTGGTATTAAATGTGCCATTTAGGGAACAAAACACATTTGAATGTATCTTTTGAATTGGTTTTACTTGAGAATTACAATATGTTTAACACTTTCACCGTCAGTTAGCAGAGGCACATACAAGAATATCGGTTATGCTAACATATTGTCTTAGTGTAAAGATAACTGACCCCCGCATGGTAGGAACGTCCGATACTTTAGGCATCATTGGCGTGTACATGGCTATATTTTTTTAATACATTTTTGTTCGTTGGGATAATCTTACGTACAAATATTGTCTTGTATGTAATTTAGAACTATGGTGATGACATGCAACTGACAAAAGTACCAAACTACGCACTTTATCTACTCTTTGAATTACGCTATGATACATAGTGATAAATATAAACAAAAGTCATCAAGTTCAAACAAAAAAACACTGATTTCATTCAAAATGCATGGTAATTTCAACATTGTATCATCTATGTCGACTAGTCTCTGATATTTCAGAATTAAACCATTCAATAAATCCCTTATAAATCTGTGTTCTTATTTATTGACTAGTATTTAGTAAAATGATCGTATAGTATTATCAATAGCATTTTTAATGTATAATGATGTTAGTTGCATATTAAACATAAATGTTAGAACTTAGCATTGTGTTAAATGTTATTTATAACTGTATTTTGATTATTTTGTTGTATTATATTATGTAAAAAAATTGTCGTTGGTAGTTCTTATCAGCCGGGCTAGCACAAGCACATGATTGACGCGACTCACGCGACAGTATCTCACCTGACTTCTCGTCCATTGCACGTTCTATAATTAATACAGTTAGAAAGACACGGGTAGTCTATCTCGCGGGCGAGATCTTGTCGCGTGGTCGCGCCAATCACGTGCTAGGCCTACAGGTCTAAGTATAGCTACAATCATTGTGCAATGAAAAATATATCAAAAATAAAAATTGTTATGTCCCTCCCAGTGTCTATGAAAGTTCCGAGACGATTATTTAATAAATTATAACACATATGTTAAATCTTATTATTCCTTAGCACACTGTCGTACGTGTATCTACATGCCAGTTTTATCACCTGTACCTACTAATTAGAAAGTATTATTGGTAGGTACTTATTATCAACCTTGCTTAAAGTCTGACTCTTCTCTTTCCAAACAGACTCTATCAAGAAAATTAAAAACTGACTGGAGAAATTTAATTTAAGGAAAATTTCGAATCGAATCGGCTATTCACTTAAAATTAGCCATTCACGGTCGGCAACGAGGCTTCCAACAACTGCGGCCTTGGAAGGTACCGAAACGTGGAGGAACTCGTCGCGTCGCCACAAAGTACATGCCGCCCACACAAGTTTTGGTGTCTAGCCATTGTAGTTGCCACGCTCCGCTACAAAACGGACGCCTACTCGCGCTTGCGCCACCTAGCGGTCATATATGTCGTGATAGATGCGTTTTGTTAGAGAGTGAATCTTCTGTACTATTATTTTATTCTGTGGCTGTGTAGTTACGAAACCCTTTAAAAGAGTAAAAACATTCACGCTGAAAAAGGAGAAGAAACATTGGTATATAGTAATGGATCTACAGAAGAAATTTCCTGCCGATCGGATGCCATAGGTACATGTTGAAAGCAAGTCTCGGAGATCATTAAAACATACGAGTACCTAAGTAGGTCTTAAGTTAGGACCTCCTAACCCGCTGTTACCATTATTTATTAAGTAGGTGGAATGATGATGATGATGATTGATAAAAATTTGGTACCTATGTCCTTCCCCGGGTCTCAATCTATCTTCATACTAAATTCCATCTTAATCGGTTTAGCGTTAAGCGTGAAGAGGTAACAGATAGTTACTTTCGAGTGGGGACGGAATATCAAATATAGTTGGTCAAACCAATTTGTCAGGCAGTAAGAACCAGGAAAACTATACCCATCCTTTTCTTTTGGGTGCTAGTACTAGTGTAAGACAAAGATAGTATGATTCTCTCTGTCTATGTTTGAAATGAGAAAGTCCTTTGACAAACTATAGACATTTATCGTAACTAAACTATTTTTACAATCGATGATTATATCGATTGTAAAAATCTTTACTCTTTGGTAAGTCTTTGACATTGACACACCACAAGACAAGATGTGGAGAATGACATTATGACACAATGACAGATAATATTTGACAAGTGATATGACAGGGGAAATTATTTATTTTCATTTCGAATAAAGTTTAAAAATTATAAAATGTTACAACGACTGCTTGTAAATTTTAACGTTAGAATATCTAGTAGGCGTACACATGTATTGTTTGGTCTACCTATTGCCAAGCATTCGTGTCATCACTGCGGTCACAGGTTATATTTCTCTCACAAGGCCCCAGTCTTTAGGAATTATTACGAAAGGGCTTCGCACAGTAGAAATGGTTTATTTAATACGAAAACGAGGTATTATTCGAGCCAAGTGGAAGTTAAAACTAAGACCGAACCTATTGAAACGTCGAAAGTAAATTCTGCGATTACTGGGTCTAAGAAAATAAATGTAAAATTAAAGTCTTCGGAATTGAAGCGATTATTTGGATTAGCAGCTCCGGAAAAATGGACTCTGACTGGTAAATATTAAAAATAGATTATATTAATACAACTAGTGATGGTAATTAGAATATTACCGACTTAGACTATTGGACAAAGTTGTTATACTTAAGTGTTCTTAGTGTACCACTTGCATCATAAATTTAGTTCTGGTATTGATAAATATTCAGTTGAGTTAAAATAATACATTTATGATTTTTATGAACTGTTTCTAGGTGCTATTGGATTACTTATCATATCATCAAGTGTGACCATGGCCATCCCATTCTCGCTGGGCAAAGTCTTAGATATAATCTACAGCAGTACAAATGACCTGGCAGGAGCGAGAGAGAAACTCGACACACTCTGTTTGATGCTCTGTGGAGTATTCCTTATTGGAGGCTTATGTAACTTTGGAAGAGTGTATCTTATGTCAATATCAGGTAAAGCAAAAGGTTATTTCATAAAATATGTCCTTGGCATTGACCATTAATTACTATTAATTATTTGAATAACTTGAAAACTTTATTTTGGGTGCTTGTGTTAAGTTGTGGAATCACTATAAAACTAACAGATTATGACCAATGTCATTGAATGGTAATTAACTACTCGTCTATTTGTCCCCGAATGTATTTATTAAAATGATGTAATAAACTACCTAACACAGCGGTTCTCAATCTATTTTTTTTGATGGAACCCTTTTGGCAAGCAAAATACTTGATGGAACCCTACAATACGGTGGCGGCATAGTAAATTTTTTCGAGACGCCTAAAGCATAGAGTTCTAAATTCTTGCGGAACCCCTGCAGGGGTGTATAGCTGACCTAACAAATATAATTATTGCCTTGTTTGTTAATTAACTTGGTGAGTTTTAAGTTTTTAATAAGATCTATAGAGGTTTTAGTTAATTCCATGAGTTCCATGACTGATTCACCACCATCTTTAAAATGTTTCCTTATTTTTATGTATGGGAAGTTCCATAATTCACTGCCAAGTGATGTTGATTAGTCAGCCAAATGTGGTTGGTGCATCTTGTGTTAACTATATATGATTAAAACATGTACACACAAGTTTCCTGGCAGGGCTACATTCAAAATATTCTGCTGACCATACTTGGTTATATTGCAACATTCAAGTACGGTACGGTCATGCTCTGTACCGTCAATCATTCATAACTGTTAATATTACCCCTTCCTATTTCCATAATTCATAATTCTTCCTATTTCCAGGCCAAAGAATGACACAAGGTCTCCGCAAACAAGTTTACAACGCGATATTGCAGCAAGAACCCGCATGGTTCGGTAAAACGTCAACTGGTGAGCTTGTGAACAGGCTGTCGGCTGACACTCAGTTGGTTGGCCGCAACCTTAGCCAGAATGTCAGTGATGGCCTGAGATCATTGTTTATGGTTGGAGCGGGGACTGGCATGATGGTAAATACATTATACTATGAAAATAGATGAAATAACGAGTTTAATATATCAAATGATTCTAAAAATGTAAATGAAATGATATTGCATTCTTTTTTTTTAATGAAATAATCATTTATTTACAAACAAGATATTGCATTCTAGAATAATGAAAAATGAACACTTATTGTGTGTAATGATAAAAATATTGTGATATGTCTTGACATAGTTTTGATGCTCTGTCTGTTACTTAATCTTATCTTTGAAATCTTAATCATAACAAATAAAATATCTTGACATAGTTGGTACTCATCATGATTTAAGTTTTTGAAAATATTTTGTTATGTAATCTGGAGAATGGATACAGGTCTTCTAGCATAATAGACATACTGACAGCGGATCCTTCATAATAGTTCTATGGCTGCACTTGTCAGATACACCAGTAACTTAGTTTTACTGGGCATTTTCCGCAAATCGACAACCATTGTACCTATTTTGCGTGAAAACGAGGTAGAACTGCTCAAGCTCAGATACAACAGTATTTCTGACACCTTTATAAGGCATAAAGGTGTCAGAAATTATGCAAAATTGAACCCTATCACTTTAAAACAAAGTTCAAAACCATTCACAGATCTATATGTCCCCATCGCTGGCGATGGTCGGTCTATGCGTGGTGCCGCCCGTGTCGGTGCTGGCCGTCATATACGGCCGCTTCGTGAGGAATATCACAAGGCAACTGCAGGACAGTTTAGCTGAGACTAGTGAGGTCAGTATGCACATGTTGGCATGTTTAGACACAGAATAAGTGATAGTACTACCCTACAGAAAGGACACTTCCTACAAAACCGAAGTTTGACAGCGATCCAGGGCCGTGCACGCAAAGGGACATCAAGTTGTGGCAACGCTAATAATTGCTCGGAGAAATGCTGAGCCGAACGGAGCCGAGTTTGCCCGAAGTCAGGAGTGTCTCCCCACTGGTTTAGAACAGTTAGGGTGCGATTTACTTAGAAGGATATTTTCAGTGGGACACTTGAAAAAAAGCTTTTACATGATGACAGAACTCATACATTTTCTGTGTGGTGATCTTTGTATGGGTGCTGTATAAACAACTATAAGTATATTCAGACAAAAAGAAACATGACAATATTACATTTCTGACATTAAATTCAATAGGGAATATTGCGCGAAAACTGCGTAGGGGCGCCACTACCACAATCCATCACAATCTGAGGGTCTACAGCAAAAGAGAGAGACGAAATTTTGGTATCTAACCCCTCCATCACTTTATTGCATATTCGAGCGATAAAGAGGCAGAGTTTCGATTTTCGCGTTTCCCGGTAGGCCCTTTGTAAACAAACCGCCTTGATGCATCAATGTCACATTTTATTGTCTGTGAAAACTTGTCAATAAAACAGTTTATAGCACAGGCATAAGTTACTCTATGGATGGGTGCTAGTGCTGCACTCTGGCGGCAGAACATTGCAGTAATACCCCCTATTCAAGCTAGTAACAATTCAGATTAAAAAAACTAAGTGTTAGTGGAACAAAAACATTAGGTTTAAGAATCTTTATTGCCATTAAGAATTTGACAATTCACTTCTATGAGAACTTAAAACTACACAAATATACTTGGTCAACCAGATCTTGACAGTAGAAAAAGGCGGCAAATTTGAAAAATGTAGGCGCGAAGGGATATCGTCCCATAGAAAATTTGAATTTCGCGCCTTTTTGTACTGTCAAGATTTGGTTGACCGGCTATACATTTTTTTTTTTAACATAACGCTACAAATAAAAAATGTATTGCATGTTAATGTATTTACAGCTCGCCGAAGAGAAGATATCGAACATAAAAACAGTGAAAGCGTTCAGCAAAGAGCAGGCGGAAGGCGAAGCATACGCGAAGAGGATAGAAAAGCTTCTACAGCTGGCTTACAAGGAGTCGCTCGCCGTCGGCACTTTTTATGGACTGGTGAGTTCTTATTACGTAGGCAATAAAGTTCAATATACAATATAGGTCCCCATAGGTATCTTTTACCGGCTGGTGACTAATTTTTGCAACTACTCGCTTGTTTTTGGTAGATAGTTTCTAGCCTCCACCCCCGTTCAAACCCCGGCTCATACCAATGAGTTTTACGGAACTTATGTACGAAATATCATTTGGTATTTACCAGTTGCTTTTCGGTGAAGGAAAACATCGTGAGGAAACCGGACTAATCCCAATAAGGCCCAGGCAGTCGCTTTCGTAAAAACTAGTGCCTACGTCAATTCTTGGGATTCGTTGCCAAGCGGACCCCAGGTTCCCACGAGCCGTGGCAATGTGCCGGGATAACGCGAGGAAGAAGAGAGTTTCTAGCCTCCACCACTATTAGAAAATTTATTATGAGAATAAAATTAAATGAATTATGTTATCTGTCGGCAGCTTTTACGGTTTGGTGGTTTCATATACCTGGCAGCGTAGCGTAGACTGTATCAATAGTGATACATTAACTTTTGGTAGCCGTAGTAAAAAACGGGACCCTATTACTAAGACTTCGCTGTCCGTCCGTCCGTCCGTCTGTCACCAGGCTGTATCTCATGAACCGCGATAGCTAGACAGTAGAAATTTTCACAAATGATGTATCTCTGTTGCCGCTATTACAACAAATACTAAAAATAAAATAAAATAAATATTTAAGGGGGGCTCCCATACAATAAACACGATTTTTTTGCTCTATTTTTTGTTGATGGTGCGGAACCCTCCGTGCGCGAGTCCGACTCGCACTTGGCCGGTTTTTATTAGGTACCTACGACCTACGCAGTCAACTTCAGTTTAATTTTTTTTACAGACCGGTCTTTCTGGCAACGTGATAATCATCCTAGTGTTATACTACGGCGGCGGTATGGTTGCCACGGAACAGTTGACGGTCGGCAACCTAACCTCCTTCCTGCTATACGCGGCGTACGTCGGCATCAGCATAGGGGGGTTGAGCAGTTTCTACACGGAGCTGAATAAGGGCATGGGAGCTGCCACTAGACTGTGGGACATTATTGATCGGGAGCCTGCAATACCTACCTCAGGTAAAAATTAGAAAAAAATAGTTGCAGTTTAGAGTAAATATTTTAACATTCATGAGCATGTATATGTAGAATAAAGGTTCCGTATTAAAATAAAAATATGTGGGAGACCAAGCTTTGCTCGGTAAACATATAAAAACTCAAAAATCCGCGTTTTCCCAGAGAAAAAAACCTAGCTAGATAAATTTTTCGCCCCCGAAAACCCCCATATAGAATCCCCGAAATATATACATCTATTTGAGCAGCTTACGGTAATATAAGTTGCGAAAAGTCCCAAAAAAAAACCTTAGTGAAATATTTTTTTTAATTTTCTTTATAATTTTCTTTTTGTAACCACTTTTTGAAATTCGAATATTCAACGCGTGATTGGTCACCCTAAAGTTAGCACTCGGTGGCAACTGAACTAATGTTTTCCCATTAACTGTATTTACAGGAGGCCTAAGGCCCAAAGAGCGTCCAAAAGGCGAGATAATCCTAGAGAACGTAAAGTTCGACTACCAAGGCGCGCCGCTACTTAAAGGCCTAAATCTACACTTGCACCCAGGACGGTCTTTAGCCCTAGTCGGTCGGTCAGGGTGCGGGAAAAGCACTGTAGCATCACTTATATTGAGGCTTTACGATCCTGTGGAAGGCAGGATATTGCTAGATGGAGTGGATATTAGGGAGTTGGATCCCGTGTGGTTAAGGAGCCATATTGGCTACGTTAGTCAGGTAAATATCTTTATAAGCTTTTATTTATTTTGCCATATTAGTTAGTATGGGGTGGGTACCTACATTTGCACCCAGGACGGTCTTTAGCCCTAGTCGGTCGGTCAGGGTGCGGGAAGAGTACTGTAGCATCACTTATATTGAGGATATATGCTATATGACCCGGTTGAAGGCAGGATATTGCTGGATGGAGTGGACATTAGGGACTTGGATCCCGTGTGGTTAAGGAGCCATATTGGTTACGTGAGTCAGGTAAATATCTTTATAAGCTGTTATTTATTTTGCCGTATTAGCTGGTATGGGTACCTACATCTGCACCCAGCCCTAGTAGCATGGTCGCATTTTTATCGTTTGTCACCATGCCTGTCACGTTCTAACAAGTATGTAAGTGCGAAAGTGACGGCCATAGTGATAGTCGATAAAAATGGAACCGTGCTGAGCCCGCAGGACGGTCTTTAGCCCTAGTCGGGCGGTCAGGGTGCGGGAAGAGCACTGTAGCATCACTTATATTGAGGCTTTACGATCCTGTGGAAGGCAGGATATTGCTAGATGGAGTGGATATTAGGGAGTTGGATCCCGTGTGGTTAAGAAGCCATATTGGTTACGTGAGTCAGGTAAATATCTTTATAAGCTGTTATTTATTTTGCCATATTAGTTAGTATGGGGTGGGTACCTACATCTGCACCCAGGACGGTCTTTAGCCCTAGCCTAGCCTTTAGCGGTCGGTCGGTCAGGGTGCGGGAAGAGTACTGTAGCATCTCTAATATTGAGGCTATATGACCCTGTTGAAGGCAGGATATTGCTGGATGGAGTGGATATTAGGGAGTTGGATCCCGTGTGGTTAAGGAGCCATATTGGCTACGTTAGTCAGGTAAATATCTTTATAAGCTTTTATTTATTTTGCCATATTAGTATGTGTGGGTACCTACATCTGCACCCAGGGCGGTCTTTAGCCCTAGTCGGCCGGTCAGGGTGCGGGAAAAGTACTGTAGCATCACTTATATTGAGGCTATATGACCCTGTTGAAGGCAGGATATTGCTGGATGGAGTGGATATTAGGGAGTTGGATCCCGTGTGGTTAAGGAGCCATATTGGCTACGTTAGTCAGGTAAATATCTTTATAAGCTTTTATTTATTTTGCCATATTAGTATGTGTGGGTACCTACATCTGCACCCAGGGCGGTCTTTAGCCCTAGTCGGTCGGTCAGGGTGCGGGAAAAGTACTGTAGCATCACTTATATTGAGGCTATATGACCCTGTTGAAGGCAGGATATTGCTGGATGGAGTGGATATTAGGGAGTTGGATCCCGTGTGGTTAAGGAGCCATATTGGCTACGTTAGTCAGGTAAATATCTTTATAAGCTTTTATTTATTTTGCCATATTAGTATGTGTGGGTACCTACATCTGCACCCAGGGCGGTCTTTAGCCCTAGTCGGCCGGTCAGGGTGCGGGAAAAGTACTGTAGCATCACTTATATTGAGGCTATATGATCCTGTTGAGGGCAGGATATTGCTAGATGGAGTGGATATTAGGGAGTTGGATCCCGTGTGGTTAAGAAACCATATTGGTTACGTGAGTCAGGTAAATATCTTTATAAGCTGTTAATTATTTTGCCATATTAGTTGGTATGGGTGGGTACCTATTGCTGCACCCAGGACGGTCTTTAGCCCTAGTCGGTCGGTCAGGGTGCGGGAAGAGCACTGTAGCATCACTTATATTAAGGCTATATGACCCGGTGGAAGGCAGGATATTGCTGGATGGAGTGGATATTAGGGAGTTGGATCCCGTGTGGTTAAGGAGCCATATTGGTTACGTTAGTCAGGTAAATATTTATAAGCTGTTATTTATTTTGCCATATTAGTTGGCATGGGTGGACACTTACGTATGGGTACCTACACTTGCACCCAGGACGGTCTTTAGCCCTAGTAGGTCGGTCAGGGTGCGGGAAAAGTACTGTAGCATCACTTATATTGAGGCTATATGACCCTATTGATGGCAGGATATTGCTGGATGGAATGGACATTAGGGAGTTGGATCCCGTGTGGTTGAGAAGCCATATTGGTTACGTTAGTCAGGTAAATATCTTTATAAGCTGTTATTTATTTTGCCATATTAGTTAGTATGGGGTGGGTACCTACATTTTCACCCAGGACGATCTTTAGCCCTAGTCGGTCGGTCAGGGTGCGTCAAAGAGTACTGGTTAACTAATTCCACAAAAATGTATATCGTGTTTATGATTTGATATAATAAAGTTTTTTAATATGTGGGTGAGATCATTTTATATTAAAATGTCAATGGTTATGTCATAATTTGATTATTTTGATCATTTCCATAATAGGTATGTGAGTACATTTTTAGGGTTCCGTACCCAAAGGGTAAAAAACGGAACCCTAATACTAAGACTTCGATGTCCGTCCGTCCGTCTGTCACCAGGCTGTATCTCATGAACCGCGATAGCTAGACAGTTGAAATTTTCACAAATTATGTATCTTTGTTGCCGCTATAACAACAAATACTAAAAATAAAATAAAATAAATATTTAAGGGGGGCTCCCATACAACAAACCCGATTTTTTTGCTCTATTTTTTGTTGATGGTGCGGAACCCTCCGTGCGAGAGTCCGACTCGCACTTGGCCGGTTTTTTGTATTTTCTCCTATCGCAGTTGGGTAATTTTTAACGTAAAATTATTTGTTTCAGGAGCCTGTGTTATTTAGTGGATCAATAAAGGATAATATTTTATACGGGTCATTAGACGAATTAGAAGACTCCGAACAACTGAATGAAACAGATAAAGACAAGGTAAGTTAATATTCTGTGGCTCACGATAAGGGCTCATTTAGACGGTGCGAGAACTCGCATGCGAGTTTCATTACATTGCGTCATTTGATCGGTCGGCTGAATTGATGTAACCTCAATGGTCCGCAATGTAACTAAAATCGTATACGAGTTTGCGCGCCGTCTAATTGAGCCCTAAAGGCCTACGGTGCGAGGTGCGAGTGTTCGCATTTGATTGATGCGAGTTTCTTTAAGTTGCGGTATTTGATTGATGAGTTTATCTGGTTGTATACCCAGTATAGTCGGCAATGTAGCTTAACTCAGATGTGAGTCCTCGTGTCGTCTATCTGATCCTTAAGACGGCTACGTCTTGTTAGGAGTAGACATCGACTATAATAGCACTTGCAGATTAGTTGTTTTATATTATAGAAATACAAAAAGAAAATATTTATTTGGCGTAAAAAATATACATTATTTAGGCACAACAGAAAATTAATTAAAGAAAGGTACACAAAATAGGATGCCGCTCAGCATAAGCAGTGTTGAAACAAGTTGCTACGTTACCAAACCTTTATTCACATATTTACACTCTCTTATATAGGCTCTAAGTAATGCTACTGTTATCTAGTTTACGTCGGGAACAGTGACATCTATGGGGGGATTTGGACAGTAAACTAAACAAACTTCATATCGGCTCGAACATACTCCCGCCTAAATGACAGAATGTCATTTCTTAATAAAATAAACATTACTAAAATAAAAAATCTTCTCTTCGATAGCTCTTGTAGTTATATAGATTGTCTTCACTTCCACTTTTCTTTTACTCTATTTAGGAACTCGGACTGCCAGGGCTTCCAGAGACAAATTCTCAAAATTGGAAGGTTCACTTCGGCGCCGAGGCTATTAAAGGATTGTCTAATAGAGACCATCCAACGGATTTTAGACGAACTTTGAATCTTCCTCTCTCTTTGTCTCACTCTTTTCTTTCTTTCGCATAAAACAATCTCAGCCTCTACTCTTATGACTGTTTTCTTGTACAACTCTTCGCCTGTCTCTTCTGTCATATGATTATCTATCTCTCGGAACTCTAACTTCTTTGACATGTGATTAACCTCATCTCTCAAATACATGCCAATGAAAGTTTGATCTATTTGAACGTCTTCGTGAATCTCGACTTCTCCCTCTCCTCGCTCTGGATACTCTGTTTTGGAATCTCTGCTCATCTCCGTATCTTTTCTAGATGTGTGCTTCGATTTTGCTCTCGTTTCTATATCTTGCTTGAACCCTTGCTTGTTTTCTATCTCGTATTTTGTATCTTCTTTGTGCTCTTTCTCATTGGATTGGTAAGATGTTCTTTTGTACTCTCTCCGCAACAACGAGTGATGGCTTTTGTATATTATTTCTTGAAACTCTTTACTTAGTGAATGACTCTGCTCGCATAACTCAGATTTAGCTACTGGTATTGTGTGAAATGACTGTGACTTAACTGTGACTTGGGATTCTCTCTGGATTGTGTTTGTAGGCTCGAATAATTGGGTTGTCTCTAACATAGGTGGTAAATTAAAAATACTTAAGGTTTTTACATCTTCTTCCCATTGCTCTAGAATATCTGCCATGTCTGCTTTCAACTCAATGTACACTTCCTCGCACTCGAAATACATGTTTTGCTTAAAATACTGGAAAGCGTCTCGTTCCGCCAACTTCGCGTGCTTCACTATTATTCTATGATTTACTGAGAATCGGCTCCAATATTCTTCCAAAGACTCTATTCTGGTTTTGACATGCCCGATCGTAATCTTCTTGTTTAATAAATTTTTGAAATTTTCTCTAGCTTTTAGTATTCTACCGTACGTAAATTCTTGTTCCGTTATAAAATCTAGCAACGACATCTTGGTATTTTAGAAAACATGAAATCTCAACTTGAAATAGATATCTAAAACTCGAAATCTCTTCTCTCGGAACTTCTTGAACGAGAACTACGGTAGGTAACTCATTTGCACTTTAAGGATTAATTCACAAACATTATTTTACTCAGCTATTCATTGTTGTAAATTCTTGAAAACATTTTTCTTGACACTACGGAAAATTCAGATGGAAAATTATTTTTGTTTTGTTTGACGTGTAAAAATTTTCACATGTTCTATTTCTAAAATTGTATTTTTCCAAGTCAATGAATTTCGATCTTGTAAATAACACTAATTTGAAGCGGCGAATTTTCTGCGTTTGCTCGTGGGTTTGAAAATATGCGTTATTTATTTAATCTTTCCGAAATCTTGAATTTTAATTTTGTAATTTTTTATGACAATTTTGATGGATGGCTTCTCGAAATACTTCTAAATGTTCTAACTCACTGACACTTTACTTGATTTTAGGCTCTACTAACTATACTTAAAGATCACTTTTGAATGCACTGTCTATGTCACTTAAGTCACTTCTCTTCTCAACTCGAAGGACCACTTTGTTGAAACAAGTTGCTACGTTACCAAACCTTTATTCACATATTTACACTCTCTTATATAGGCTCTAAGTAATGCTACTGTTATCTAGTTTACGTCGGGAACAGTGACATCTATGGGGGGATTTGGACAGTAAACTAAACAAACTTCATATCGGCTCGAACAAGCAGTGTCTCTAAGACACTGCGCTGGTTTTCGGGGCACTCAAAATTAAAAGCTAAACCTTAAAACTAATACACAAACAGAACAGATATAATTGGAACAAGACAGATTAGACATATCACGTGTAAGAAGGAAAGAGAGAGAGAGAGAGAGAGTGGACAAATATATCTTGTTGTTCACAATTTTTTACAATTTCTTTATTTTTATTTTTTAAAGCTTTTTGAATATGTCCGCTAAGTTAGAAATCTTGTTGGGTTGTGAGTAAATACTATTTAGGTTGTACTTAAAAGAGGTGACGGATTTGCAGTTTCTGATCGGTGGCGGTAAATTGTTCCAACACTGCGTTGCAGCATATCGGAAGCTGCCACGAAATGTTGAAATACATTTATTAAAACTTCCACGGAGTTCGCTATGTTGGTAATATTGATTCTAAGGCCTACCTACTCATTGTTATAGAAAATTCCAGCGTGGCTAGCGGCAGCGCGGACAGCACACTTACACGAGCTAGTTCGCGGCGGCGCCGGCAACGGGTGGTCGCGCAGTGTGGGTGCGCGCGGCGGACAGCTCAGCGGCGGACAGAAGCAACGCGTCGCCATAGCACGTGCCATTGTCAAGGTAATCTCAGATTAAAGTCACAGGGGAAGTGTGTAGCGGCAGCGCGGACAGCACACCTACACGAGCTAGTTCGCGGCGGCGCCGGCAACGGGTGGTCGCGCAGTGTGGGTGCGCGCGGCGGACAGCTCAGCGGCGGACAGAAGCAACGCGTCGCCATAGCACGTGCCATTGTCAAGGTAATCTCAGATTAAAGTCACACAGGGGAAGTGTGTAGCGGCAGCGCGGACAGCACACCTACACGAGCTAGTTCGCGGCGGCGCCGGCAACGGGTGGTCGCGCAGTGTGGGTGCGCGCGGCGGACAGCTCAGCGGCGGACAGAAGCAACGCGTCGCCATAGCACGTGCCATTGTCAAGGTAATCTCAGATTAAAGTCACGAGGGAAGTGTGTAGCGGCAGCGCGGACAGCACACCTACACGAGCTAGTTCGCGGCGGCGCCGGCAACGGGTGGTCGCGCAGTGTGGGTGCGCGCGGCGGACAGCTCAGCGGCGGACAGAAGCAACGCGTCGCCATAGCACGTGCCATTGTCAAGGTAATCTCAGATTAAAGTCACAGGGGAAGTGTGTAGCGGCAGCGCGGACAGCACACCTACACGAGCTAGTTCGCGGCGGCGCCGGCAACGGGTGGTCGCGCAGTGTGGGTGCGCGCGGCGGACAGCTCAGCGGCGGACAGAAGCAACGCGTCGCCATAGCACGTGCCATTGTCAAGGTAATCTCAGATTAAAGTCACACAGGGGAAGTGTGTAGCGGCAGCGCGGACAGCACACCTACACGAGCTAGTTCGCGGCGGCGCCGGCAACGGGTGGTCGCGCAGTGTGGGTGCGCGCGGCGGACAGCTCAGCGGCGGACAGAAGCAACGCGTCGCCATAGCACGTGCCATTGTCAAGGTAATCTCAGATTAAAGTCACACAGGGGAAGTGTGTAGCGGCAGCGCGGACAGCACACCTACACGAGCTAGTTCGCGGCGGCGCCGGCAACGGGTGGTCGCGCAGTGTGGGTGCGCGCGGCGGACAGCTCAGCGGCGGACAGAAGCAACGCGTCGCCATAGCACGTGCCATTGTCAAGGTAATCTCAGATTAAAGTCACAGGGGAAGTGTGTAGCGGCAGCGCGGACAGCACACCTACACGAGCTAGTTCGCGGCGGCGCCGGCAACGGGTGGTCGCGCAGTGTGGGTGCGCGCGGCGGACAGCTCAGCGGCGGACAGAAGCAACGCGTCGCCATAGCACGTGCCATTGTCAAGGTAATCTCAGATTAAAGTCACACAGGGGAAGTGTGTAGCGGCAGCGCGGACAGCACACCTACACGAGCTAGTTCGCGGCGGCGCCGGCAACGGGTGGTCGCGCAGTGTGGGTGCGCGCGGCGGACAGCTCAGCGGCGGACAGAAGCAACGCGTCGCCATAGCACGTGCCATTGTCAAGGTAATCTCAGATTAAAGTCACGAGGGAAGTGTGTAGCGGCAGCGCGGACAGCACACCTACACGAGCTAGTTCGCGGCGGCGCCGGCAACGGGTGGTCGCGCAGTGTGGGTGCGCGCGGCGGACAGCTCAGCGGCGGACAGAAGCAACGCGTCGCCATAGCACGTGCCATTGTCAAGGTAATCTCAGATTAAAGTCACACAGGGGAAGTGTGTAGCGGCAGCGCGGACAGCACACCTACACGAGCTAGTTCGCGGCGGCGCCGGCAACGGGTGGTCGCGCAGTGTGGGTGCGCGCGGCGGACAGCTCAGCGGCGGACAGAAGCAACGCGTCGCCATAGCACGTGCCATTGTCAAGGTAATCTCAGAACAAGGTCACACAGGGGAAGTGTAGTAAGGCAGAAGAATAAATAAGACAATAGTGAGACGATTCGGACTCGCACGTTGAGATAGAACACCACACCTGTGGTTGGTCGCGCAGCGTTGGTGTACGCGGCGGACAGAAGCAACGCGTCGCCATAACACGTGCCATTGTCAAGGTAATCTCAGATTAAAGTCACACAGGGGAAGTGTAGTAAGGCAGAAGAATAACTAAGACAATAGTGAGACGATTCGGACTTTTTGGACTCGCACGTTGAGATAGAACACCACATCTGTGGTTGGTCGCGCAGCGTTGGTGCACGCGGCGGGCAGAAGCAACACGTTACACGGTAACGGTTGCACATCGTCAAGGTAATACTTACACATGGGTGTTCAGTGAGACAAAAAACCGGCCAAGTGCGAGTCGGACTCGCGCACGGAGGGTTCCGCACCATCAACAAAAAATAGAGCAAAACAAGCAAAAAAATACAAGCAAAAAAACGGTCACCCATCCAAGTACTGACCCCGCCCGACGTTGCTTAACTTCGGTCAAAAATCACGTTTGTTGTATGGGAGCCCCACTTAAATCTTTATTTTATTCTGTTTTTAGTATTTGTTGTTATAGCGGCAACAGAAATACATCATCTGTGAAAATTTCAACTGTCTAGCTATCACGGTTCGTGATATACAGCCTGGTGACAGACGGACGGACGGACGGACGGACGGACGGACAGCGGAGTCTTAGTAATAGGGTCCCGTTTTTACCCTTTGGGTACGGAACCCTAAAAAATAGACTACATAGTAGTGATAACATTTACCTACATTAGAATAATCGTCAGGTGACAAGCAAAAGTCACTAAGTACCACCACAAGTTCATGTTCATAGCCATAGTGAACCATATTAGTACGAAAAGAAGGTTTATTTTTGTTTAAGTATTTTATAGTAATTAGTGACTTTTGCTTATCACCTGACGAGATATAGGGAGCGTGCATTAACTGTAGGGGATAGCACAAGACCCACTGTTTATTGGCGCGAAATGTAAATGTCAAGCAAGTTTATGTTGACTAGTCACCAGATGGCAGAACTAAGTGTCAATATCAAGTCAATTTTTCCGATGTAGGCCACAGGATGGCAGATCTTTAAACGCGCACGCTCCCTCGTTGCCATGGTTACGTTCTCCAGAGTCACTCTTAACTCGTATGCTTATAAACGGATCCGTGCGTGGGAATTTAAATCTATTGTTTTAATGTCAAGGTTTTTTTTTCAATGATCAAACCTACATATTTAAACCAAACCAAATATATATATTTATGGCAGACTGGCAGTCATAAGCCTTTTGAACACCGGATACCTACTTAAATAAGTTTTTGGCAAAAATTAAATTTTTGGTACAAGCTTTTATCGCTGACTGTACTTTTCTTACGACAGAACTAATTAATACTCGTCGAGACCATTCTAAAAACCCCTAACACAATTAGGTTGCGTTGTTTCATCACAGAGTTCCTATGGCCACCTGTCTCCATCATCAGATCAGCTCGATGGTACCATAATATTGCATTGTCACCCGACTTACATGTGTATGCAAAATTTCAGCTCAATCGGAAACCGGGAAGTGGATCAAATTTAACTTGCAAGATTCCATTACATAGTTACATACAGGTCGACCTAATAAAAGTTTGTTAAAAAAACAAGTAGGTACAATCGTTTGGAACTTTGGACCCAATTCCAAATTGGCCCTTTTAAAACTGTATTTTTTTTACCCCATTGTTAGTTGTTTTAAATATAAATATTACACGTGTCATAAGATGAATTGTGCACGTGCACGACGTTGAAAGACCTGTGTGTGACATTGTCTGTATTCACCTCGACGTGTTTTTGAAGTAAATGTTTACAAAACCAAATCGTTCTGTAAATGTTTTTATGTTTATTTATTAGCAAACCACAAATACAATAATACTCATTAAACGCGCAAAGTTATAATTATAATAGGTATACAAATACTGTAACGCTTTGCCACGCCCACAAATAAGAGGCCTCGGAAACTGATATGTTGATGCCCTAAGTTAATTGGGTTACGAACTAAAACAAACAAATAAAAGCAAACAATGTTAAGATAGTTAATTTTATGATTAAACATGGGCTTGTTGAATTTTATAAGATAAGGGTATAAGTATGACTTATATTTAGTAAAAACGTATAATTTAAACAGGAAAGGGAATAACTAGTAATACAATGATCATTTGTGAAAAGGACATCTTATGACATCGCTTAATGCAATTATAATCAGGTTTTGCACATTTAATTAGCGATTATTTTCCTACATTTTTCTATAGGTCAGTACCTAGTAACATTAATTTTAAGATTTCGATTCATTCAATTTAAATACGTAGTATAATACTTAGGTACAGAGTTCAAATGCTACGATTTTAATTTATGTTGTATCTGGTCCTTTTTAAGAAACATCTCTGGCAAATTGATGATTTGGGTGAACGTTGACGTCGATATTAGATAAAAACTTCTTAACTACGCAAGTTCAAAGTCCATCCTAAATAATCGTTAACACTATCACTGGGTGGTGATATATGCTGGACTCTGTCCGCCCTATCGCGTTAATAGCCCAATTTACAACTCTGCTTAACATGCCACTGAATTACTGATAACTCGGCCCTATCGCATCATTTTTGAAGTGAAAACTTCTTTAGCGGCGCTGGGCACTTTTTGAGGTGGGGAAAAAATGATAAACTCGAGACAGCGTAAGACGATCACGTGACCGTAAGGTTTAGATGGCCACTCATTTAGATGGCTATTAAATCAATAAAGAAAAACTCAATGACATAATTCAATAAAGCTACATCTTGATGAAATCGCTAATAAAAGTGAACTCTAGTACTGGTGAATAAAACTCAAAATTTCATGACCAAATATATTTAGATGCGAGGTCTGCAAGGTAACTTTACAATTTCTATTCGAATTTTTAACAATTACCGCTACAAATTTGAATTTAGAATTTTAAACAAGCTCACTGACCAGCAATTTCGGAACTAAAGTTTTTCGATAGAAAGGAGGATGGGTCAATTATACATAGTGCTGCAGACATTTTGTACTAGTCATTGAGTTTTCACTTCTGTCGGCACTCCCGGAGTGCAACCCGTTGTTTTTTTTTTTAGGGTTAACTATCTATTATACTCGTAAACAAATGGAGTATAATTACCCTTCTCTGACCGAAAGACATAAATAAGGAAGAAAACGCACCCACGCGCTATGCACTGGTGGTTACTGGCAGGTCAATAATGTTCACAGCACGAGCATCTGGAATGCCTGATTATTATTGCCACGTTTTTGACGTACATTACATTTTCTGATAGCCTGCCTACTGACAAACAAACAGCAATACCATCAATAGGTATTTCGATGCACTACGTCAAAAAATGTCCAAAGACACAAAACAAACAGCACTGATATTGATCATGTTACCTCATCGATTAAAGCCTAGCGACATTTACAATAAAAGTACCTACATTTCTTGTTCCAGAACCCAAAAATCCTCATCCTAGACGAAGCTACCTCAGCGTTAGATGCGTTTTCCGAATACCTAGTCGATAAAGCACTAAAAAACATAAGTAAAGACCGTACCATGCTCACGATAGCTCACAGATTGAGCACGATACAGTCAGCCGACGAAGTAGCGGTTCTCGACGGCGGGGTGATTGTCGAAAAGGGGCCTTATGCAGAACTCATGGCCAAACAGGATGGCGTTTTCAGAGAAATCATCACGCATCAGCGATTATCGAAAAAGCCACAAGAAGCGAAAAATGTTAATGGTGCAGTCACAAATATCAGTGGCAATATCATATAAGTTGTGTATTTAAATTACGAAATTGAATGTGATAAATACCAGATTATTTTTTATTCCAATTTAGTTTTACACTGTTTTAAATGTTGGAGAGTTTACGTCAACGTGTCTGATTGAGATAAATATGATCGCATTTGAGTGTTGTGTTTGATATTTTCGATACACACGCCGTGTAGTAAAATTGATTGTTTTGTTATAAGAATAAATTGTGTTAGTAGACTGAAACTGCAATTAAATTTATTCCAGTTTTGAAACTATCTTGCTCATTTCATGAAGCAATCGTTTCTTAAAACAATTTTTGCCTAATCACTTGCTCTAATCGCATCTGAAAAATGATAAATCACCTTTACATTTTTGCTAACCAAAATATTGTTGTTTAAGATAAGAAAACTTACGTCAAGTGTTAAATTTAGATAGAAATTCTCTTTCTAAGATAAGAAACAGAAGACTTGTTGATGTAGGTATGGGTACCTGCAAATGTTTCTATGAATTTGCTACTGTAACAGATTATATTAGGTACACTCTCTTCCATTGCAATAACTATCAGAATAGTAAATATTTCCGAAAGGACTGGAACTATTTATTAATTGTAATAAGTTTTATAATTGTATAAATGAATTATTGTACTGTAATGTCAACTCTACTACCATTAGCTAAATGACAATAGTGGTATTAGTACCTAAATATAATTAGTAAATTATTATCTAAGGACCTACTTATATCGCTAAGATTTGCAAAGATCCATGAGAAATTTTACAGTAAAAACTACAGTTTTTAAAATGTTATTTGACTTTGTTTCCTGGTAGATCTTTATAAAACTCAGCCTAACATAACTAGAACGTTTTCAATGTAAAAATTGTGTTCAAATCGCATTAATTTTTATTTATATGACAGTTCAATATGTATTTTTAGTCTTACAAAAAGTTACAATATAAACGGGTAGCGGAATATTTTTGTCTGAAACAAATAAAATGGTTGTTGTTATTTTTAAAAAGTGTTATCATTTCGGCGTAAATATTTTTATCAAGAAATCCAGAATTGTCGTTTGTTTGTTGGTTTCAGCTAAAATATAGAAAGAGTTGGACCTTGCCCCCGCGGGCGTGCGGCCGTCAGTCTCGACTCGTTCCAATCAAAGCCAAAGCTAAAAAACCAGTATAAGGGCGTTATCTGGTCACGCATAGTCATCATAGATTTCGAGGTTACGATTATACTGGCTCATTCAAGAACTCTAATCGCTGCAACCAAAGGAAATACTTGTTCAGCGCTCGCGCCGCGCATTCGTACGCCGCTTCTTCCCGCGAAAACTCGCGCGCAACCATGTCTCATTTGAAAGTTTTGCGCGGCAATTTCGTAAAGATCCTAAACTCTCCCCCTAAACTGACCCGTAAAAATAAAATACTTCGGCATGTGTTAAACAACAGGTGCTTCGCTACGAAGGCTGCCCCCGTCGTCGAGGGCAAGTATTTGACTTCAACATGGGGTGAAATTGAAATCGGGAAAGAAACTTTGACGGATTACGTGTTTCGGGACGTCGAGTTATGGTCGGATCAGCCTTGTGTGGTGAGTACTTTTAATTGAATATTTATATTTGTTTAGCAGATTATAATTTTTTGTACCTATTGTACAAATGTCATAGACATTCTTGTGTTAAAAAATAACAGTTGTTTTTAGGGTTCTAATGTTAATTTAGTGTTCAAATTACACCTTCGTAAGTAAATATGAGTAAGTAGTTTGCAGGAATTTACTTAATACAAGCACGCGACGAACTAAATGCAAGCTAACGCATCGAACAATTAATCAAATGGCGGCAAATGAATGCACGCGCATAACGTGCATTGCGTTGCTCCGATCATCAATTTAGTTATTTACATGCAGTACAAAGTTCACTGCTCCGCCATACGGATGCTAGATAATTATAAATAGTCCCTATCCGAAGGTTGAGGCTACGGTAAAACGCTTGGCAAGTTGGCAGCCACGCGGTGTTCTTGACAAAAAATACAACATAACAGAATCCCTTCCGCAATTTTTATGGACCAAGGTAGCATCAGAGACATGCCTGTAAACGTTCACATAACGAGACCGTTAATTATGTTTAAAAAGTAAGGTCACCCGTAATGATCTCTGAGTGGTCCAGCAAACATGTCATTTTTTTCGACCCCTCCAGTAGTGAACGACTGAACGTGTTAACATAATCAATCTGCCGTGATATTTTGCGCCCATGCGTTAACTACTAAAGTGTACAGACATTTCAGACCGCATGTTAATTGCAACCTTATTGACGAATTCGTTCGCTCGCTTAGTTTCGATCGAAACCGAGATAATGACCCAGTTTCCGTTTTCCGACCATCGGGCAGTCGGTAAATTTGGTAAAATACATTGTTTGTTTTATTTTAATATATCAAAACATAGTAAATATATATATGTAAGTACAACTCTTGTAATTTTTTCAAAGACCAAAGTCCCTCTCCAGACAAACTTTCCCAACTTTTAATACCAGTCCGCATACTCGTATATGCGTGGCTATGTCGGTTAGTCTGGCGTCCTATTGATAGCGTGGCTGCAAACCCAGTGACTGTAAATAAACAGTACCTACCTACCACTAGACTTGACGCGTAGGTGTGTAGTAATTGCAGATTAGTCAGTCGCAAATAGAAAACGCAACTAACCTGCACAGTGCACCGACTGCAGTTTGCCAGCTATATTTTGCAAGGTTTCGTGTCGTAACTAATCAGTTTCCCGTGAAATTAGAGCATCATGCAGTGATCATTTTAGTTATTATCATGAAAAATAATACGGCCGGAAATTAAGAGATTGAGTGCGTGCGTGTAGACTGTAGGCTTTGCTCCGACTTTCGACGTATTATAGTCTGTTCGGAAAGAGAAGAGTCGTGGAATGTATTGGGCTCCATACATTCCACGACTCTTCTCTTTCCGCACAGACTCTAGTTGCTTACGCATGTAAAAGGGGTAGGTACATATTCAAGTAATATTTTATTTTATCCTTTTTGAAGTCCATTTTCATTTTTTTTAATTAATTTATAATTTTAAAAATTTTATGAGTTTTATGACCTAAGATAAATGAGGGATTTCAAAAAGTAGCGGAGCTATTACATGTAGGTAAAGGTATCATATAACACACTCGAAATGCCACGCCTCTTTCCTGGCTCCTATAGTAATTACGGTTTGGGTATTAGGTAACTTATGTGTTTGGGAATTGTTTCAAAGTCGTTTACGCGGGATGGAATATTGCCAATTCAAATCGGTAGAGTATAAGAATCTGTTATCTCAATATCAAAGGTGAAGGAAGCTATGTATTATGTACCTACCTAGTATTTTCTATAGGTACCCTGTTTAATACTGAGACTAGGGATTTGAATTTTGATTGAGAAAGGCAGATTTAAATGTATTGCAGTAGGTAATAGGTATATAGGATTGAGTAGCATACTTTTGCGCGATTTTGAGTCATAGTTCTGTATAACGTGTATAACACACAGAGTAGAAGGAGTATTTAATAGATTTTACAATTTGTGACATGGCGGCCATTGGTCATTGTGGTCACTTAGTATTGATTTGTTACCAGTCAACTTTAGGTTTACCAACTACCTATAAATCTTTCAAAATTTCGCCGACCTTTCGTAGAGCTACGCCGACTACGATGTCTACGACTAACGCGAGTCGGGAAAAATAACCAGTGTAACGTGAAATCTAGGTAGCTTAGCTACTTAGGTACTAAGTGGGTCATTGACCGATAGACGATTAGTAATAAAATATTTTGCGAAGACACAGATATACTATCAGAGTGTAGTTTAAAATAATTTTAAATTAGGAATTACCTAGGTATCTTCTTAAATCCTTAAGGGGCCCACTGATTATCAGTCCACCGGACGATATCGGCCTGTCAGTTGTTCAGAACTGTCAACTTTTTGTTCTAACTGACAGGCCGATATCGTCCGGCGGACTGATAAATCAGTGGGCCCCTTTACAACTTCCGATCCGCTGTTCAGCAACCACGTACGCCTTTTTTTACGAAATCATCCCACAATAATAAACGCGACAATCGTTTAAAACACCGCACAAGTCAACAGTTTACAGTTGTAAACAAAAACATTTTTCATGAATGCATGAATAAATTGATCTTAAATGTGATCTGCTTGCGTCACGCGACCAAAGTACGATTCTGCCGTTATGTTAGGATTTAGTGACTTGTTTTCGGGCAAAAATAGAAAAACACTGTTTTTTCTATTACTAGCCAAGAAGCAAGTGCGGCTCAGTTAACGATCTACGTTATAATTGTTATTTTCTCGGTACCTGTATACCTTCTAACTACATACTACTATTATGGCAAAGTTAACAGTAGAGTTTTTCTGTTTACTCTGTTTTGATTTTAGCCTTAGGAGATAATTATTTTAGGAGTAAATTCCTAAGATACTCGAAGATCTTCGTAACTTTGGAACCGTAAAAAATACATATGGAAGTTAACTAAGCACTAAGTTTAAGCTTTAACGACCTGTGCCAACAATGTCATAATATAAGTTTATATCCAGACATGCGGCGCATCTGGGCGCGGATACGACTACAGCATGATGCAGCTCATGATCGAGCGCTGCGCCAACGGCCTCGCTGGAGCCCTGAAGATGAAACCAGGAGAGAAGATCGGCCTCATCCTGCCCAACCTACCGGAGTTCGTGGTCCTCATCTACGGAGCTATGAAGGCTGGCTTGGTGGTTACGTTTGCGAATCCTTTATACACTGCTGGTGAGTGCATTTGTTTATTTGCTATGGGTAAGAAAAACCGGCCATCAAGTGCGAGTTGGACTCGCGTTCCAAGGGTTCCGTACATTAAGTCCGACCCACGCTTTAATTTATTTCTAATAGATTTTCCTGTCATCTATAGGTAAAGAACTCTTTTGTGTATTTTATTCAAAATTTTAGACCCACTAGTTTCGGAGATAAAGGGGCGAGGGGGAATGGTCGGACAGACGGAACAGACAGACAGACGGAACAGACAGACAGACGCACGAGTGATCCTATAAGGGTTCCGTTTTTTCCTTAAATACAAATACAAATGTTTATTTCTTAGGTATGGTATGGTAAGGTACGGCACCATAAAAATAAGTTTGATAGTCGAATGCTGCACATGACTTTGCTAAACGTCTGAAATTGAGAGCCGAGAAGATATCTCACCCTGCCGCCTGCAGATCACTGCATGCGTCCGTTGTCCTAATCTTATTTTTCTACGGTCGCCGGAAAAATATATGACAAATAAGTGATAGTACTTTACACTTCACGGCAGTTATCTATCTTTATCATACTGGGTGACTGGGTGCATCCGGAAAACGCAATAGTGATGTGATAACCGCGCCCGCCTGTGGTAACGCCTGGTTCAGATTTACCTACCTTACTTTCCCATTTGCTTTGGAACAACTTGTTACTTATATGTATATTTAAAGGACATGACTGTCTATTGCTTAAATAATAAGTACTATAAACAAATGCTACCTACTTAGGTATATGTTGTACGTTCTGATTTATGCCCGAAGAAAATATTGATATCATCAACTACATGGCGAACCGGTGTGCTTAAACTCTGGATTCGGAGAGAGTTTCAAATAAATACGTCGAAGTTTTCAGGCCTTTGCATATCGGACAGATAGGACCGGGACATTTAACTAGAACTTGTTGATAAATACAACTATTGTAGGTAGTAGGTACCCGCTTAAGCCATGAGCTGATTAGATTGAGCATCGATGCAAAGCTGGTTTTGGAATAGACCTGAAAAATTAAAAAGACGAACGAAACACCGTAATTAATTTTAAATTATTTTTAAACCGTAATTGATGTTTCTTCCTGACCTAATTCCATTTTACATTCCTAATCGACATGTAATAGTGGTACAAACATACTTAATTGTCAGAGTAGGCCTCCCTCCCACAAATAGGTGCAATTGAATGATGCAGTTCTAAAGTCCGCCATAATATTGACTCAATGATTGCATGTAGGACATGTATATATAGGTGACATGTACTTAAGAATGATGGTTTTACTTTAGGTAGGTATAGTTCGTTTTTTGCATTAGAAATAAGGTAAACAATCTTGATGTGTCTTTTAATTGAAAAACACATTTTAAAAATAAGTTACGGTAAATATGTAACAATTATGAATCTAATACGATCTTTTATAGTCTTCTGCTTTCATAAGTAATAGTTATTGATTTAAAAAGTGTTTTTCAATTAAAAGACATGTCAAAATCGCTTACCTTCTTTCAAGTTCTTTCTAATGCTAAAAAAAACGAACTATAGGTACATATTAGTTTTTGTCGGTAGGTAGGCTATTCTTATTTGTAAACAGGTCAGTGACTTACAGTAAGTATATGCAGTTACGTTGTAACACTTTTCGTCTTGTATTTGCGCATGTCGTGCCAAGCTTTTCTAAGATTTTATTTAATGTAGCTTCCAGAACAATTGCTTGGTGTGTCACTGTTAGGTTACCTTTATATATTTACCAACATTTATTTCTTTTTATTTTATAATCTGTAACGATAAGTTATAATTCATTCTTTCATAGGAAGAACTCTACATAGGTATTATAAGCAGAGATGGGCATTAATCGATTAATTTTTTAGTTAACTAATCAATCGATTAAAAATATCAATCGTCATTTTTTAATCGCGATTAATTTAGTTGCGATTAAATTAGTTGTGAGAATGTACAACTAACAACTAAATTAGTTTTAGTTTCAATCGACTAAATTTCACGGTTAAATCTATATTAAAACTATGTCATCGCTGGTTTTTGCATTTTTTATTTAACTTGCAATATGTAACTAAAAGTTGGTATGTATGTACATTCGAGGTACTCGTATGTTGTACCTGTGTTGGTTTGGGTAGAATCTTGCAGCTTTTTTCGAAGTAGATACCTTCAACCAATTGAGCTAAAATTATGTATACACGTTTAATTTGAAATGCTTGAATGACAATGTAATATTATGGGCAATAATATAACGATATATGTGTAGTATATATCGTTATATTACGAATACAGCGGGCTCAGCACGGATCCATTTTTATCCACTATCACTATGCCCGTCACTTTCGCACTTACTTACTTTTTAGAACGTGACAGGCATGGTGATAAATGATAAAAATGCGACCGTGCTACTAGGGCTGGTAACGATAAATCGCGAAAAACTGCAATGTTTACAAGTCGCAAACAATAATGTAGATTGGTGCATTATAAATACTTAAGTTGTACACGATACTGAGTAAATCTTAGACAAAGAAATTATCAATATTCTGCTGTCGCTGTCAATAATAAAACTCTTTTTAGTGTCACGCGGCGACAAAACAATGGGATAATCCTACTTACCTGGAAGTTGTTTATTGCAGTTTGAAGCAAGTGCCGACGCATTTTCTAAAAAAAAACACGTTCTATTTATTGCATGAGACATCTGCATGTTGTTTATTATCTATGCGGTCTTATTTGTTTTCAACGTGTGGTCATTAAAAATATTTCAACCTCTTTGTAAAGAACTCAGCGTTAACTATTGTACATTTTCCTTGCGTCATTCTACATTCAAATATATCAATCAACATACATATTTTATTTATTAGGGCTATTGCCAATATATTGAAGCGGTAGCAAATTGATCGATCAGGCTACTCGATGTACTCATACTTCATAAATTCATACTCATAGATGGTTTGAGGTCTCTAGGTCATATTATATTATATATTGAACATGTTGTCATGAATCATTTTAGATTCTAGGTGCTTATTACTTATTACGGAAATTTTATTTACCCTTAGATAAGAGAAATTTTACACTCCATAAAAATGGTCAAAATATCGCAAGTAACACATGTGCTATTTCATTTTTATACATGCGTTAAGATGTCCTAATCTGCTGGCTGTCAACATAGCCATACCGAGGTTTTCCATTTAATTTGCTTCTAACATTAGTCGCGGAAAAAATAGTCTAACTAATTAGTCGATTACAAAAATTAGTTGTCCGTAATCAATCGGCAACTAATTTAGTTGCAACTAAATTAGTTGCACTCTATACAACTACGATTGATCAGTCGTCGTTTTCAATCGTCAGTCGCAATTAATTCTTTTAGTCTTAATCGTTAATCGTTAGTCGATTACATTTTGCCCATCTCTGATTATAAGTACTCCTAAATATTATACTACCTACCTACTATAGCATGTCTATGTGCTTAATGAGTATTAGTAGGTATGTAATACTAAAGCAAAACGATGATATTTGTTATTCAGGTAAATCGCAACCTGATAACATCAATAAATTTGAGCTTATATGATCGAATAATGCTTTTATAATCACTTTTAATGACAGTAGCAAGGTCATAGGTATATTTTGTTGTTGTCACTTGTTACCTATGATGACTCAACTCAAATAAAACTTACCTACTAACAGACACAATGATGCCTACTCCGTTTGTACCTTGTTATGACCGAAATCAATTTATTGTATTAATAAGGCTTTCTACACATATTCTAGAGTTAAACTCACAAAAAATTAGAACATGTTAAAGTCCCTAATAATAAGTAGATGTTTGCGAACTTGATAAGAGATGCAATTTTTACGCTAAAATTGGCGCGAAAGGAGGGCACGCATTACCATTTTTTTTAAATCTGAATAGGTAAGTACGCGTCCAGAGCCAACGAGCTCAACCGGCCGGCCGGCCGGTAGCAACTCTGCCTACGCAGCTGGAGGTCCTGGGTTCGAATCCCGGTAAGGGCATTTATTTTTGTGGTTAACACGAATATTTCAGATGGTTCCTGAGTTATGGGTGTTTTTCTATGTAGGTATATCGCCGGTTGGTGTGTAAGACTGCCCAATACAATATTTATTTATTATTTATGGAGCGTTTCATTCATCTCGTGCTGCTGATACCAATGTATCATATGTTTTCTAGACTGCACACAGACATGCTTATCTCATGACATGTGTAACTTATTTTATTATATCTGAATACAATCTGTAGTAGTAGCACGCTCTGTATTGAGTAAACACGACTTCGCGTCAAGATAATTATGATAGAAGAGGTAATTGTGGCCGGTTCAAGGTTCACATAATAATAATCGTAAATTGCTAGCACTTAACAATTGCTTATAAGTAGTTATATAGGATACTATTACTTATTCTGTGATATAGGTAAGTATATATAAGTAACTGTTTGAGTCCAAAATAAAATCAGAATGTTTCTGTTTAAGCTTACACTTACCCTATATTCATTGACTGATAATTTACCGACTATTCAGAAACGGTCTTCAGAGTAATTGTTTTAGGTGTTAGAATTTGCGTGCTCTCATGTCCTTCTCATTATTGCTTTACTATCTAAATAGTAAAAATCCCAGGATAAGCTAACAATCTTTAAACTTCAAAGTGGTTACAAATATCTGACTATCCGACAGCAGAAGAGTAAGGTCGATCTTTTTGGAATTAAGTAGTCAAAACATGTTGAAGTGCCCTTTAGACGGTCTCTAAGTTCGGACTTGATTATATGCTGATAGCAATCGAGATCATCACCTTATAGTTGATTCACGAGCGCCGCTGAGTACTTACGTGTCCACACAGGGGTCCCGTTGTTTCCCATAAAGTTTTAAGTCATAATGTATTGTTTGTCATATTATCATTAGTCATAAAACTGAAACCGTTAACATTTCAGGATTTTCGTTAGGTTATCCTATAGATAGGTTCTAAGGTTATCTAGGTTTGTTTTATGGCAATCCTGAAAAGTGGCCCGTTTCTGAACCAAATGAATTATTACTAACGAAAATTCGGGCAAACAATACATTATGGCTTAAAACTATTTGGGAAACAATAGAGACCCGTCTACACATTATGAGCTTAATGCTTACAATTAACGCCTATATATTTGTTTTGCAGATGAGGTGAAACGGCAATTCACGGATTGCAACGTAAAATGCATCGCCACCATCGAGATGTTCATGCCCGTGGCTACCGAGGTGGCCAAGTCTCTCAAGGACTACAAGGGCACGATTTGGGTCGGCAGCGATGTTGAACACCAGGATGGTAAGTTACTACTTTCTTCCTATTTTAGGGCACGTCTCCATTTTGTATCTAACTGTGTTAGCAGGTACCTAATTAGTTAGTACACAGATGTAGTGCATAATTGTTTTCCATCATATTTTCTCGGAAACGTTTGTATTTTAGAGTATGAGTATGAGTATTCTGTGAACCGCATTAAGAGTTTCACACAAAAAAAAAACAATAAAATCTGGGGGTTCGCCATACTTAGAACTGAAACTCAACATTTTTTTTTCATCAAACCCATACGTGTGGGTAATTTTTTTCTAAACTGAAAGTTTGCGCGAGAGACACTTCCAAAGTGGTAAAATGTGTGTGTGTCCCCCCCCCCCCCCTGTAACTTCTAAAATAAGAGAATGATAAAACTAAAAAAATATATGATGTAGGTACATTACCATGCAAACTTCCATCGAAAATTGGTTTGAACGGGATCTAGTAAGTAGTTTTTTTAATACGTCATAAATCCCCTAAATACGGAACCCTTCATGGGCGAGTCCGACTCGCACTTGGCCGCTTTTACTTTTTGTACCGAGACTGACTGAAATAGCAAGACACGTTCGTACGTTTCCGTGAAAATACGATGGAAAATAATTATGTACTATACATCTGCAGGTGGCTGTGTTTTTAATCTTGAAAGCTAAATTATGAACTTCCTTCCTGGCATTCGATTCGGCTTAAGTTTGGCGAGTAATTTATGAAGTAATATACCTAATGATGTCATCGAGCTAATCTGTTGAAAGAGAGATAAAACATAATATTTCAACCTCAATGAGTTTGGGTTTGTTAGAATCGTCTTGGTGAGTTACAAAATGACTGTGGTAAGAAAAGTAAACACTTGTAACAAGAATGTTTTTTTTTCTCGTCATTAAGTAATCACTAATCAATTTACAGGTGTATACGGACTGAAGCCCCTATTGATGGCGGACCACGAGGCAGACCTTCCCGAAGTGAACGCCGACGATGTCTGCCTCATCCCCTACTCTAGCGGCACCACAGGCATGCCCAAAGGTGTCATGCTGACGCACAAGAATCTCGTGTGCAACCTGAAGCAGGTCCAGTGGCCGAAGATGATGAAGTACGAGGGAGAAAAGGGTAATCAAGATTTTTTGAATTTTGTTCGTAGAATAAGATAAGCATATCCTCTAGCCGCCCAGAGACCTATAAAAAGGTATCCTGTTCCATTCGAATTTGAACTTTGTGTTGACAAAATAAAATTTCATTTTGCTTGGCAAGGTTTGACGTATGGGCGGCTTAAGTACATATTTGAAAAGCTGAATACTCAGACAAATTCATACAAGTACCCATTGTACTTAATCCTATCTTATATACACCGCGCGCGGTATACGCACGGCGCGGGCAACCTAAACCAGCTCAGCACTTAGTGTTTGAAAATTGAGAACTAGAGGGTTCCCAAAATAATTGTCGAACTAGTGACTAAAAACACGTGAGAGTTAATTAACTCATCCGTTTAATTAAACCATAAAATTAGTTTAAACGAGTATATTTGTAAGTATAACCATAGAGAAAAAATACATAGAGTGCTCACTCCATACATCAGTTCAGACTATTAATTTCAGTGTCTACATCTAGCATCGAGTAGCGGAACTATCAGTACTGCTACTTGACAATAGATGTAGCACCGACCGGAAAGTCTTATCTCAACAGCATAAGACTTTCCGGTCGGTGGCTACATCTATTGTCAAGTAGCAGTACTGATAGTTCCGCTACTCGATGCTAGATGCTAATAGTCTTTTTGGTACTAAAACTGATGTATGGAGTGAGCACTCTATGTATTTTTTTCTCTATGGTATAACTGTTTCATTTATTATTTATTAATCACTGACTCTTCACACAACAAGTGAGAGCATTTTCTAAAAAAACACCCTCGCCCTCAAAGAAAATACTCGCTTCTAGCTTATCGTCGACGGTATGACAGTTGCCTTATATTTTAGAATTTAAGATTCAAGTTTGCGTGTGGTAGTGGCCGAAAATCGGCACATAGCAAATCTTGTGACTGAATTTTCTAATAAGATAATCAAGTAAGTGCATTTAGCTCACGCGTGTACCTTATGATTCTATTTCTGTGTTCCAGGCAAAGGCGACGTGGTGCTAACGGTGCCGCCATTTTTCCACATCTACGGGTTCAACGGGGTGCTGAACTACAACCTCACTCTCGGCTACCACGTCGTCAGTATGCCTAGGTAACTGTTGTTTCCTTAATTTAACTATAGGTAGTCAGCGAACCTAACTAAGTTGCTCAACTAACTATTTTATTGGTCAACCAATTATTCCGAAGGTCTGGTAGAAATTGCGCTGCAGCAGTTCGCTTGGTATTCCATAAGGCCCAATTTTGACTGATACCTCTGTCCAACAGTGTAATTTATTTTTCTGTCTGTTTGTATATAATTTCTCTCTGCTGTCTTTGCATTGTTATTGTTATCCTTCTCTTTTTCTTTGTTTTTCATGTGTATGTCCTGTGTATGTGTGCTTTATCGAATAAATGACTTTCTATTCTATTCTATTCAACAATGGTCTTTCTCTTGGCTGATTGGAATTATGATGATGCCTAACCTAACAGTACCAAAATAGTAAAAAGGAACTGAGGTAATCCATCCACCATCCAATATTTCCTTCTCTTCTTATGATATATTCTGTCTTTATTGTTTATTTCTTGCATACAATTAACACTTACAGTTCAACCTTACGTGCTAATTGGAATTACATTTCTTAATAGCTAACAACATGCATTTTCCGAATAAATAAGTAAAATGATTATTATGAGTACATTCGATTTTAAATCGATTCGAATTCGATTTTTAGATTTATTTATAACACATTATATTAGAAGTATGAAGTTACGAGTATTAAATAAAAGAGATCGAGTAAAATAATTGATTAAATGTCATTAAAGGATAATTAAATTAAATCGTGGGATTGCAATAATTAGCATATTTTACTTGATAGGGTCTTTGCTATACCCCGTATACCTGATATTCACTGGGGTGTTTTCACATTCCCATCTCATTCTACCTAATATCTATATTTTTTTTTTAGATTTACCCCAGAAGACTACATTAGGTGCCTGGCCGAATACCAGCCCACGACGCTGTTTGTGGTACCCTCGCTGCTCGCGTTCCTCGCCACGCACCCGTCAGTCAAGAAAGAGCACTTGCAATTTGTCGAAACAATCATGGTGGGCGCGGCGCCTACTACGGACAGCATGCTAGAGAAATTCCTGCTTAAATGCGAGAAGACTAAGGATGAAATTCGTTTATTACAAGGTTTGTGTATTTTTCAAGGTAGAATGTACAGATTCCGTAACATTTAATTGACCAAAAGCAGCGGTCAGATATTGCACCAGAATCTCTATGGTCACGGAATAAAATTAGATAATGGTTGGCACGGTCTCAGGTGCTTATTACTAAAACAAATAGGTAGGTAAATACTAAATGTTCAGAAGTAAATTGTCTTACCACGAACAATAAACATAATAAAGGCGTGCCAATGCACGTACCTATTAAAGTACATACTGGACTCGGCAATAGAGTGATGTTTTTAGAACGTTAAAAGCAGATGGCGTTGTTGGTACTTTTATACACTACCCGTCTCTATTCTCTATCATTCAATTTGAGAGCGATAAAAAAGGATGTCGTGAGCTGCAGCGGTATCATGGACGCGTTTTTATCACCCGTCACGTCATGCGTCACTTTCGCACTTACATACTTGTTAGAACGTGACAGGCATGGTGACAAATGATATAGAGCCGGCCATCTTAGCCCTTCTGCTTCGATCTTAGCTTCGTTGTTACGTTTTAGCAGGTAGTAGTTATATATATTATCGTTTCCGATGATTGCGACTGTGAGCCCTAATATGGCTGGCTAGACCGATCTTGCTTCTGACAATCTATTGCCAGAAGCAAGATCGCCATCGCCATGCATGCAATTGCGCGTGTGCGTGTGACAATAGAGTTAAACCCTAGAGGTTTCCAATAGTGGTATGCTTATAAAATTAATGTATTAAAATAAATCAATAAATCAATTTGTATTAAGCAGTGTTGTAGTGAATAAATCAATTTATATTAAGCAGGTTGGCCTTTCAGTAGATAGTGCCCACTAATTAATCTCAGTAATCCTCACGTAAGAATAAGATAAGATAAGATAAAGTTTATTGAGTTCAAAGTTCAAAAGGTTACATCACATACATAATTTCTTAAGATATGTTACATTCTGTCCAAGATCTTTCGCTGATACTTAAATTAGGTATAAACCTGAGCTTTAAGTACCAGCTACCTTCCTTTTGTCTCTATGTACTTATTTATACATGTATTATATACAAGCGAGTATTATTTATCTATATATATAAATGCACGTGTCCTGACTGATTGACTGACTGACTGACTGACTGACTGACTGACTCATCAACGCAGAGCCGAAACTACAAACGCTAGAAAGTTGAAATTTGGACACTAGGTTGCATTTATAAAATGTATAAGAGCTAAGAAGCGATTTTGAGAAATTCAACCCCTAAGGGGGTTAAAAAGGGGATGAAAGGTTGTATGGGGTGCAAGTTTTATTTTAAGCTAGGCATTTGAAACTTTGTAAAAATGTACTATATTAAAAAACAAGAAAACTAATTTCTGCGTTTTCGAAAATTCATCCCCCAAGGTGGTGAAAAAGGGGTTGAAAGTTTGTATGGAGATCAAATATTTTTGTGAGTGTTGGACTTGAAACTTTGTATATGGGGATATTATTATAAGACGGGAAAAGTAATTTCAGCGTTTTTGAAAATTCATCCCCTAACAGGGTTAAAAAGGGGTTGAAAGTTTGAACCCATTACAAATGCTTTGAAACTTCTTAGAAAGACATAATAGCCGATGACAAAAAAAAAGGAATTGCGACGTTTTAGGTAATAAAACCCCTAAGGGGGTAAAAAAGGGGATGAAACTTTGTCCTGGGGTGCAAATTTTATTTTAAGCTAGGACCTTGAAACTTCGTTAAATGGTATTAAATTAAAAAACAAGAAAACTAATTTCTGCGTTTTCGAAAATTCATCCCCCAAGGTGGTGAAAAAGGGGTTGAAAGTTTGTATGGAGATCAAATATTTTTGTGAGTGTTGGACTTGAAACTTTGTATATGGGGATATTATTATAAGACGGGAAAAGTAATTTCAGCGTTTTTGAAAATTCATCCCCCAAGGTGGTGAAAAAGGGGTTGAAAGTTTGTATGGAGATCAAATATTTTTGTGAGTGTTGGACTTGAAACTTTGTATATGGGGATATTATTATAAGATGGGAAAAGTAATTTCAGCGTTTTTGAAAATTCATCCCCTAACAGGGTTAAAAAGGGGTTGAAAGTTTGAATCCATTAAAAATGCTTTGAAACTTCTTAGAAAGACATAATAGCCGATGACAAAAAACAGGAATTGCGACGTTTTAGGTAATTCAACCCCTAAGGGGGTAAAAAAGGAGATGAAACTTTGTCCTGGGGTGCAAATTTTATTTTAAGCTAGGACCTTAAAACTTCGTAAAAAGGTAATTAATTAAAAAAACAAGAAAACTAATTTCAGCGTTTTTAAAACTTCTTCCCCCGAGGTGGTAAAAACGGGGTTGAAAGTTTGTACGGAGATCAAATATTTTTGAGAGTACGGGACTTGAATCTTTGTATTTGGGGATATTATTAGAAGACAGGAAAAGTTATTTCAGGGTTTTGTAAAATTCATCCCCTAACAGGGTTAAAAGGGGGATGAAAATTTGTATGGAGTTCAAATTTTATTTTAAGTTAGGAACTTGAAACTTCGTAAAAATATATGTTATTAAAATACAAGAAAACTAATTTTAGCGTTTTTGAATTATCATCCCCTAAGGTGGTAAAAAGGGGGTTGAAAGTTTGTATGGATATCAAACATTTTTTCGAACGCGGGACTTGAATCTTTGTATTTCGGGATATTATTAAAATACAGGAAAAATAATTTCAGCGTTTTGTAAAATTCATCCCCCAACAGGATTAAAAAGGGGTTGAAAGTTTTAATCCATTACAAATGCTTTGAAACTTCTTAGAAAGGCATAATAGCCGATTACAAGAAAGTAATTGCTATTTTTTGGAAATTCAACCCCTAAGGGGGATAAAAAGGGGATGAAAGTTCGTCTTAGGGTGCAAATTTTATTTTAAGCTAGGAACTTGAAACTTTGCAAAAAGGTATTAAATTAAGATACAAGAAAACTAATTTCAGCGTTTTTGAAAATTCATCCCCTAAGGTGGTGAAAAAGGGGTTGGAAGTTTGTATGGATATCAAACATTTTTTCGAACGCTCGACTTGAATCTTTCTATTTGGGGATATTATTAGAAGACAGAAAAAGTTATTTTAGCGTTTTGTAAAATTAATCCCCTAACAGGGTTAAAACAGGGGGTTGAAAGTTTGTATAGGGTTCAAATTTTATTTAAAGCTACAAACTTGAAACTTTGTAAAAATGTATTTTATCAAAAGAGAAGAAAACT